>NC_081296.1:65357925-65660956 GCF_030435805.1 Mustela lutreola | reverse complement strand
CTCTTCTAAGACGGAGTGAGATGCCTAGAGCAGTCATTCCTCCAGAGCCATGAAATTAACTGCTGTGATGTGTTAGCTAATTTTGTGATGTGGCATTGTTGTGAATTATTCTCTCCTGCTGAGGAGAAGCAGTTTCCTTCTTCTTTACCTTAACTTCTCTTACTTCTAAACTATGGCCACTTCATTTACAGAGCATCTCCATCTTCATTCACCTACAGAACAGAAAGACAAGCTCCCTTGATGGTGACCACTGTGCATTTGTAGGGTTAGTAGAGCAGCAGGAGGTGGCTGAGTCTGTAACTTTGTCTGGTGGCTTTGTGCTCAGGAAGGAAATAATGGGTTTAAATGACAATGGGCTGGATTCAAGTTATGAACAAAGCAAGCCTTCATGGCTGCAAAGAATCACCAAGGACACATGGCTATTGGCAGCATAGATTTCTATTCCTAAATAGTTAGGCAGTAAACTCTCTAGAATCGTTTTGATGCAGTCTTAACTTTGGGACAGGAAACAATCTCCAGCAGACTTCAGTCCCTTCAGGTCCTATGAAGCTATAACATGGAATGTAGTTGTTTCATTCTCCTTTATTAATATATTATTGTGTTCAAAAGCTTTCCATTAGACAACAATGCAAAAAAAAACAGCATATATTTGGAATGTCTTCTGATAGTCTTTTTTTTGAACAGACTATAAGCTCTTCCAGATGTGGAGCTCACTCTATGGGAAATTACAAAGAATTTGTAAATTAAGTAAATTATCCTGCCGTTATGCTATTTTTTTCGGTGTGGTTATATATTATAAATAGAATGTTGAGGTTAATCATTTCAATCGCTAGAAAATGCATTCTTAGAATTGTTTTTCTTGATAAAAATAAATTTTTTAAGGAAAAAAGAAAAGCAGCTGTTTTACATTTATAACAAGATTGGGGTTAAGTAGTTAAAATCGCCGTATTGAGTCAACCTGATTTCATAAAAAAATTTTGTTTCAGACACATTTCACCTTTTACTCCTGACTTACTTGACCTTTTTTTGGCTAGATGTGATGCTAATACTATAATATCCAGATTTGAAATACTGACATTTTCCTGACCTAAGTGATGTTAATCCTTACAGTCCATTCTGATGAAAGGAGCTCTTTCTGTGTGAATTATCCACACCAACTGCTCTAAGCTTCTCCTTCCTGCTATTGAGGCTTCTCTCTTTTTTACTGAGGGCATCTGCTTCCCTTGGAATTAGTCTGCAAAACTTGCTCTCCAGCAAGTCCTCTTATATGAGAACACCCATGTCTTGGGACAAAGTCTTAGACTCCTGTCTCACAGGAGAGGGTGAATTTTATCTTTTTTCATTCTTGAGAAACATTAAGGAAGATGTTCAGTGTGGAGCTGATTCTTTAACTCCTTCCTTCATTTGGATTATGGGAAGTACTGGGGAGTTGGAGACAACATTTGGTTTCCACATATTCCACCGCTGTAATGAAATACTATTTAGCCAGGGCTGTGATCGCCATTCTGAAAATTTACATTTCTTTGGCATAGGGAGCCAAGTCCTGGTGGAACTCAGGAAGCAGGCCTGAAGGGCGTCAGCATAAGGACTACCGGTACAAAATACCCTCCTCTTCTTCTACATTTTTTCTAATGTATTTGCCTGGACAGCTGTCTACTGGGTATTTTGCACTTGTCCATTGACATAAAAAATAGAAAAAAGAAGGAAGAAATGGTGTCCTCAGTAAAAATGGTTAAGATAAATACAAGTTTGGTGTAGATATAAGATGTCTGCAACCTGAAGAATTTAAGATTTGGGTAGAATTGTGGTATTAGAGCATATAGTACGGATGGAAAAGATACTCATGTATCTCTATTCAAAGATTTCTGTAAAGTTTCCCCAGTTTTTCAGCTCAATAAAGATAAACATGTTGACATGTAGGTTAGTTCGGGAAAAATAAAATATTTATGAGCCATGTGTTTTTACATTTGAAAGAAAAACAATTCTGTTAAAAAATGAATATTCTTAAAATTAGGATGACTAACTCAAGAATCTGAGAACTTGAATGAGAGCACAGGTATAGCTTCTTATTTATTATAATATTGACCTCTGGGTCAGTTTAAAAGGGCGCAGAGTAAGGCAGCTTTCTCATCCTTTCTCCTTAATGGCTGGAAGAGGTGCATGAGCTGAAGGTGCACAGGTTGTTCATTGCTGTCCAGGTCTTTTCTCTTGCTTTTTTTGGTTTACTCCTTTCTTCTCCTTCTAAGGAGAACTTGTAGTCAAGTTATTTACTTCACCTCCCCAGGGCTCAGTTCCCTCCTCAAAAAATTCTCAAATCTCTTCTGTCTGTAACATTCAGGTCTTTCAGGGCTTAAAAGGAAAATTGAAGTCATAAAAGCCATCATCATTAGGATGAGCTGCCTCTTAATTAATGTTTACTCTGTGCTTCTTTGGACCCAAACAAGGCCAAACAGAAGAGGCTGGGGTAAAGTCAGAGAAGAGAGGCTTCCAAAGTCAGAGCTTGTTTTCTAGTGGCAATCTCACCTTTCCAAGACTTATCAGACATCCTGGAAGGCAATCCCACTCCCATTCTCCTTCTGCTGCATGGACTCCTCTGACCCCAAACCACAACTTGCCTTGATTATGGTTTTAAGATAATTAAGAAAAAATATTTTTAAATATTCAGCAATTTGTAGAGACTTAGCTCTACATACTCATAAATGAGGTAACCTCAATTATTTATTTTTATCTACCTTCTCAAGATATAAATAAATAAATTGTTGTTAGGAAAATTGTAAGGAGGAGAAAAAAAACACACTGTACTGTATTTATTTTAAAAATCTCCATATAAGTGAACCCACACAGTTCAAACCTGTGTTGTTCAAGAATCAACTATAATATAAGGAGATGGTTTGAGCTTATGGATATTATTATATTTTAGGAAAGAACTCATTTATAGTGAGAAACTCAAATTGATTGTTTAAGATGAATGTAAAAGGGATGATTACACCCTGATACTTATATTAGTACGATTATTTAGTCATTATCCTTTGAGACATTACCATGTGTCGTTCTTTTGCTCAATTCATAGATGTTAATGACAAAATCTCTGCTCTCAAGGAATCCTGAGTAATCAAAGAGACAGATGAGCAAATAAAGTGACAAAATAGCATGAAGGGCTGGCATAGAAATACTATGGGAGTAGAAGTTTGGTACCCAGATCTGGGCCAGTCTTAAAACACGAGGAGTTCTACCAGAAAAGCAGAGAGGGTATCCCAAAACAGCAAGTGCTAAGAAGAAGGTTGGGGATAGATGTTCAAAAAGATGTTCAGGATACTGCTGGCACTTCTAAGCTTCTTTTATCATGTATCATAGGGTACATGTGAAGAAATGAAGGGATATGCAGTTAGGTAGGTGAGGTCTTGGTTATAGAGGCCCATGCCGGAGTAACAAATTGGGCTTTTTTTGTTAGGATTGGGGTTTTATGATTAGATATTTCTTAGGAAAGTCACACTGACTCAGATGGTGCTGGATTTATTGAATAACTTGACTTTCTGGGACATACCTACTATAATGAACAGCTCAGGGGATTGGAGCTATACTTAGAAATAGGTAAGGAATTGGGGAAAGTGTCTGCTATGAAGTGTGTAAACCTGGCGATTCACTCGTTTTATATACCAGCTATGCTAAACTTTCTCTAAACACACTTTTCCCGTGCATGCCTTGGGACTTCATTTTTTCCCTAAAGATTTATTTATTTATTTGAGGGGGCATTGAGCAGAGGGAGAGGGAGAGAAAGAATCTCAGTCAGACTCGTCACGGAGCTTGGAGGCCAACATGGAGCTCAGTCTTATGATCCTGAGATCATGACCTGAGCTGAAGGCAGATTCTTAACCAACTAAACCACCCAGGTGCCCCTTATCTTGGGGCTTTTGAGCACCGTATTTCCTCTTCTAGAATGTTTTTTTTTTTCCTCCTTTTCTCTATCCAACAAATTCTTACTCATTCCTCAAGATCAAGGGTTATGTACCTTCAATGAGGAACCATTTTTCATCCACATATCCATTCAGCACATGAGAGATGCTAGGTAGTGGTGAACTGAATCATACATGGTTCCTACTTTCATGCATCATGTAAATAATCACACAAATGAAAGTTGGCAATTGTGCTGCATGTCCCTCTAGAAGACATTCAGGTTGCTGTGAGAATTTTAGTGAGAGAATTTGTCCTAGTCAAGGAGGTCAGTGGAGGCTCCCACGAGGATGTAACACTTGATGTAAATACTGGATAATGACATAGATAAAAAGGGAAGAGGGAAGAAAAGTGCCCTACATGGGCAAGGGCCTTTGGCAAGAGAGGGCATATGGATACTAAAGACTAGAAGAAGAGCACTGGGTTGAGTGGAGTGAGGGCAGAAGGGAGAGCATACACACTTGAATTGAGATAGGAGGTAGAACCCAAAGCAAGCAGGACTCTGTGCACTTAATGAGTTTCATCTTTAACTTAAGAGATTTATGAAACTATTAAAAACTGGAAGGATGATGGAGTCTCAGATTTGCATCTTGAAAAGACCGCTGTGGCTGTTATAGGGGAATAGATTAAAGAGAGGCTAGAGTTAATATAGGGAGATCAGAAATGAGGTTAGTGTAAGACTCTAGCAGCACAATGTTGATGGCTTGGATTAGGAAGATGAAGGAAAGTGGGTAGATTTCAATGATGTTTAGGCAGTGAAACGGAATGGACATAGTGATGGACTGGAAATGCAGAATGGTGTCAAAGATGGTACGTGGGATTCTAGCTAATGCAGTTGAATGCATGAAGAAGCCATCCACTAAACTAGGAGGGTCCTGAAGGAGGGCCAGGCTTAGAAGAGAGTGCCAGACTTCCACAGAAAAAGGTAGTGACTGCTGTGGCCCTAGCTTCATAACTTTGCTACAGAATGCTTATATTGTAAGGACATTTGTGTTTTTTCCTTCCCTGCCTGCCTGCCTCCCACTCCCTTCCTTCCACCCTTCCATCCTTCTTTCCTTCTTTCCTTTTGATTGATGTTACCCTTTCTACTATGAAGGAGCCCACCATTGTGTGAGGCTTTATAGGAGACGGAACACGACCACCAAGTGCAGAAAACAGAGGTAGGTAGAACCTGCAGTTTCTGCCCAACCCTGACACAGAGGTCTGAGGTAAATTGAGATGTGGCAATTATTTGCTTTCATCAGGACTTTGAATTTAGAGCAGTGGGAAAAAATGAATTTATAGTTGATTTCATGACATTAATGTTCAGTGGTGCCATGGAAGTGACCAACTGGGGTGGCAGTAGCGCAGGGTGTTCTAGTCAGGCTGCTCTTACAGCGTCAACTTTGGTATGAATCGTGCTTCTGTTTATCCTGATGACTACCCATTTTCTAAATCTGCTTCCATGACCTTCTATTTGCACACAAACTGATGATGATAGCTAACATTTCCCGAATGTTTAATAGGAGTCAGGCACTGCTCTGATCAGTCTACACGTATTCAGTATCGTAATCCTTACAAGTGATCTGTACTACTACAGATCTCGTGGACAAATGAGAGTGTAAAGCAGAGGGTGGTTAAGGAATTGCCACACAGGCCCTACAGCTGGTGACTGAGAAAGACAGAATGGAGACCTTAGAGCCTGGTTCCAGGCTAGCCTTCTTATTGAAGATAGATTTTGTGGTTTGTAAGCAGGAACCTTGACTGATACATTTGGTTCTGTGGTCTCTTTCCCCCTGGAAGCTCCAGACACATGGAGGGGTGTTGGACTTAGTGCCTGGCACAGTGCACACGCAGTAGGCCTTCAGAGCACTCAGAGTAGCAGCAGGAATTTTGTCCCCAAGATTCACTCGCCTCCCTTTTCTGCAAGCATGGATATTATTCCTACCTGCCTCGCCTTTACTGCAGCACAGGGCAGGATCCCCAGTGGCATGCTCTTTGGTAAATGCTTTTGCTGCTTCATGGCACTTGTTAACCTAGGGTTGCAGGTGCCAAAACAGGAATGAAAGCCCCTATTGTACAACATCCATGCAAAGGATCTGTGTTGAGGTTTTTGTGGGGACAGGGGAATGTTGAAAGCCAGCTGACAACACAACAGGACAGAGTGAAACTGTGTAGTTTCGATTCCCTGAGAGGAGGGAACTCGTTTGTTCAGAGCAGCTGAAACAGTTAGGAAACCACACCGTATCTGCATTCCATGGGAAGTAGCCTCTGTGTCCCCAAAGCCAGTGAAGCAGCATTCCCTGAAGGTGACACTATCCCAGCTGAGCCCTTTCCCTCCCGGAGGACTCGTGTTGCACAAACAGCTTTTCATTGCTGATTTGGAAATGGATGAAGAGGGCTGAGTCTGGGATGGAGTCTCTGATTTAAAAATTCCTGAAGATCGAGGGCCAGGAACCGGGGCCTGAGGTTCCTCTGTGGCCTCTAGCTTACCAGTGTGGGACATGACATAGTGCAACGTCTCTGAAGCCTCATCATCAGACAGCGTGTAGCTGTAGGGTTTCCCTGACAGTCTTGGATAACTTGTGATCTAAAAGACATTCAAACTGGAGAGACAGATTGTTCCTGGCCTGGATCTCTGGCGAGTTTGTAAGGGTCATGTTGAGTCCAGAGAATAAAGGCAGTGCTGCAAGTCCTTGCAAATTTCCTTCTGTTTCTAGGACCTAACAGGGTCTGAGAGAGTCCACACAGGTTTGTGATTGTAGGTTCCTATTCTTCACCACCGCCCTCACTTCTGTTCTTGCAGAAGGTGCAGGCCTCACCATTTCAGTGTCTGTGGTGCTCTCTGCTGGCAGCCCAGCCTTTTTGTTCCCGGAACAGGATGCTTCTATAATCCTGTGTAGGCCCTTCCTCGTGATGCCTTGGACCATAGGAGCACATTAGAGGGGATTTGGTCAACAGCCAGTGTCTAAACCTTCCCATTCCCTGAAGGGCTTCTCTTTCCCATTTAAGAGTCAATTATCTTTCCTATAAAGATTGTCACAATTAAAACTAACCCCTCTCTGTCTTCTTAGTAACTGATTCCCTGGGGTTGTAATGCTCTCCCAACTGGGCCAAAGCTATAGCTCATCTCCCATAGGCAGGAGGCCTTGCAGGCAAATCAGTCTTGTTTTGTTTTATTTTGTTTTCTGGTTTAATTTTATTTTGTTTTTCCATACAGTAGAACCAAGGGCAATGGTGCCATCTGGCATGGCCAGCACCAAAGAGTAACTTGACAGATAAGAAAGAAGACAGGGTTTGGCGCTTCTCTCCCATAATTTTCAGCAAATATGTTCACCCTAAATAAATATTAAATCCAAGTGAAGGGTGCCTGGGTGGCTCAGTGGGTTAAGCATCTGCCTTTAGCTCAGGTCATGATCTCAGGGTCCTGCGATAGAGTCCCACGTCAGGCTCTCTGCTTAGCAGGGAGCCTGCTTCCCCCTCTCTCTCTGCTTTCCTCTCTGCCTACGTGTGATCTCTCTCTGTCTGTCAAATAAATAAATAAAATCTTTAAAAATAAAAAATAAACCCAGGTGAAAACAGCATGCTTACTAAGCAAATGCAACTTTAAGATCTGGCCAGATCACTACCATCCAACCCTGTGATGCAGAAATTCTTGGTGCTGCCAGAGCCACAGAATCAGAGATTAGAACCAGTTGCAAAAGTTTGGAATCCATGCCTTCGCTCATGTTTCATTAACTGACTTTGTTAATGCCTTGCAATCCCATGTTGCCCCCAGAATAGCTGTTCTTCCTCAATTTCTGTCAATGATGAGGATAGTAGTAGGAGACCAGTTAACTTTCTCTAAACAGAAATATGTCAGAAAGGCTGAGAGTGGGTTACTCTAAAAGAAAATGTATTCATGAACTTATTTTAATTAAAGTTTTAAGACTATAATGTGTGAAAATCAAGTTGCAGAATACTATTTATCAAAAAAGATCAGAGGTGGGGTGCCTGGACAGCTCTGTTGGTTAAGCATCCAACTCATGGCTCAGGTCTAGATCTCAAGGTTGTAAGATTGGGCTCCATTAAGATTCTTTCTCTCTTTCTCTCCCCGCCACCCCTTCATGCCACCTAAAAAAGTAGTGGGGGTTGGAGGGGAGGAAGAGGAAGGGAATATGTTTATGTGTATATATACATGTATGTGTCTTGCATATGAATGAAATATCTGGAGGGATACCCAACACTAAAAACAGCAAATACTTTTTGGCATCTACTTTGTGACAGTTACTCTTCCAAGCACTTTACATATACTAAAACTTAATTTTAGTCCATAAAAACTCTATGAAGGTGCTGTCATTATTATGCCCATTTTTCAGACAGGAAAACTGAGGCACAGTGGAATTAGGTGTTCTGCCCGAAGTTACATGTCTAGAGAGTGCAGAGCCAGAATTAGAGCTCAGGCCACCTATAGGCTGCCCCTAGGAAAGAGAACCCATTGGCTGAAGGACAAGAATGAGGAGGGAGACGTTTAGTTCTCTGCTTCTTTGTACCTTTTGGATTTTGAATTAATATAAGTGTGACATATATTACATGCATAAAAGAACAAAACTTTAACAATAATATATTTTAAATGAAATATAAAGTTTTAGATTAATTAAAAAAATTACACCAACCCAGAGATTCAATAGGAACACAAGTGGTTAACAGCACAGATCCAGGGTCAGACCACCTGGGTTCAAATTCTGATTCTGTCTCTAAAACTAGAACAAATTTGTATGCTCTCTGTGCCTCTCAGGGTTATTATTTTGAGGATTAAATAACTTAATATTCTTAGAAGAGTGTTTGATGCTTACAAAGTGCCAAGTATTAGTTATCATTATCTAAAGTTAAAACCCTAAATTTACTTAACAGTTAGTAAATACTGAATATTTACTGTATACCAGGCACTGTATATGTACCAGGCACTGAAAGGGGCTATGAAACTGGAAGACGGCATCCTTCAGTGGTGGAGTCATATGTCCTAGGCGCTAGAGAGCCTCTTGCTGCCTGGCTGGTACAGCTGATCCATCCCCAAAAGTCTTCCCCAGGCTTGTTCCTTTCTCAAATCTTATGCCTTACTGAATGCCCAGGAAGAAATATCAAAACTAGTTGATAGTTTCTCTGCTCTTATTTACACTCATATGACATCTTTTCCAGGAATTACAAGATAATGTTCCTGTAATTTATGAAAAACATCATTAACTGAAGCTGTTTTCCTTGCTATACTTGGCCTAGTTGAGTTCATCTGTGTAGCAGGTCCAAGTAGACCATATTGAAAACACATATGCTGGGTGCATGCTAATTTCTAATGCTACTTTCAGAATATTTTACAAGAGCTCCTTGCTTCATTATTGTAACAGAAAGAAGGCATGTCCAAGACTTTGTTAGTAATAGACAGTATTCTCTTTATGTAAGCTCCATGAGGGCAAGTATTTTGTCTCTTCATTGCTATATCCCCAGTATTTACAACAAATCCTAGTATACAGTTGGTGCTTAACATATACTCATAGAATGAAAGAATGAATAAAATAATAATAGAACCCACAAGGGAAATGATGTTAAATTCACTTATGGAGGGCACGTATTGCATGGAGTACTGGGTGTTATACAAAATGAGTCATGGAACACTACATCAAAAACTAATGATGTGCTTATGGTGACTAACATAACATAATAAAAAAAAATAGTATGCTATCTTGATACTAAAAGACAAACAACAACAACAACAACAACAACAAAGTAAAGGAAACTGAGTCCTAAAGGGTTATTCGACCTACCCTGGGGCCATAGAACTGAAATGTATTCCCAGTTTTGTGTGGCTTTGAATTCTACCTTCTTCTCCTAATGCCAAATTGAATCATACCAATAACCTCCGGCTTGATCTAGAAGGATAGAAAGGGCTGTATTACTGTACTTGGGTGTGGTTTGGTTGTGCCATCCAAATTTGTTACCACTGTTCCCCTGTTCTTTCAGTGCTTGTGTGAAGGTCACCTTTTGCCCCAGGCATGTCCCTCACCTCTGTCAGAGAAAGGACAGATGCTGTGGAAGAGGGACAATATTGTGAACCAAAGCAACAGAGGCTTTGAACAGAGGCTTCTAGAAGTCCCAGAAATAGCCCAGCACTGAGAATTAACATTCAGGGAAAGGGAGAGTACAGACTGCACCAAGGCAAGGATTTCTATTTACTTTGATCGCTGATGAACACCGAACTCATGTGGGACTCAATAGCTATTGTTTCAAGGAATGAGCAAATAAAATGAATGAGAGAGTGGATGAGGAGGGGGGGGAAGGGAGGAAAGAAGGTGGACAAAGTGCAAGAAAAAGGGAGAGATGACTGTGTATAGAAGGATATAAATCTCAGGGGTTGGTGACTGTTTTTTTTTCCCTTCTGTTTTCTGAAAGATATGTTTTACTGGCATGAAAGAAAAAATTGGGCTGAGAGACTAAAGATGGTTTTTGTTTTGGAATTACACATCTTGGTTCTAACTCACTTCCATAGCTGAAATAGACAGTTTGAATATTCACTTTCCTGTCTCTTTATGCCTAACTTTCCACAAATTGAAATAATTTACCATGTATTGGTGAACATCAGAGAAGGAGTTATAGGAACAACTAATGAGAAGGAATAAGAGATCCCTTTTTGTTACTTTGATGAATGATTTTGAATCTCCCACATGGATTTGGGTGTATTAGTCATCAGTAGCTTGACCAGTAGGAATGTTGCTCAATTTGTAAATAATACTTGCCTAAGTGTGCTTAATCACAAGCTTCTGTGTCCAAAGATTGTTTCACTATTGCTGCATGACTTTTCTCCTTGTGGACTACCCCTTGAACCAGAATGTCTAGTTCTTGAGCACTGTCCAATAGAGGTTAACTATCCCTAAGCAAATACAGACCTATAAGCCCTACAGACCAAAGGGAACTTCATGTAAAATGCCTGGGCTGGAGAGTGGGAATGCATGGGACACCACCAACAATCATTATCTTTGAATAGAAGTCAGTGTCATGTTCAGCCTTTGGTTCAAGCTCTGCTCGACCAAAATCCTATCATACAGCAGTGGATTGCTTTTTCCACCTGTGATAACGAGAATATTTTTTCTAGGCTATCAAGTTGAAGAGCAGAGAGCTTAGGAACAAGTCAAGTAATATAGTCAGAAGGTAGCCTTCAGATCAGCGGGGAGGTGCTGTCGGCTCTGGTCCAAGCTCTGATCTGGACTCTTTGTGACTCCAGCAAAGGTTCTTACCTTGTTCCTGGAAATATGTGTGTTTGTTGGAAAAGAAGAAGAGTACATTGAGCTCTGTCTAGAAAATAACAGAATTCATTCTTTGATGATTTACTTCAGTGACCAAAACCAGTCCTACCATTTGTTAAGTGGACACAGACCTTCCTACTGAGGTGACAGAGATAATTAGTGATTCATAAGTGCTGGCAGTGTCTTAACTGTTCCTAAGCAGTGTTTCATTCTCATTGGGCTGCTTTGAATGGAGAAGAAAGGACATGAAAACAAAGACCATCATTCAATTGAGAACAGATACTTAGTTCTTGTCTTTTAATTTGATGTCCAAAGTTATTTGTTCATAAGACCACAGGTGATTTGCTGAAGAGAGTCATGCTTGCTGACAACCACTTTGCTTAGAAATATGCCCTATGCTCCCATTTCAAATATTGCGTCAGTGAATAAGAAAGAAAACATTTCATTGAAAATTCCCTTGTGTTTTCCACTCCA
Source organism: Mustela lutreola (assembly GCF_030435805.1). Lineage (NCBI taxonomy): Eukaryota > Metazoa > Chordata > Mammalia > Carnivora > Mustelidae > Mustela > Mustela lutreola. The sequence continues at coordinate 65,649,278 of NC_081296.1, read as the reverse complement.
TCACTCCTATGATTAATTTTCTTCATGAAGAACGGGGTGTCACCAGAATTTCAAAAATATTTTCCAAGTGTTTTCCATAATACAAAGGCTAATTTTTCTGAGGCCTTTTATCTTGAATCACCCAAGCTAACTTCCAAGTGCATTTTTATGTAGTTTTGGAAGTATCTTCCTCTGCTTTTCATTACATTTTCCTAATTTTTGCCAAACTGATTCTGAAGTGATAAGAGGAAACTCTAACGACTTCAGAATCAATTAATGTCTGGTCATATTTGTCAGGCAAGCAAATTCATAGTAGTTTAGGTTATAGAATGTCGTTTAATGTGTGTTAATTGCATGTAAACAAGGCACTTATATGCAGAACAAATATCTCAGTAGAGAAGTAATGTGATTAATCAATCTATGATTTGTTAAGAGCTTTTGAGAATTCTCACTCTGTCCTGTTCTTCTTTTCTTCAGTACCTTCCCACTGTCTGGAGATGATTGAAAATACTGTCTCCATCTGTTTTCAAGACCTTGAAATTATAAAATTACAACATTGTGCTTTTCTGTTTGAGCATAAATACTTCAGTAATTGATGGCATTCAGTAGTGAAAAATAACGGTCTTGTAGCTGGTCCTTTCCTACTGGAGTCAATAGTTTGAGATAGTCCACAATTTAAAATCTAAATTTTAAAATAAAATATTAAATATTAAATTTATTTATATATCCATATAAGTTATTTATATTACTATTACATTAAATACATAAATATCTTCTCCCCAATTTGTACTTACAGGAAGTGGTATCTAACTCTATTTGTTTGGAGACTGCACATATGTAGAGCTACAAGGCAAGTTTTAATATGTCTAACTTCCTGTTTGCAGTCAGTGATTAGATTTATATAATTTTGGCCCAAATGACCTAGGAGTTATACAAGTGGAAAGAAAAAAGTGACATCATTTCACTTGCACATCAGCTCATTGATACCCTTGCACATATGTATCAGGGATAGATTTTTGTTTTGATTTGTCTCACTTTGCCTTTTCTAGATGCTGAACAACAAGGCAAGAAAGAGGTAAACTCTAGCCTTGAGTGTACCTGAGCTTCAGATCTTTCTAAATTAATCATTTTCTTTGAATTCTATGATAAAACAAGTGGCCCTTTGCCGGTTGCGTTGATGGTAGGAAGATAACAAAGAAAAGAGAAGAAAACAGTTGCTATAGAAGAATTTTCAAGATCACTCAGGGAAGCTTACCCTTCTCATCCCTCATTCTCTCATTATCTCTCTTAAATGGCAACAGTAATAACACGATGATTAATTAGGCCTAAGAATGAGCCTAGTGAACTCTCACCAAAGAAGACTTCATGGACCAGAGAATGAGTGGGAACATTTCAAAGAATGTTCCATTGAACTAAAGGCTGCATCTTCCTACTGACTCTGATTTGGCCACTTAATCTTGGTTACTGCACTCTTTTTAGAGAAAAAGTTTTCTTAATTTTCTTTTTCCCTTGACAAATGGGACATTCTGGTAAATAGGAACATACCTAAAAGGGGGGAAAATATACTAAAAGGAAAAAAGGATACAAGGTTGTGAACATAAAATTAACAAAAGAAGAAATACAAGTGGCTACAGAATTTTTGAAAAGCTACTCAAATCTGGTTTTAAAATGACAGGACATTGAAAGTATAGGTTGCTTTGGGCAGCATAGACATTTTAACAATGTTTATTCTTCTGATCCATGAGTACGGAATGTTTTTTCCATCCTTTTGTGTCTTTTTCAATTTCTTTCATGAGCATTCTGTAGTTCCTCTAGTATAGATCCTTTACCTCTTTGGTTAAGTTTATTCCAAGGTATCTTATGGTTTTGGGTGCTATTGTAAATGGAACTGATTCTCTAATTGCCCTTTCTGCAGTTTAATTGTTAGTGTATAAGAAAACAACTGATTTCTGTGCATTGATTTTGTATTCTGCCACATTATTGAATTGCTGTATGAGTTCTCGTAGTTTGGGGGTGGAGTCTTTTGGGTTTTCCACGTAAAGTATCACGTCAGCTATGAAGAGAGAGAGTTGACTTCTTCTTTGCCAATTTGAATACCTTTTATTTCTTTTTGTTGTCTGATTGCTGTTGTGAGGACTTCTAGTATTATGTTGAACGACAGTGGTGAGGGTGGGCATCCTTGTCCTGTTCCTGATCTCAGTAGGAAGGCTCTCAGCTTTTCCCCATTGAGAATGATATTCGCTGTGGGTTTTTCATAGATGGATTTTATGAATTTGCAGAATGATCCCTCTATCCCTGTACTTTGAAGGTTTTAATCAGGAAAGGGTGCTGTAATTTGTCAGATGCTTTTTCTGCAAACATTCCATGCTCATGGATTGGAAGAATAAACACTTTTAAAATATCTCTGCTGCCCAGAGCAATCTATACTTTCATTGCCACCCCAATCAAAATGCCAGCAGCATTTTTCAAAGTGCTAGAACAAATAATCCTAAAATTTGTATGGAACCAGAAAAGACCTCAAACTGTCAGGGGAATGTTGAAAAAGAAAAACAAAGCTGGGGGCATCACATTGTCTGATTTCAAGCTTTATTACAAAGCTGTGATCACCAGGACAACATGGTACTGGCACAAAAACAGACACATAGACCAAAGGAACAGAGTAGAGAACCCAAATATGGACCCTTAACACTATGGTCAAATAATCTTCAACAAAGCAGGAAAAAAATATCCAGTGTAAAAAAGACAGCCTCTTCAATAAATGGTGCTGGGAAAATTAGATGGCTATGTATAGAAGAATGAAACTAGACCATTCTCTTACACCATTCTCTTCATGAATGGATAAAGACCATTCTCTTCACAAAGATGAACTCAAAATGGATGAAAGACCTCAACATGAGACAGGAATCCATCAAAATCCCAGAGGAGAACATAGGCAGTAACCTTTATGACATTGGCCACAGCAACTTCTTTCAAGACATGTCTCCAAAGCAAAGGAAACAAAAGCAAAAATGAACTTTTGGGACTTTATCAAGATAGAAATCTTCCTCACAGCAAAGGAAACATCAACAAAACAAAGAGGCAACCCAAGAAATGGGAGAAGATATTCGCAAATGATATTACAGACAAAGGGCTGATATCCAAGATTATAAAGAACTTCTCAAACTCAACACCCCCAAAAAAGATAATTGTGTCAAAAAATGGGCAGAAGACATGAACAGACACTTCTCTAGTGAATACATACAAATGGCTAGCAGACACATGAAAAAAATTGTTCATCATCATTAGCCATCAGGGAAATTCAAATCAAAATCACATTGAGATACCACCTTACACCAATTAGAATGGTAAAGATCAACAAGGCAAGAAACAACAAATGTTGGTGAGGTTGTGGAGAAAGGGGAACCCTCTTACACTGTTGGTGGGAATGTAAGCTGGTGTAGCCACTTTGGAAAACAGTGTGAAAGTTCCTAAAAAAATTGAAAATAGAGCTACCCTATGACCCAGTGATTGTACTACTGGGTATTTACCACAAAGATACTGATGTAGTGAAAAGAAGGGCCATATGTAATCCAATGTTCATAGCTGTAATGTCCAGAATGGCCAAACTGTGGGAATAGCCAAGATGCTCTTCAGCAGATGAATGGATAAAGACGATGTGCTCCATATCTACAATGGAATATTACTGAGCCATCAAAAAGGATGAATATCCAACTTTTGCATCAACATGGATGGGACTGGAGATTATGCTGAGTGAAATAAGTCAAGCAGAGAAAGTCCATTATCAATTATCAATTATTGTATGGTTTTACCTACTTGTGGAACATAAGGAATAACATGGAGGACATTAGGAGGAGGAAAGGAAAAGTGAATTGGGGGAAATTGGAAGGGGAGATGAACCATGAGAGACCATGGCCTCCAGGGGGGAAAAAAAAAAAACTAAGGGTTTTAGGTGGGAAAGGGGTGGGCAGATGGGTGAGCCTGGTGGTGGGTTTTAAGGAGGGCACATATTGTATGGATCACAGGGCATTGTCCATAAACAATGAATCTTGGAACACTGTATCAAAACTAATGATGTATTTTATGATGACTAACATAACACAATTTTTTAAAAAAGTAAAAAAAAAAAAAAAATGACAGGACAACACTGGACATTTCCCCATCTCCCAGAGATCACCCCAAAGCAACAGGGGAACAAAAATCAGGCATGCTGAATCTACCTGATTAACAGACTTTTAAAACTCAGAACAATAAATAGGATGAAAAACTGCCTAAAAATTATAACATAGGGACATAGGGAAATGTGGAGCCTGCTTGCACTGCAGACTTCACGAAAGAAGCAGGCAGAGCACAGTTCTACTTCTATGGCACAGCATGAGAAGAGAAACAATAGGCCTTCGTTTGCCACAGTGGGAATGAAGTGCACAAGATGGTAACAGGGACTTCCCTTGAATTAATTTCATGGAAAATCTAAGAAATATAAGGCAGTGTGATAAAATAAGGAATTATAAAGGGAAGGCACACTTGTCAGAGCAGGTTATAAATGAGGCACTATGAGTAATCCTACAGAATAGCTCTCAGTTTACTCAGAATTAGAGGTTTAAAATATTCAGTCATTCACATACCATGTGCCATAGAAAGAAAGAATTTTTTCCCCCCCTGGAAACAGAACCATGGCCACATGTCTACATAAAATGAAATAAAAGGAACAGTCAGAATTCACCTCATTCATATATGACATAACAATCAAAAGGAAATCACAGAATTTAGAACTTTTAAAGGGTGTGGGAGTGAAAAAGAAATAAGGGAAAACATATGACAGGGAAATAAAACTTACCAGTAGAGAAAAAAGCCTATATTAAGAAGTTGAAAACTATATTGCCATGAAATTTAAGAATTAAAGATGTATAACAATATGACTGACTAGATACCTTGTCTGATCCTTTAATTAGAAACAACTGTGCAGCAGTGTACCTGGGTAGCTCAGTGGGTTAAGCCCCTGCCTTTGGCTCAGGTCATAATCTCAGGGTCCTGAGATTGAGCCCCACATCGATCTCTCTGCTCAGTGGGGAACCTTCTTTCCCCCCTTTTTCTGCCCGCCTCTCTGCCTACTTGTGATCTCTCTCTGTCAAATAAATAAAATCTTAAAAAAAAAAAAACCCTCTCCTGAATAAGATATATTTTTTTATAAAAATTAGTCAATGGACTGACAACAGAGTATAAAATTCCCAGACAGTGAAAACTAAGTAAAAATGGCAATCCAGAAAGATAGGTGGGTCTTTGAAGTTGGTTTTGCCGCCAGTGAATCTGTAAAACCGCTTCATTTTCATTCTCTCAAGATGCAGGAGAACAGAGAACAAGCTTGGAACTGCCATAATGTGGAGGTCTTATAGAAGACAACCTTCCCATTAACAAAATACTCCGAACGGTGAGACATTAATGTAAAAGTGAATTGGCAAAAATTTACCACTCACCCATTAGGAATAGTAAATTGAAGGAAAAAAAATATGTTTTCCTCAAGATTCCATAACTATAAAAACTCCTCAGATGGATTGGAAGCTCCAATTCATACTATGTGTGTGGCCAAAAACCAAAACCAAAGACAAACAAACCCATAAGCTGATGGTTCTTGAAATACTGCTCCTGAAGCTACTGTATCCACATCACCTAAAAAGTTGTCAGACATGCCAGCTTTGCACCCCTTGTCAGACCAAATGATTCAGACTCTTGGGGATCTGTTTTTAACAACCCAGTCAATTGATTTTGGTGTATGTTAACATTTGAGAAACATTACTTTAAAATAAGATTTTAAGTTACTGCTGGGTTGATACACTGAAAAGAATAACACATTTCTAAGAGAAATTAAACTAAATAAATGGAGAGAGTTATCATGATCATAAATTAGAAGACCCAACATCGTCAAGATGTTAACCTCCACAAACTGATCTGTAGAGACAATAAAATCTCAATCAAAATTCCAACATATTTTTATGTAGATATTGATATTCCAATCCTAAAATTTTTTGGAAACACACAGAAACTAGTATATCATAAACAATTTTCCAAAAGAAGGAAAGATTAAGAGGACTTTTCTAACTGATATCAAGGCTCACTAAAGAGTTAAGTTCACCAAGACTATAACTGATTGGCATCAGGATGAATACATAGATCAGTGGAACAGAAAAAAGGTCTAGAAATAAGCCCAAGTATATATGTCAAACTGATATTTAACAGAGGTGTCAGGTCAATTCAGTGGATAAAGAATAAGCCTTAATAAGATGTATGGAAAACATCAGATAGACATATGTAAAAGTACCAGCTGTAACCCTTACCTCATACCACACTCAAAAATTAAAATGGATCATTGATCTAAATTTAAAACTTAAAATCACAAAACTTCTAGAATAAAAATCTTTGTGAACTCATGAAAAGAGTTCTTAGGGGGCACCTTGGGTGGCTCAGTTGGTTAAGTGTCTGACTCCTGGTTTTGGCTCAGGTCATGATATCAGGGTCATGATCACAAGTCATGAGATGGAGCCATGCGTTGAGCCCCATGTTGGGGTCTGCACTCAGTGGAGCACCTTCTTGAGATTTTCTCCTCCCCCCCAGCTTGTGTACTCTCTCTTTCTAAAATAAATAAATAAAACAGAGGACATTAGGAGAAGGAAAGAAAAGTGAATTGGGGGAAATCGGAGTGGGGAGACAAATTATGAGAGACTGTGGACTCTGAGAAACAAACTGTGGGTTTTGGAGGGGCAGGGGGTGGGGGGTTAGGTGAACCTGGTGATGGTTATTAAGGAGGGCACATATTGAATGGAGTACGGAATGTGGTGCATAAATAATGAATCTTGAAACACTGAAAAAATAAATAAATCTTAAGAAAAGAGTTCTTAGGACACAAGAGATAGAGATTATAAAAGAAAAATTCTGTCAAGATATGGGCAGGAGACATGAACAGATACTTCTCCAAAGAAGACAAATACATGGCCAACAGACAGATGAAAAAATGCTCCACATCCTTTGCCATCAGGGAAATACAAATCAAAATCACAATATCACATTACATCAGTTAGAATGGCTAAAATTAACAAGACAGGGAACAAGTATTGTGGAGGATGTGGAGAAAGGGGAAGCCTATTACAACTGTTGGTGGGAGTGCAAGCTGGTATAGCCATTCTGGAAAACTGTAGGGAGGTTCCTCAAGAAGTTAAAATTAGAGCTACCTTACAACCCAACAATTGCACTACTGGGTATTTACCCCAAAGATACAGACCTACAGAAAAGAAGAGACACATGCACCCCAGTGTTTATAGCAGCAATTTCTACAGTAGCCAAACTGTGGAAGGAACTGAGATGTCCTTTGACAGATGAATGGATAAAGAAGATGTGGTTCATACATGCAATGGAGTATTACTCAGCCATCAGGATGAATACCTACCGCTTACATCAACAAGGGTGGAACTGGAGGGTATTATGCTAACTAAAATAAGTCAATGAGAGAAAGACAATTATTTCATATGGCTTCACTCATGTGGAATAAAAGAAATAGCACAGAGGATCATAGAGGAAGGAAGGGAAAACTGAATGGGAAGAAATCAGAGAGCAGACAAACCATAAGAGACTCTTGACTCCTGGAAACAAACCAAGGGTTGTGGAAAGGGAGGTGGGTGGGGAGATGGGATAACAAGGGGATCAGTGTCAAAATGGAGACACGTGATGTGATGAGCACTGGGTATTATACGCAACTAATGAATCATTGAACACTACATCAAAAACTAATGATGTACTTACTATATGTTGGTTAATTGAATTTAAATAAAAAAAATAAAATGTAGAGTGGTATTATTTTAATACTCAATAAAAACATCACTTTAAAATTTAAAAAAAAATAATAAAAATACCACTAAGAAAATAAAAAGGTAACCAGAGATTGAGGGAAACTTACCAGGTTATACACTTAAAATTAATAAATTTTCTAACAAATTTATGAATTTATATATTCTTAACACTTAAAATTGAAGAGTATTATTATTTACCAATTAAAGTTTATTTTAAAAAATTAAGTATTTAAAGCAAAATACAAGATCAATTATAAATGTTTATTCAGTAAACCCCAGAGCTACTAATATATGAGGCAAACTCAGCATGGAGTCTGCTTAAGACTCTCTCTCCTTCTCTCTCTGCCCCTACCCCATGGTCACACCCGTGCTATCTCTCTCCTAAGTAAATTTAAAAAAAAAGAACAACAGACAGATGATGAAGGAAGAATTTGAGGACTTGAACAACACTGTAGACCAAATGGATCTGACAGACATGTACACATGTTCTACCTGATAACTGCAAAAATACTTTCTTCTCAGCTGTACATGGTACATTCCATCAAGCCAAAAAAGACATTGAGGATTTTAATGCATATTAGTAAGTGAAAGAAACTAATCTGAAAAGACTACATACTATATTATTTCAACTATATGAAATTGGGGAATTAGTAGGGAAAGGGCTTCCTTCTTTTACATCATACATTTCTATAATTCTTAAAGTTTATATAATTACAGTTACATAATTCTCTATCACTTTTGCAATTATAAATGCATATCTGGAAAAAATTAAGTTATCCATGCTCAGTATAAACTACTGCAGAGTATAAAAAAGTATAAGTAAAAATGAATGAATTTTATCATTGTTCTTCTCTTCCATCCTAAAATAACCACATCAAATACTCAGGCATCTTTTTTCCCAGTGTCCTGTGTACTAAATCTGTTTATTTGTGTGCCTATTTATACATTGAGGATATAATGTATATGTAATATTGTATCCTTTTTTCACTTGACATAATATATCTGTATCTCCAAAACTTTAAGGATTCTGAAAAAAAAAGCTCTGCCATTTAAAAAATAACACTATAGGGGCACCTGGGTGGCTCAGTGGTTTAAAGCCTCTGCCTTCGGCTCGGGTCATGATCCCAGGGTCCTGGGATCGAGCCCCACATCGGGCTCTCTGCTCAGCGGGAATCTGCTTCCCCCAGCTCTGCCTGCCTCTCTGCCTACTTGTGATCTCTGTCAAATAAATAAATAAATAAAATCTTTAAAAAAAATAAAATAAAAATAACACTATACTGCTTTATACTATTGATATGTTTTTATTTATTTAATCATTAACTTATACTTAGGCATTTAAGATGTTTACTTTTTATTGTTTGTTATCATAACTATTTCTTTAGGAAAAATTTCAAGTAGAAGAATACTGGGACAAAGAAATGAACATTTTTAAAGCTTTTGTTTCATATTACCAAATTGCCTCCCCCCAAATTTGTACCGCTTTATGCTTTCATGAGCATTACATGAGAATGTCCATCTTAACAGACCCCTTTCTAAACTCTTAAACATTTCTGAAGTGCCTCATGGGTTGCAAATGGGAACTCATGGCTTGCAAATGAACAATGCAAGAGAAAACAGAGGGTGGCTTCATTTCATGTGAATAATCTCGTGGCTTTAGCCTATTAGCATTAAAATAACAACTCCCATGCTTTGTGTTTTTTTTTTTTTTTTTTTATCACCAGCATGATCTTGATAGTTTGTCTTAAAAAGAGGACATTGAAGAGCCAGATATGACAAGCTGGAGTTTTGAGATTTTGTTTTAGGATTCCTGGGAACATTTTTCTTGCCTGTTACCTGGTTTTATTTGGTCTTAAGTGTCAATGCTAACGTTTCTGGTTGCATTTACTTTCCTATCAATAATAAAACAAATTTAAAAGTTGTCAAATAGCAATAATCTCACTCCTAGTTGAAAATAGCAATAATCTCACTCCTAGTTGATACTTATGAATGAAGAAAGTAGCGTAGTTACTACGACATAAAATCAGCAGGACAAGAGATGGTCCATGTTGAAACACTGGACACAGCAAACTAGCTTTTAGGCTGGTTTAGAGTTACATTTCTCACTTTACCAGTGTATTGAAGGAAGCTTCACAGTGAGGGAAAGGCCAGGGAAGTGAATCGTCTGCTGTGGGGAAATGAAGGCGTCCTTTGAGGTCAGCCCAACAAAAAAGTCAGGCTGCATTGTTTAGAGATCGCACAAGAGGTTCATGTTAGATAAAATTCTTAGTGTAGCCCCAGAGAGTTGGAATCAATAAACCCATTGACATTCTCACCCTCTAAGTGTTGACATGAAAATACCAGTGGGCATCTGCCTGCTCATCTCCCTGGGGATATTTTGATTCACATCTGGTTATAGATGGCCTTTTGCATCAGGAGCTTGACCACTCTTTTTCTAATGTCAGTCACATTTCATGGCTGAACTCCAGGTGCTTATAAGTTTTGTTTCTGTATTTTTCTCTTTATTTCCCTTTTTGTTTTTTTTTAACTTTTTTTTTTTTTTTAAGATTTTATTTATTTATTTAACAGAGAGAGAAATCACAAGCAGGCAGAGAGGCAGGCAGAGAGAGAGGAGGAAGAAGGCTCCCTGCTGCGCAGAGAGCCCAATGCGGGGCTCTATCCCAGGACCCTAAGACCATGACCTGAACTGAAGGCAGGGGCCTCAACCCACTGAGCCACCAGGTGCGCCTGTTTTTTTTTTTTTTTTATGATTTTTATTTATTGACAGAGAGAGAGATCACAAGTAGGCAGAGAGGCAGCCTAAGAGAGGGGGACACAGGCTACTCGCTGAGCAGAGAGCCCGATACGGGGTTCAATCCCAGGACCCTGAGATCATGACCTGAGCCGAAGGCAGAGGTTTCAACCCACTGAGCCACCCAGGTGCCCCTCTTTATTTCCCTTTTAGATTATAGGCTTTTATATGCATGAAAAGTGATGTAATAATTCAAATCTGCATCAGTTTTGTTTTTTTTTTTTTAAATCCTTCATTTTGCACGTGAATTTGTGTGTGCTTGTGGCAGGGTTGCACTGTATGCAGGAAAAGGAAGGTTATCTGTTGGTAACACCAAATGCCAAGATTATTTTGGTCTTCCCTTACAAAGAGATTCTTCATATGCTTATTCTGCACTGACATAAAATGTAGTTTACCCTCTGCCCATTCATATTGTGTTGCAGGCAATATCCTTTTTTTAAAACAATAACAACAACAACAACAATAACAACAAAATGCCCTTTGCTTAATTTGTTTTTTTTTTCCCCTTATTGAAGACTATCATATAAGAATGTTCACTAATGAGGGATCTGGATGGTTCAGTCCTTAAGTGTCTGTCTTCTGCTCAGGTCCTGATACCCCAGGGTCCTGGGATCAAGCCCCATGTTGGGCTCTGCAGAAGCCTGCTCTTGCTCAGCTGGAAGCCTGCTTCTCCCCCCCGGACCCCCGCTTGTGCTCTCTCTCACTGTGTCTCTATCAAATAAATAAATAAAATCTTAAAAAAATTTTTTTTTTCCCTTCCTCTCTCAGTAGAGAAACACTTTGCTTAACAATTTAGCAAGTACTGCCAGGTTGGGGAGTGAAAGGGATGAAATAAAATTTTTTTTTTTAAATTTTTTATTTTTTATAAACATATATTTTTATCCCCAGGGGTACAGGTCTGTGAATCACCAGGTTTACACACTTCACAGCACTCACCAAATCACATACCCTCCCCAATGTCCATAATCCCACCCCCTTCTCCCAAACCCCCTCCCCCCGGCAACCCTCAGTTTGTTTTGTGAGATTAAGAGTCACTTATGGTTTGTCTCCCTCCCAATCCCATCTTGTTTCATTTATTCTTCTTCTACCCACTTAAGCCTCCATGTTGTATCACCACTTCCTCATATCAGGGAGATCATATGATAGTTGTCTTTCTCTGCTTGACTTATTTCGCTAAGCATGATACGCTCTAGTTCCATCCATGTTGTTGCAAATGGCAAGATTTCATTTCTTTTGATGGCTGCATAGTATTCCATTGTGTATATATACCACATCTTCTTGATCCATTCATCTGTTGATGGGCATCTAGGTTCGAATGTTTATAGCAGCAATGTCCACAATAGCCAAACTATGGGATGAAATAAAATTTAAAAGGAGGCTCTGTCTATAGGTGTTTTCTTTGCAAATAGGTGTCTTTGTAAATAGGCAGGTAGGTGCCATCCACAGTGGGTGTACAGATTCAGTGGGTGAATGATAATGTTGTAGGACCCTTGTGTCTGTTTCCTCACTGTTATGTACACGCTGGGTGAACACCCTTATTTGTCACAGGCTGGCAGAAAGGTCAGTGCATGCATGGGTTCCTGTTGCCTTGGCTTCCTGCAGAAAAGAGATGCTTGGGCTGGAGCAGACCTGGACAAACAGGATTTGGGTTTGTTCTGTTGTTGCCCTCTTTTTTATATGGTAAGCTTGAAAGCAGCCTTGAAGGGGCCTGAGCTTAGGTGTCAGCTGTTTAAAGGGGAGTTCTGATGTGCCAGCTGCCCATCATCTAGAGATCTCAGGGCCCTCAGGTCTATGAAAAGTTAAGATTTGTATACCCTCCCTCTTGCTAACTGGGGAGCGCAGGCTAACTATTCTCAATAAACTGAGAGATACCCATGAGGTCATCCATGAGAGAATCCTGCTTCTCTCCATGCCCATCTCTGAATTGAAATACTGCTGCTAGGACCTATCTTCCTGATGAGCCCGTAGATTGGTATAATGACATACAACAGATACATGTAATTTTTTTTAATTAATTAATTTTTTTCAGCGGAACAGTATTCATTGTTTTTGTACCATACCCGGTGCTCCATGCAATCTGTGCCCTCTCTAATACCCACCACCTGGTTCCCCCAACCTCCCAGCCCCCCGTCCCTTCAAAACCCTCAGATTGTTTTTCAGAGTCCACAGTCTCTCATGGTTCACCTCCCCTTCCGATTTCCCTCAACTCCCTTCTCCTCTCTATCTCCCCTTGTCCTCCATGCTACTTGTTATGCTCCACAAATAAGTGAAACCATATGATAATTGACTCTCTCTGCTTGACTTATTTCACTCAGCATAATCTCTTCCAGTCCCATCCATGTTGCTAACAAGTTGGCTATTCATCCTTTCTGATGGAGGCATAATACTCCATAGTGTATATGGACCACATCTTCCTTATCCATTCGTCTGTTGAAGGGCATCTTGGTTGGTTTTTAAAAATAAGACTTAGTTATGATTGAAATAGAAGTCTCTGCCCTGGCATGTTGGTAAATGTTAACAACTGGCTGGCAGTGTGGGGTGGAGGGTGGAAAAAATCATGATTTGTGGATTTTGCCAATTTCCTTGGTGTAAATACTCTGATTGTGGACAATTTTATGCTGCCAGGTAAGATCACTGAATGCAGAATTAGGAAGAGACGCACACAGTAAGTTCCTACAGGCTTGTAGTCAGCATCTCACTGATGTTTATATTAGCAGAGTGACTTTTCAGTGCCAGGTAACATCAGCAAAAGCTAGTTATATTTTTTTAAGCTAGTTTTATCTTTATTCACTATAATAATCCAGGGACATGTATTCCATTTGAATTCTGATGACTTGCTTTTGGTGTTCAGCTCTGGGATAATATTTTATAGGTTAGTCTTTTAAAGATCCTACTGTTATAAACATTGAGAGAAGAATAAAATAATTTCACTGATAAGAAACAATTCTCTTTTTCCAACTATGGTTAATATCTTTAGATTTGTTAGAATCATTCTCTATCAGCTGCACTAAGGTCTTCATCTGAAAAAGGTGGTTCAGTCTGAAACCATGAGCTGTTGCTTACCTACAGCATGTCTGAGTATTTTTCAGGCCATTTCTCTTCTTTTGTCACTTCAAGTCAGGTGAATTTTATCTAGGAGATAATGTATCAAATTATGAGAGAGAGACTATTAATCTAATGTCTAAATTGAGGGTGGGTCTCCTGAGGTCTCTCTGCACATCTCCCCTGATCATAAAATCTCCAGAGAGAAAGATAACATAATTTATCTTGTTCAGTTGGATTTAGCAGCTCTTGGCTTCTTGAGTAGCAAGAGACCCATGGGGAGAGAAGCTGAGCCAGGGAGGCTCCAGTCATGGCCTAATAACCCCAATGCTAGGCCTCAGGCACCAGCTGACCTCTGGGAAAGAGTCTGGCATTTTCTTTTAGTCTGTACTCCAGTGTCAGCTCACATTGGCCAGTCTTTTTAGGGCTGTCTCCCTACTTGGGTGGCCTTGTTCCAATTTTTTTTTTCTTATTTAGGGAATTTCCCTTTTTCCCTCCATGTCCTAATAGGGAAACCTCCCTTTATCCTTGCTCAACCTTCACTGACTTTTGTGACAGCTTAAGCAACCTCCCTTATCTTTTTTCACTGAAATATCCTCTGTCTGGATGGTTATGTACACAAAGAGATGATAAATGGTTCTATTGTTTGATATCATATGCTATTGTATTGATATGTTCTAAGTATCCAGCCCTTTCCTGAGATTTCTTGAGGTGTGTCAGTGGGTCTGCTTCCTTGGGCTATGACTCACTTAGTCTAGACGAGGGCATCACTAGAGTTTGTGAGGAATCAGCTTATGCCCTAAGGGGAAGGTGGGTCAGGTTGGATGACTGTACACTGTAGTTGGTATGCAAGATCATTTATGATTTGTACATAGAGGAGGATCCTTTTGCTGTGTTGTATGCAGGGTGAGAGCTAATGGTCTAGAAAGGCATGGAGGACTAAAGGACCAAATTGCTGGGTTTTTGGTGTTTATACCAGCTGCCAATATTTTCATCTTAGTTTTTGGTTTGATTTTTTCATCTAATGACTTCCAGGCCTGACCTGTGCCCTCTCAGCTGTGCTGAGCTGAGATTACTCACTGCATTTGACTTTATTTGTAGCATGTCAAGATCTTGTGCTTCAGTCTCAAGGGCCCTGGAGTCCTCTGAGCTGGCTGCAGAACTATAGAAAGTAAATGAAAGACAAATTGTAAGGAAACAAGTCTTTAGCCAAGTCCTCTTGCCCCACCCTGAGAAGGACTTATTTTACCTCTAGTCAGTGATCAAATGTGGGAAAGAGAAAAGAGGCAATAGTAAAAACTCACTAACTCCTTACAGTGCCGACAAGGGTCTTGCTAGTTCTGCTCTGAAAACTGTTTCCTTGAAGGAGTGGGCTGATCATGTTTCCTGATTATATCGTCTCTACTTAAGAGTTCAGGAAGAATTCATGTTGGCAAAATGACCTTGCAAAAATCAAACATTATATTTTGTTTAAAGGATGATTGAATCAGCTGTGGAAATGACACATCCATGTTCTAAACCCAAGATAAAGTCAGTCAGGTGTGGTTTTGTTGAACACATTGACTTACGTCTCTCAAAGGAGCAAGCAAAACTCATCACAGTGATCTTTAACCCCCAGCACTATTCATTGCTTTCTACTGATTTAATAGTTGAAGTCACATGCCTGAGTTCCTGGCCTCACTGAACATGAACAGTCCAGCTATCAGACATGATTGTATCCAATGTGGGAGAGTGGACATCTTAAAAAATCTCTCCAAGCTATTCTAGCAGAGCAAACAACCAGAGTTCAGACAATCTTGATGATCCAGGACCCCAGACAACCCTAGACAAGAAGCTCTTTCAGTGGCAGTTACCCTATCTCTCCCTTCTATTGGAGTCTCTCCAGAATATTGCATTTTTTTTTTTCCGGTCTTGCTTAGAGTTTGCATGTGAATTCTCAAAAATGTAGTGTAAATTGAGATACAGATCATTTTTCTGGACAAGTTTACTTACACAAAGTTTCAGGAACATTTTCAAATTAAATATTCATTGTTCTCTTAATATAAAAATAGGAGGGTGCCTTACTAATTTAAGGATTGGCACTTTTTTTCACAAATACTGGCAACATAGACTCTTCTGCCCTGAATCTTTTTGGGAGCAAAAGAGGATATAAGTACGTAAAATATTCCCAAAGATCGTGAGTGCATCTCAAGAAAATAATGTGGCATATCTGTATTATTTCTTTCCTAATGACTGGAGTTACTCATAGAAATGCAGTTGATTTGTCAATGTGAACATTTACTTTGTATGAATATCAGGGCACTTGACAGAATGAAGCAGTGGGAAATAAAACCGTCTCAAGAAAGACCCAGAGAAATGTAAAGCAAGAAGAGTGACTTGGATCAAGAAAGGAATAGCATGGATGGTGTATGTGGAAGTTGACCTTGTCAAGAAGAGAATTGTCAGAAAAATCAGGGTGAGAACATTTCTCCTGAAGTATGAGTGATGAAAAGAAAGTTGTAATGGCCTGAGGTAAAACTAATGAGGGGCACCACTGTAAGCTTGACAGTGCTGTGTGTGGTGTGACTATACCTTGTATAGGGCCTGGTCCCCTCTGGGAAAGGGGTTCCTGCATGGGAAGCAGCACACAGAGTGCCTGAAGCTCGAAAACTCCTTATAGAGGAGACTTACCAAACAAGATGAAAAGAAAGACTGGTCCCAAGGGCAATCCATGGGAGAAAATCTTGCTTACTCCTTCCTTCTTTGGTAGCAGAGGCCTGGTCAGAAGCTAAAAGACCAAGTTCCAACTTCTGCCTCCAAAGACTAAGTCTAGACTTTTTCTGCCAGAAACCATAGATGAGAGCCACAAATTCTGTCTAACATGACTGTTTTTCTTAACAGGCTAGCTATGCTGAACCAGCCTTACCCCTCTAAGTAATAAAAAGAGGAGTTCACATTGTCATTACTTGTCTTTTTTTTTTTTTTTCTAATTTTAGGGACTTAAAAGTTAAACATTTAATAATAAGCTTTTCTGCACTTCAGTTTCCATAGAAAACATGCTTGTAATTTCTTAATTTTGTAGACATGGAGATCAGAAAGATTTTTTACTGGAGTGTCACATTCCAGTAAAAAGTTCGTTGCTAAGCTTCAAGTTTATTCCTTATAAAAAGGTTGCCATGCATAAAACAATTACAGAGGTTGTGTATCTCTGCCCGTCCTGGTGCCAAGAGGAGCAAAGGGAGGAGGTAGTAGTCATTGCCCAGTGGCAACCCTGTCCATTTGCAAGGAAACTGCTAATCCCATGCTGTTCTACACTTTCTGTGTGCATGGTATGGAGGAACAGAGCTTTCTCTCTTATAGTATGTGTGGAGTCTATGAATAATAAAAAGGATAACAGAGAAGCACTCATTTTAAATTGTATATATTCTGTCAAGCGGCCTTAGTCTTCCTCATGTCTATATTTTTGACACATAAATTAGGAAGTTCTCTCTGATCTCTTTGAATTGTCTACATAGAGTGTAAGTAAGTACTTTTTTTTTTTTTTTTTTTTTTTTTTTTTTTTTTTTTTGGTGGGATCTGAGTAAATATTATGGCCTTAACTCACAAAATAAGAAAACATGTAATTATGGCTGCAGTTGCGGGTGAGAAATAAATATTGTTATAACTAGTATTTGCAAAGTGATTTATAATTTGTAAAGCACTTGTGTACGCTTGTTTACATTATACTTTCAGGTTTTCTGGAGAGTACTCATTTTCATTTAATGCAGTGTTCCTAGGGGAAGCTGGAGAAAAGCTTATGGCCATGAGTGAGCCCTAACTACTTTTCCATTTTCCTGTCCAGCGGTGACCATGTCCAGAAAAGAGCTGTGTTTTTGTATCAGTCAGGAGAGACATATTAGCTGCAATGTAACAAGTCCCAAACCTCTGGTTATTAGCAAGAAAGGCTTATTCTTCACTCGTGTTTTTTGACTGTCCTGGGTCACGTGGGGGCTCTTTTCCACATGCTGACACTGAGGGACATTGGCCAGTGGTCTTCACAGTATGGAACGTTATCAGTAACTGTGGCCAGCAGTATGGAAACTCATACATTGGCTCTTCAGAGCTTCCACCTGGATGGGACACATATCACTTCCACTCATTTTGTACCTCTGCCTGTTTCAGTACCTATAGGTTTCTTTGGCTATAATAAGGTACTTAGCCACACCTAACTTCAAGCATTTGGGAACTCTGATTCTACCATGTACCAGAAAGTAAGAAAACTGGAAGTATCATTGAAAAACAGTAATTGTTACTAGACTAATACTAATAATTGCTGGTTTTATTGAGAGTAGGCTTGGACCTTGGCAAAGGTGTAAAGGCAGAAATTCTCTTTAGGTACTCTTGTCTTAGTGTCCTTTATCTTTTCTTTCCCTACTCCTCCTCTTGGCCACCTCATTCAACAGGACCTTTTTCTTCCACCATCAGAATTGGTGATGATTTGGTATTTTTGCTAGTTTGTGTAATTTTAAGGTCAGTACTGTGTCTCCACCATTATTTACCTTTTGTATATTTATCTCTGATGATGGGGTTAAAGCCTTTCCCCCAGTAATGGTTGGAGAGTTTCTTTCCGCATGGAGTAGGGTTAGGCATTGAAGGGACAGAGGCAAGAGGGTGGTCTCCTGAATTCACACTGTGTGGGTAGAAGTGCACATGTACAGCTGGCTGATATGGAGATCTAGCCAGCTGCCATGACACGGGCTCGTTTCTCAAAGAGCTTACTTTAGAGTAGTGAAGGAAACAAAAAGAAATGCAAAACCACATCTGTAAGACACAGTGACCCTTCTGCTTCTCCTGGCAATATATGAAGCATGTTTTAGTGTGTGATAGACAGATAATGGTCCCCCAAAGATGTGGGCATCCTAATCCCCCAAATCTGTAAATATGTTATCTTGCATAACAACATAACTCTTTGTAGATGTGATTAAGTTAAGAGTCTTGTGATGGGAAGATTATCCTGGATTTTTTCGACAGGCCCAAGGAAATCACAAGGACCACTATAAGAGGGGAGGCAGGGCCAGAGACAGGGAGCTATGACAGCTAAAGCAGAAAGTTGGGTGAAGTGACCATAAGTCAAGGAATGGGAATGACCTCTAGAAAATGGAAGAGGGAAGAAACAAATTCTCCCCTAGAGCCTCCAGAAAGAACAAAGTGTATTCCAGTGCCTTGATTTTAGTTTTGTAAGAATCATTTCCAAATTCTGACCTCCAGAACCATAAGATAATAACATTTGTGCTGCTTTAAGCCACTCAGTTTCAGGTAATTTGCTATAGCAGAGATAGGAAATTAATATATAGAGACTTAAAGAAAAGGTGGTTCAGAATGGGCTTCAGTGTCAGAGGTAAGTGCTAGGTAGGGCAGTTTCTCACTGTGAGTATTGGATCAGTATACATGACTTCTCTACTCCTTACATTCCTCATTGGTCAAAGCAGGGCAAAGCTACATCTACCTGTGTAGATTGCCATGAGAGTAAATCAAATGTTATTTGTTTGGCCCAAAGTATGGCCTCAATGTATGTTAAATACACACAGAGACTGCTAAGAATGACTACCAGGGATGTGTCAATACATAAAATAATAATAATGCTTAATATTACCACAGAAATTTGTCTTCCAGAGTATTTTAATTATGCAAATTTCACATAATCCTTGGGTTTCTTGAGATAAGTTGGAGCTAACAAGGGCCAACTGGAAAAGATCCTATAATTATTTGAGACACATGTGACTAACAGGACTAATGTAGATGACTTCGTGGAGGTCAGGTAACTGTTGGGCCACATTTTGATGGAAGATGTTCATTTCAGTTCAAAAATATCTACTTAATTCAAAATGTGTTTAATACACCTACTAGGCAGCCCACATTGTGTCAGGCCCTGAAATAAAGGTTACAAATGTTGTCAAAGAGACACGCAATATATTAGGCAAGAGAATGGCATTTGCTTGGCTGTCGTAGTATCCTGCCCATCACTCATTAATGAGTATCACTTCTAGCAGCCAACACCCTGAAGGTTTAAAATGTTATCTCCTAGAAGGTTTGTTTTGCAGTTTCAACAAAAACTTTTTGCATTGTGTTTACAAAAGGCTAAATATATATATTATGGGTATGGAGAGTCAAGGAGGGTCAAATGAGACTAGGAAGCATTGGCTTTGACTGACCCATGGTTAATTGCGTGTGCTTTGGTAAGAGATAGACCAGGGTTCAAGCCCAGCTACTTCTTAACTAACCGTGTGATCCCAAGAAAGTTGCTTAAGGTCAGTTGCTATTAGCCTTGTGAAATAGGACTAAAATAGTACCTACCCCTTCAGTTTGTTTTGACAATTATAGTAAACACTCAGATGTTACCCATTATAATAATTATCCCAAGCCAGAACTTTAAAAAAGATATCAGTTTATTAAAATAAGTAAAATGGCAAATACTAAGATGATGTTTCATTAGAGTAAATTATTAGGAGGGAGTTTTCTTTTCCTTTGCCCTGTTTCTAAAAACAGCCCCAAAGCACATGGCGTCTCTCGTATATTTCTTTAGTATCTATATTTGTTTCTTTCTGATTTGGGAAAAAAATTTAAGGAAACAGAAGACCTGTCCCTCTGATACCAGGGGTAAGATAAAGGAAGCAGCAATAAAGCCACAGGAAGGTACCTGGTTTAAAGGAATCCTTTGCTGTTGTTGTGCTTTGTTTTGACTTGATTTTTTTAGAAATAACTTCAGAGCCCTTTGTTTAAACCAGCCCCATTGCCATTTTTAATTATAACTTTTTCCATCTTTAGATTGGAAGTACTTTTTGTCTATCTCCTGATTGGGACTACAGAACTTCCCACTTCTGGCTCTCAGACACTTGTTAAACATTTAATTGCTGAAATCTCTCTTCAAATTTGAGGATATTCATGAGCTTGGACATTTTGGCTCCTTTTTGCTCCACTTTTGTTGTTTTTTATGTAAACATTTCTAGGTGACCTCACACAGATTCCTGTATAGTTCCCCCTACAAACTTGTTTTGGGCATGAATACTTTCCATTTACGACCATTCCATGTTTCCTACCCCTTGGCCAATTTAGACCCAGTGTCCTAGTGTTCTTTCCATTTCATGAGCTGGGTGACAGCGGTCGGAAGGTGAGTAACGGATGGGCAGCTCACTTCAAACCATGCTCTTGCAACATGGAGAGTAATGATCTTGAGAAAAACCAAAACAAAACACCGTGAGCCTTCCGTCTTGTGGAATCGGTCTCCTTTTCTGCACCTCCTCCTCGGCAACGGAAACATACCCAGTAAACCGAGTTTATTAACACAGCGATTTTTCTGTATGTTGTTTCCTAAGCTGGGTTCCCTCTGCCTGTTTCTAATAGAGTGCCTTTTAGAGACCAGATATCTCTCACTGCTCTGCCAGGCTCTGTGTGAGTGTCTGTGTGTGTGATTTTAAGATGGTAAAAAACAAGAATCAGAATCCTGATGGAAACTGACTGAATTTCAGTTTGGATATGTATAGAGAGCTCAGAGATGCTTTGTTCCTTTGTTCTGCTTTTGAAGAGTCTCCTCCGCAAGGGTTTCATATTAAGATTTGGAGATGATGCCATGTGTTAGTGCCTCTACTGAGCTTTTACTCCACACTTCAGACCTTCCTCGTCAATCCTATATGGGTGGAATTAAAACTCAATCTAACCCTCCCAGAAAACAAAATGTTGTAGAAGATTCACTTTGTAATTGCTGTAATAGTCCATCTAATATCTCATAGTTTTATGTTCACTATCAAGTTAGCTATGTTTCGGTGGGTTACAATATGCTGTATTTTTAACCAGCCTACCTTTGAAATAAAAGACAGCTCCATCAAAATATAAGCATTTGTCTCCTTCAAACTCTGTATTTCTTTTATAGTTTAGAAAACTATAAAGGATTCCCAAGTTTCCCAAGTAAAACCACTTGGGCTATAGGTTCATTGTTAAGTGTTTAAATCAACTGGTGAATCAAGTCTTGGGGACATATTAGGAGTCGAGACAAAATTTGGCTGATGAATTTTATAGAAAATACATGGCCTGAAATTCATTCAGAAATAAGACAGGGTGAGAAAATATTGCTATTCCTGTTACATCCCCTTGCCCCTCATCCATAGAGATGTTACTAACCAAGCTCCACACATCTCAACAGAATCCTTCTCAACCCAGTGTAACAGTGGTCCACATAGAACTCCTAAACTTCAAAATAAGACCGAAATGTTCAGTTAAAGGCTTAAGGTAACTGTCTCCTCAGCACCTGCTAGGAGTTTGTCCTTAAGTAACTTTGTCAGTCATTCTCAGGTCATTCTATGGCCATCACAACCCATTTCCAGAAACTGGAGCCCTGGGGTTCTGGAGCTCTCATTTCACTTATTTTTCTAAATTATTGATTGGGAGGGAAATTTTGGCATGGTTAAAATAATGAAGTGAAAATATAACTTGTTCATACTTTGAGCCTCAGATTTGCATCTTGCCTTCCGGGAAATGCATTGGGAATCTCCAAATGTAGTTAAATGACTCTTAATCTATTCCTCCACTTTTGTCAGTCAGCACAGTATATTGGAATAATAGTTGATGTGCCTATCATATCTAGACTGTTCAGATGGCTTCTGAAAACAGGTTGGATTGTATTGTTGAGGAGGTCCAAGCTGGACCTAAATCTGTGCTCTCCTTAAAATCAGGCTTGCCTAGAGACCAATGGTACAAGTTCCTCAACTGTGTCTGCATAAGCGACCAAGAAGCCCCTTTGCAAAGAACTCATCCTCAGAAAAAGGGGAAGTAGGATATACTGAATTCCTATCAAGAGTAGCAATAATTCTAAACACTGTAATCAGTACAGATTTTCAGCTCCTCTAGGCTTGAAATTTAGGATGATTTTGATTAAGAAAATAAACAAACAAAAAACAAAGCCGCTAAAACCAAAGAGTTGTTTACCAAAGTCTCTTAAGTATATTGAGTGTTCCAGGTTTTAGTAATATTAAGTGCCAGAATCTGGGGTGCCTTCCAGAACACTGAGCAGTAGGCAGGTGGAGATGCCCCAGCTCTGTGGCTTAGATCTGGAGAGGAGAATAGACACTGTGTGCAGATGCTTATTGCAAGAAGTACCTGATAGTTCCCCTTTAGGGAGTTCTGTTAATGTTTGGGGAAATTGAGAGGTGTTTGAAGTTCCCCCAAAATGTCAGGCCAGAATCAAGGAAATACTGGTTTATGACTATTGTTTTCTCATTTTTATCCTTCAGGTAGGATGGCCTGGAAAATGTGTATATTTTGTGATGAGTTCTTTAATGTTAAGGACAATGTCTTATTCATAGAAGTTTAAGATTTTTAATTGGTTAATTATTAGCAATAAGCAGTGTATACAAAGCTTTTGTTACTAATTTCCATTTTGAATAAACACAACTTATTTTAGTTCCAGAATGATTTATTTCAGGATTTAGGCAAATGGGCCTAGAATTGATTTGCATGAATATGCATTTTGCTCACATGGGGAAAAAGTCTTAGGAGTCAAGACAGCATGAAGACTCCACCAGAAGTCTTATTTTCAAAAAGCACATTAAGACATTTCATAAACTTCCACTAGCCATAAGAAAACATCCTTGTGTACAATGTTGGCAAGTGACATCATTATTTTCAGTAAACTATTTCTTTTAATAGATGAACATTTCTGTTCATGGAATAAGCACAGATTACTTTGTAAGGATAGACTGTAGCAGAGTGAGTTCTTTCATTTTCTGCAGCACTTTGGGGTCTGAGGCTTTAACTATACATACATTATACACACACACACACACATTACATACACATATACACACAGATAGGAGTAAGTGTCATACATATATGGAAACATGGTATCCTTTCATATTTTAACCTGACCTTGGGAAGAATGGAGGAAAAACTTTTACGCGTTAAGACATGTGGTAGAATTTTAGATGGGCTCTGGCTTCTCAGGTTTGGCCAACTCTCAGATTCTGCTGAACTTTACTATGAAAAAGGTCAGATGATTCAGATCTTCTCCCACAGGAAAGCATTCATTGCAAGGTGTTCTCATTAAATGAGTTATTTAGTAGTAACCCCTCAAATTTAAATAGTACTTTATACTTTTAAATTTCTTCTACTTGCCTAATATTGATTTGTAAGGGTAAAATCGTGGTGATCTGTGTAGGCCCTCATAAGTCTTTAACTAGAGTTTATTGGTTTTCTATGGGGGAGATATTTCAGATTTGGTATTTTCTAAGCTCTGATTAAATTTAACTAATTGGTTTAAGCACAGAAGTTGCAAATACTATACATAGTTTATTTGTACTTGTAATTATGTAGCAGGTGCCTAATTAGTCTGTAGATTACTACACGAGGGCTATTTCTCCAGCTAGTCTATAGTCATATATTGTCATTATCACATTTTTTATTCCTCCTAGATCTGCATACATATTGTACCTATGAGTAGATTGTGTATGTCCTTGGCTTCAGGCATGGGATGGCCCTTGTTGCAGCAAACAAACAGAATAGGATACAGCCAGAGTCAGATTCCTCCAGTTCTTTATAACATTTGGCAGTGGAGCTGGCAAACTTTTCTAACATTAAGATTTTAAAAACAATAAGCTCTTCCAGATAAGGAGACATACTTATTTTCTACAATTTTTGCTAAAATACAAATGAAAGTTTCAGGTAGAGTTTTCCTGGCATGATCATTTTAAAAATAAATCCATTTAATTATTATCTTCCAGTTATCACTTCCAATTTTTTAAAGTTATCTTTAATGTAATCCCCACCACTTCTCAGACCATGGACTGAATGGCAAAGTCATTAGAATCATCTGGTCTGGGGTCATCATTTCTCTGTTAAAGGGGTCTAGAAGGATATATTGAAACCCATTGGAGATAAAGCAACTGCAAAAGAAATAATAAAGCTATATTTTAATTAATGCCTATAATATTATTGTGTACATAGTCTTAAGAAAAGTTCATATTCCTAAATGTAAGAGGTATAAGTGCCTAATGGGATGTTAAATCTATTCATTCAAAGAAACCTCTGGGTATATGGAAGAATTTATTCTGAAGCTTAGCCAAGATTCTTTTCTTTTTTACACAAAGAGAAGATTTGGAAGCAAATACTTCTTTCTGGGACAAAGCTTGGCTGTAAGAGAAACAAAACATTTCAGTTTTCATCCCAGTAATTGCCTTAGAAATGGAAAATCTGATCAAATCACGTCTCATTTTCAGTCTTCACTGTCTCACTGTTGCCTATAAGATAAAATTGAACCTTCTTAGTATGGCTTATAGGGTCTTTTATGATCTGTGCCAGGCACTGTAGTGAGCCCAACATGAGTACCCTCTCATGCCATTCCTCACAAAATCCTTGCAAAATAGCATCATTATTTCTGTTTAACATTGAGAAAACAGATCCCCAGAGAAGTGGCCCAAAGCCAGACTGCAGTTAGGTGGGCATAGCTAGGATATCTGATACCAAACATTGTCTAATTGTTCCTTGCTAGTTTTCCAACTTGCTTGCAGAAATTATAGCAAACATGCTTGGAAAAAGAAAAAGAAAGAGAGAGAAAGAGAAAGGAAGAAAGGAAAGAGGGAGGGAGGGAAAGGGAGAAAGAAAGGGAGGAAGGAAGGAAAGAAGGAAGGAGGGGAGGGAAGGAAGAAAGAGAGAAAGAAAAAGAAAGGAAGGAAAGAAGGAAGGAAGGGAGAGGGAGGGAGTGAAGAAATAAAAAACAAAGGAAGACAGGAAAAAAGGGACAGAGAAAGAAAGGAAAGAAAATAGAAAAGAAAAGAAGGAAGGAAGGAGGAAAGAAATAATGTGTGCATTCAAATGGAAATTTGAAGGAAGAAATGGTTTGTTAATATAATGGTGAAGATGGGCTAACTGAATGATCTTTGTTGTTTTACTCCCATACGGCAGAACATAGGAATCTCTAGAGAAAAGTTTAAATCCCTAGAAGAAATTGTATTTTTTTTTTTTAGCTCATAGCATGGATTATGATTAACGATGATTCCTTTTAGAGAAATAGATTCCACTAAATAAAGTTCAGAGCCTGTGCAGTGGTACCAAGGAATGTACTGTGGACCCAAGGAAAGAGCAGAAGTCTAAGCCTGTGTCATCCAATATGGCAGCCAGTAGCCACATATGTCTACTGAGCAGTTGAAATTGGGTGTTCTGAATTGAGATATACTGTAAGGGTAAAACAGACTTCAAAGACTTAATATGAAGAAAAGGTAAAATATCTTATTAATAATTTTATTTTGATTACATGGAGAAGTGATAATATTTTGGATACACTAGGTTGAGAGTATTATTAAGATTAATTTTACCTGTTTATTTTTTAAATGTTACTATGACATTTTAAATATATATTTGAAATTCTTTCAAATTATATATTAATAATAATATATATAATAATTATAATTATTTCAAATTATATATGCGGCTCTCTTTCTATTTCTCTATTCTAGGTGGAAGTGTAGA
Organism: Mustela lutreola; assembly: GCF_030435805.1. Classification (NCBI taxonomy): domain Eukaryota; kingdom Metazoa; phylum Chordata; class Mammalia; order Carnivora; family Mustelidae; genus Mustela; species Mustela lutreola. Next base: position 65,623,163 of record NC_081296.1, on the reverse strand, counting down.
TTATTTTAAGATTTCCTTCCTGGGAGGCATCAGCCTTTAGGAAATATTGAAAGACAGAAGCATCTTACAAAAATGCAGAACAAATTTGCATTTGTTTTTCCAATCTGAGGTTTACTGGGGACAATATCTCTCCAACACACGTGGCCTGAGAACACAGTTGAACACAAAGCTGCCAAAAAAACTGGCTGTGGCTTCCAAGAGCTGTGATTTCCAAAGGAGAGCAGGCTGTGAGTCCTAGAGGAGTTTTGATCACGTTTTCCATCCTGTGTGTTCAAAGCAAGGCAGTATCTTTAGAGCACAAGAATATCAAGATCAGTGAGGAATGCTCCAAAGCTTGAAGGAACAGTTTCCTATGATAGATCCTGGGTGAGGCTGGACCTGGCTGAGAATGCAATTCTGGAAAATCAGTTAGGTGTGTCATAGATGGTATCCTTTCTGAACATTTCTACTTTCTAGTACTTTCTTTAAACTTGAGTGCTTAACCTCAATATGTATCTGTCTGACCTAAATCATAAAAGTAACCACTATAAAGAAAAGGCTCAAACTTGTTAGAAGTTTATTTTTCAGACACAGAGAATCCAAAACAAAAGTTTTTTTATTGAGAGGAGGCTCTTACTTCTTTGGGTGGTGATTTAGTGACCATGACTTTTTCCATCTTGTGGCTTCTCTCTTTAACAGATGACTTCCAAGATGATAGTGCTCATCTTTTTCAAGCTTGGAAAGGTAATTGCTGGCATGCCACAGTTCCATCAGTTAGAATCTAGTTGTAATCTATTTATGGGTCCTGAGAGAAGAGGACTATTTTGGTGAATACAAAGCAGTCTCTTATATACCCCATCTTTCTCATTTACCAGTACCATCTCTTCCCAAAGAAACAGCACACTCATTCTTTCCTCAAGGAGACAACCCAAACTTCTGTCCACCCACCACATCTAGCTTAAAGTCTGGGATGTGCAAGCCATGTATCGTCCTCTCCTCGTATTGATATCTTGAAACTTAGGCTCAGATATTTATCTCAAGGGTAAACTAATGACAGAACAGTGGAATTCTTTGGTAGATTGGGTCTTAAAACAATTTGAGTTAGTTCCTTGATATCCTCTGGAGAAATTACAGTTGTTGGGTAGCTTTTCAATCGCTTGAGTTGGAACCCCATGAATGATAGCCTTAATGCAGTGTTTTTATTGCCTTTGCCACAGGAACACACTGAGTCACTAAACCACCCCTTCTTCCATATTCCAATTTTGCTGTCATTCTGCACGTCTCATCTCCAACCTCCAGGTCATTGTCAACTCTAGAATTCTAGTCTTGACTAAGCATGGACAAAAACCTGAAGGTTTTTTGTATGTTTGTTTTGTTAATGTGCTTTGCTCTTTAGGAAGTATGTATCTGGCAGGAGAAAAAAGAGCAATCCTTGCTTACATAGTAGGATATCAACTCTGCTCCTGAGTCCTGAGTTTGCATATAGCTTCTACTCTTCAACTGAAGAGGCTTTCATGGTTCTCAAATACTACCTGCCATTACCATGTCATAGCATTTCTCTTCTTCTATCTCCCCCAGCACAAAACAAGTATGATTGCGAACAAGAATGTATCAAATGAAAATAAATATATTCAGACTGCTTCTCCAAGAGGAAGTGAGCCTAAATCTTTACTTATGGTGTATAAATCTAATAAATTATAAGCCTTTCTGGACCTCAGTTTCCTCATCTGCACAATAACAGTCAACTCCTTCAGATGTTAGTAAAAAGTCTACAAGAAACATCTGAAAATGCAGAGCACAGTGCCTAACCCACAACAAGGACTCAATTCATGAACACTTTTTAACTTTCCTTTGGTGTCCTTCTAACAGTCTACCAACTGTAGCAACTCTACTCCCCCCTCACCCCCAACACACACACATATACATACACACACATATGTACACATCAAGCTTTCAATAGTTTGATACTAGCTCAGGCCAGTAATGTAGGACATGCTTGTTCACCCCCTCCTGCCATTTCAGCACATCCTTGATCCCCATCTGACAGCACTCAGGAGACTTCTTTCTTCCCAGTGCTATCAGTTAGTCCTACCATACTCTAGTTCCATCTAGCCTCAAACCACTTTTGTTTTATGCCTGTAGCTATTAGTAGCAAGAAAATCAGCAACCACACTTACTGAAGACTGAATGCCAGACCAGGGAACCAAGAGTGAACAGGGATCTGGGGAGTTCATGTGAGTATATGAGTGTGTGAGAGAGAGACAGAGACAGTGGGAGATGTTGAGGGAGAGAATGTATGCAAGGAAATATTACTAAGAGGAAGTGTTATGAGGTTTTCAAATAAGAAGTTTGGATGAAGAAATCCATAAGCCAGAAGATGCCTGGGAACCAGACACATGTGTGGGTGATACAGGAGCAGGAAGAGAGACATAAAAAGAAGCCAATTGGATGTGTCATTGAGTTAATGTGAAAGAAGGGAGTAATAGGAATGTAGTGGGGGATGAGAAAATAGTATTAGATGGGTATATCCACAAGTTATAATTATGTTTTTCCTTTCTGCTTGTGCATATATATATATTCACAATCAATTTTGTGGAATTGTGTCATGAAAAATAAATTGCTTGTTCCAAAAGGTGTCAACACAGTAAGAGAACTCAGTGCACTCTATGCAGCTCCCCCTTTCCAGAGGATAAGTATAGCTTGGTTAAGCAATCTATATATAGAAAAGGCCAGTGCCCTTAGGAGATGAAGGCTTGATTCATGATTAATTATGGCCAGTGTCCAGTCCAGGAAGCTCTGCATCTGCCCTTGACCACAGCCCTTTAAGGCTGAATGCCATTGCCTTATATGGACCTCGATTGGAAAAGCAAGAGAGTATCCTGGAGTACCCACAGATACTGTAAGTGGGATCCAGTTCACCTTTAGTTTAGCTCAAATTCAGAGGAAAAGAGCTTTGTTATGATAAGGATTGGCGAGACCAGAGAGAAGTGAATAGGCACAAAGCATGGGTCTCCCTTCTCGGTAGAAAAGGACCATTGCTGGGGCGCCTGGGTGGCTCAGTAGGTTAAAGCCGCTGCCTTCGGCTCAGGTCATCATCCCAGGGTCCTGGGATCGAGCCCCGCATTGGGCTCTGTGCTCAACAGGGAGCCTGCTTCCCCCTCTCTCTCTGCCTGCCTCTCTGCCTACTTGTGATCTCTGTCTGTCAAATAAATAAATAAAATCTTTAAAAAAGATAAGAAAAGAAAAGAAAAGGACCATTGCTCACTGGTGGTCTGCCTTCTCTGTGAAGGCTTCTGAGACTGTCTCCGAAGGGACTGTTTTTCTGATACTAACCCCATTATCACCCTGTTTGTACTTGGTGACTCATAGTAGATGAACTGGCATTCCCAAAGCTATGCCTTTATCACCATTGGCAGAGCAAGGCAGCTGTCTCACCCGCCTGACTGTCCTCCTGGGGTTGCTGCTGGCCATTTTCAATGTAGTGGAGCTTTCTGATGCTAATGGAGACAGTTCACAGAAAAATAATTTCTTTGAATAACAAGTACTTTGGCCTTATTCTGGCTCCACAAACTGCCCAGTTCCAAACAGTATGGAAAGCTCTCAGTACAGTAACAATACTGACAACACCAACAACTAATGCTACTGTTATTATTGTTGTTCTTCAGCGAAGTGGAATCAGTACCACTCCATATTTCAAACCTTCTTCCAGAATTTTAACATCTGTTTTGGAAACCTATTTCTTATTTGTTGTTAGAAGGTAAAAGGAAACTTTAGTAACATCTGTACAGCCTTACAGAGAAGGAATGCAGAATCAGACTTTTTAAAATTTAATTTAATTTAATTTTTTTTCAGTGTTCCAAAATTCATTTTGTATGCACCACACCCAGTGCTCTGTGCAATGTCCTGTTCTCCTGCTTTCCTCAGGGCCAATAGCAGTGTGACCCCAACATGTTCAGAAAACAGAAAGTGGAAAGTAGCTCCGAGAGCAACACTCTAGCCAGGGGTCATTTCATCATAGTTTTCCCTCTGTACCACTTTGGGTTTGGGGAATTCTTTTCAAATTGTGTATCCAAAACATATCCTGGAGAGTTAACAGTGTCACTGATTAATCCTGCTAATAGCTAATACACTAAACCCAAGGCATTATGAAGCCACTGGTTTAAAAAAAGAAAAGAAATTGGTAATTTTTCAAAGGCTTTTATTTTGAGATATTTTATTTTGAGAAAAAATTTATAATTTTTAAAAAGCTTTCATTTGAGATATGTAGATTCACATGCATTAGTAAGACATACTACAGAGAATTCCTGTGTTCCCTTTACTTAATTTACCCCAATAAGAATGTCTGATAAATGTTACCTCTGCAAACTATAGTTAAATATCAACCAGGATATGTGATCAACATTGACACAACCCACTGATCTTATTCCAATATTCAGATTTCCCTAGGTTTTTGTTTTTTTTTTTTAAGACTTATTTATTTATTTGACAGAGATCACAAGTAGGCAGAGAGGCAGGCAGAGAGAGGAGGAAGCAAGCTCCCTGCTGAGTGGAGAGCCTGATGCAGGGCTCAATCACAGGACCCTGGGATCATGACCTGAGCAGAAGGCACAAGCTTTAACCCACTGAGCCACCCAAGCACCCCAGATTTCCCTAGTTTTACTTACATTCATTTGTGTATGTATTAAGTCCTATGTAATTCTATCACGTATAGGTTTGTGAATCCAACACCACAGTCAAGATATAGAACAGTTCCATTGCCACAAGGGTCTCTGCTATATTGCTCAAATCATAGGACCATTCCTCATTCAGTGGTTCAGGGGAATATTTATAATAAGGTGTTATAAAAGAGTGAGAAAAAAAAACCCAACCACATCCTGAGCTTATAAACCAGTGATTATTATGCTTTCCTAAGAAATGAAATTGAACACTTTTTATCCCCTTTAGGTAAAGAGCAAGGAAGAGATGTGGCCTTTACAGGGCAATTAGATGAACAGGTAAGGAAATGAACACCATGGATTCAAGTACAGTGGGAATCCAGGCTGGTTTAGAGTGCAGAATTCATATGGTGAATTGTGAGTGGTGGGCTCCAGATTCAGATCATGGATTCAAATCCCTGATGCCCCATTTAGTTGATGTATGAATCAAGAAGTGAATTTTCCTCTTTCTGCCTCAGTTCTGCACTTATAAAGTGAGGTTATAACTATAACCACTTAATAGGATTATGGTGAATGCTAATTGAGATGACTTAGAAATCACTCTCAGATTCCCGTGCACAGAAGTGCTTACTCTGTTGTGGCTGTCATTTTTGCTGTTACTTCTGAGATCAGTTTTTTTGAGAGCCCTAAATGTCATCTTAAAAAAAAATCCTTAGGTTTTAGCCTGTAAGCAATGGTATGCCCATTTGAAAAAAGAGCAGTAGGTGGTAAGATATAAGGAGGCCTTTAGACAGACAATATTGAAAGTAAGTATGGATGGAGACAGGGAAGAATCTTGATAAGTAGGGAAACCATCTCAGCATCAGACAAGGAGAGTCTGGTTTAGAACAGAAGAGAGAGGCTTCAAAGGAAAACTGTTTGGACTTAGGGGATGTTACTGCTATAATTGAGAAGACAAGTGACAAAAATGGCCTTGCTTTTCAAATTCCAGGAAATTGTGCACATGAGTTAGATGAAGAAGGAAAAGTATAATGAACTCTGGATAATTGAAAGTGAGTGTGGAACATTGTGTACCAGTCAGGAATCAACCATTCCACCAGAAAAGTAGAACCAATAGGAGAGAGAGATATATCTCTCCCATCTGTATATATCATCATTCATGTATGTATATGTGTATATGACATACATGTATACATAGAACTATAACATAGACATATGAATCTCATAATTTTATACTTATATAATTATAGATATATATTACTTACTGTATGGAATTGACTTACATAGTTGTGGAGACTGGCTAAGCAAGCCTTAAGTCCACAGAGCTGGCATTCAGGAGGTGATCACAAGCAGGCAGGAACCCCATGAGCTCTAGCTGAAGCTTGAAGTCCACAGGAAGGGGAAGTCTAGAGGAAGGGAAAGCATGCTGGCATGCTTGGTGTTGCTGATCTCCCAAGAAGGCCTATTCCATCTTGAAAGGGCTTCACCACACAAGAAACAGCAAATGTTGGCAAGGATGTGGAGAGGAGGGAACCCTTGTGCACTGTTGGTGCGATTGTAAACTGGTGCAGCCATTGTGAAAAGCAGTAAGGAGGTTTCTCAAAAAGTTAAAAATAGAACTTCCCTGAAATTCAGTAGTTACACTAGCGGGTATTCACAAAAACAAAACAAAACAAAACCCAAAAAACAAAAAATACTAAAATACATGCACCCCTATGTTTATTGCAGGATTATTTACAATAGCTAAATTATGGAAGGAAGCAGCTCAAGTATCCATCAATAGATGAATAGATAAAGAAGAGGTGGTATATTATTCAGCCATAAAAAAGAGTGAAATCTTTCCATTTCCAAAACATGGATGGATCTAGATAATATAATGCTAAGTGAAGTAAGTCAGAGAAAGAGAAATATCATATGATTTCACTCATATATGAAATTTAAGAAACAAAACAAATGAACATAGGGAGAAAGAAAAGAGAGAGAGAGAAACCAAGAGTCTGACTCTTAACTATAGAGCACAAATTGATAGTTGTCAGAGGGAAGAGGGATGGAGGGATGGATGCAAAAAGTGATGGGGATTAGAGTACACTTACCATGATAAGCACTGAGTAGTGAGCGGAATTGTTGAACCACTATATCATACACCTGAAACTAATATAACACTGTATGTTAACTGTACTGGAATTAAAATTAAAAACTTAATTAAAAAGAGGAAGAGCTTCCACCTAATTGAGCCTCTGTCCCAAGCCATGTCCCCAGGATAATCTTTCTTTTGATAAACTCCAGTCAGATGATTTGGGAATTTAATTATGTCTATACAATCCTTTCACTGCGGTATCTAGACTACAGTGTGAATAGTTAGATTGAATACCGGGAGCAGGTACGTGTGTGCTCCAGAACAGCTGCTGCCTCCCTCTTGCCCACCAGCCAGCTCTCCTCGTAGCCTACCTCAGTCAGAAACAGAGTGTGAGTGTGAGGAACGCAGTTCCTGCTAGCCAAGTTCATGTCCACAAAGCCAGTGTACGTTCCAGTGGAGAGGACTTGAAGGTTGTGAGGAAAAGAGTCTTAAAATGACTGAAAGATGCAGAGAAGTGATAAGATTTGTGTTATTGGCAGAGAGGTGAGAGTTGAATTTGAGACAGGAATTATTCATCGGGACAGAAGAGAGAAAGAAGTGTCCCCTTTGGGCCCTGCCTACAATTAAGCTTCGTTAGGAAGAACATGCGTAGTAAAGGCTTAATGTAGGTAGTCTGGTAGGGAGAGAACATTAGAGGTTGGAAACACAGAAGGCGAGAACTCATGTTTTGTCACATCAGTTTCTAGTAGACCCCTGTTGCCTACAGAATATAAAGAATAAATGAAACTGGTGTTCACCTCATTCAGCCACTCTATCTGGTTCTGTATTCACCTTCAGGCACTCATCTGTACTTATGACCCCTCTGTTCTAACCATATGCTTCCCAGCTACAACTTTCAAGCTAGACTTCTCTTGGAATGGCCTCCCTCCTCATTTTTACCTGGCAGTCACCTAGTCGTCATATATGTATAACCCAGCTCAAATAGCAGCTGCTCTGTTTTGTCTTCCTTAATTCTAATACCCTGTCCCATTTAGAAATAAAAATGTGCCTTTCTCTGCAGAAGCACTTAGTCTATAAATATTGCACTGTGTGATTCTTTTACTTAATTTTCAATTTTTCAAGGGTACAAGTATGCAGTATTTATATTTGATCTCTAACCTGTAGCACAAGACTTGACAAATAGACATTTATTGAATATGAAGGAAACAATTATTGAATAAATCAACACACTAAAATGCCTAATCGTGACTCTTTGGAAACAGTAAGTTCCCTCCTTCCACTCGAGAAATTGAATTCTTGGCCAATTCTTGGCCAAAGCAAGTCATCATTTACTTGTTCACTGATTTGTTTATTTGTTTTTGTTTTTAATGCAAGCTGTGTTACTGAGAGCACAATAGAAAAGGTAATTTTGTGGAATATTGCCCCTTCATTGTCACCTTAACAGTCAGGAAAAGACTACTTGCTTACAAGTAAATAAAATCCTCAAGCTGCTTCTCAAGTTCCTACAATAGGTTGCTGAACTTAAAATGTGAAAAAAGTGCAAGCCATGTTCAGGTGGGGAGTTCAGGTGATGTGAGAGAACAGACTTACACGTGAGGTCTCATTGGCTCTGGCTTTTTTAGGAGACCACAAGAGATATGCAAATTCCAGAAATGTCCAGAAACAATTACGAGTTAACAGCCTCTTCTCATCTTTATGCCCAAAATTAGGGGGATCCGAGCAAGGTTCATACTGATAGCCAAAGACCCCCTCAGATGTGGCCATAATCAGAAGGAAACACTCCTAACTTGCTGCTTATGGATTGTCTTGTTACCCGTCTCCTACTGTGGTACTTTCTTGTGCCAGTCTTTGTTCTAACTGCTGCTGATTACCCACAGTTCTATAATTTTTTTAAGGCGACATTAATGTTAAGCTCCTGCTCATCATGGCTTTTCTGCTGCCTTTGTTTATGCACTGTTGAAATGGGGCAGAGGAAAACCAAGAGATATCCTGTGGATAATCTAGATGCCAGATGTATTCTTCCCTGACTCTACCGTGGTTAGAGCAGCCCTACCTCCTCCAACTTATCAGGTTCATTTACACCTAGTAGGGTGGTGGTGATTCCTTTCCCTGCCTGCCAGTGTCTTGGCCAAGGTACCTAACGAGACTGGGTGATTGTCATATCTGAAGGTTTTATAAAACTCTTCCTGTGTTTATTCCCTTACAAAGGTGTTCCTCCTTTTGGAGGTGGGGAGAATTTTTCAGTGTTAATCCAGCCACAGTGTTGATCTGTTTTATACCTAATATGTTTCAGACTGAAATATAAAAATAATTGGTTCACTCTTAATCTCACAAAACAAACTGAAGGTTGTTGGGGGGAGGGGGTTTGGGAGAAGGGGGTGGGATTATGTACATTGGAGAGGGTATGTGCTTTGGTGAATGCTGTGAAGTGTGTAAACCTGGTAATTCACAGACCTGTACCCCTGGGGATAAAAATATATGTTTATAAAAAATAAAAAATTAAAAAAAAATTGGTTCAAGGCTAGTTTTTCCTTTTAGGAAGAAATTCATTTATTTTGACAAACACCACTACTGAAATAGCCATTTTTATACCTATATGGCATTAATATTTTATTAAACATGCACATAGACACAGATATATTATATAAAGGTACACATTGCTTCATGAGCTATATTAGAATTTTTTGTAAGCACTTTGCAATAAGACACAACACACATGCTCAAATTAATTACGACCAAGCTGTCATGGACTGGATTTTTGCCTAGAAGACATATAAAGTATTATTTTTATTATATAAGTTTTGGTGTACAACATTATACTTTGACATCTGCATATTCTACAAAGTGATTACCCCCCAAAGTCTGGCTACCATCCATCATTCTACAGTTGATCCCCTTCACCCTTTTACCCATCCCAAACTCCCCCTTTTCTCTGGTAACCACCAATCTATTTTGTGTATCTATGAGTTTTGTTTTTGTTTTGTTTGTTCATTTGTTTTGGATTTTTTTTAGATTCCCTGTATGAGTGAAATCAGTATTTGTCTTTCTCCTTTGGCTTATTTCACTTACAATAATACTATGTAAATCCATCCATGTTGTTGCAAATGGCAAGATTTCATTCTTTTTCTTTTTTTAAAGGCTGAATGGTATTGCTGTGTGTGTGCATGTGTGTGTGTGTGTGTGTGTGTGTGTGTGTGTGTGTGTGTGTGTGTTTATGTGTGTGTATCACATCTTTATCCATTCATCTGTCAATGGACACTTGGGTTGTTTCCATATTCCATATCTTAGCTATTATAAATAATGCTGTAGTGAGCCTGAAAATGTATATATCTTTTCAAATTAGTCTTTTAGTATTCTTTAGATAAATGCCTACTAGTGGAATAACTGGATCATATGTTAGTTCTATTCTTAAGTTTTTGAGGAAACTCCCTATTGTTTTCTATAGTAGCTGCACCAGTTTACAATTCCAACAGCAGTACACAAGGGTTTACTTTTCTCCACATCCTCTCTAACACTTGTTATTTCTTGTCTTTTTGATAATAGATGTTGTTTTTTTAAAAAAAAATATTTCTTTTCAGTGTTCCAGAATTCATTGTTTATGCACCATACCCAGTGCTCCATGCAATATGTGCCCTCCATAATACTCACCTTTATTATGGATAATAGATGTTCTAACAGATGTCCTAACAGATGTTCTAAGATATCTAACACATCTAACAGATGTTTTAAGAAAATGAAGTGATACCTCATTGTGGTTTTGATTTGTAATTTTTCTGATAACTGATGATGTTGAATATATTTTCATGTGCCTGTTGACCATCTCTGTGTCTTCTTTGGAGAAATATCTCTTCAGATCCCATGCCCATTTTGTCATAAGATAGTATTTTGTTGTTGAGTTTTATGAGTTCTTTATATAACTTGGATATTAATCACTTATTGGATGTGTGATTTGCAAATACTTTATTTCATTTAGTAGTTTGGCTTTTCATTTTAATGACAGTTTCCTTTACTGTGAACAAATGTCTTAGTTTATTGCAGTCCAATTTGTTTAATTTTGCTTTTGTTTCTCTTGCCTTTGGAGTCTGATCCACAAAAACATCAATCATTAAGAACACTGTCAAGAAGCTTACTGCTTATGTTTTCTCCTAGGAATTTTATGGTTTTAGGTCTTATATTCAAGTCTTTAATTAATTCTGAGTTAATTTTTGTGTATGGTATAAGATAGTTTCATTCCTTTGCTGTGACTACTTTTAAATTGAAAGTTGAGTAAGAATAGAAAATAGAAGTTCCAACAAAGGAAAGTCTAGAATGTGGGGGTAGTATTCTTGTTGAATATTTGATTCAACAAGAAGAACCTAGAGATCTGGGTTCAGATCCTTGCTCTGCCACGTTCTATCAGTGTGACTATGGACAAGTTACTAAACCTTGGTTTATTCTAATTAAACAAAGCCAACACTATGTATAGAATTTGTATGAGGAAGAAAACAGATAGCTGCACAGGAGAGTCTATGCTAAGTGAACATTCCTTACAACAGTGCCAAGCCCTACCATTTTGTTTTTTAATATGACCCAGGGATTTCTCAGTAGAAAGAAGACGAGTTTGTCATTCTGTTTCATTTGTGTTCCCCTCAAGCTCATCCTCCCTTAATTACAATCCAGAATGACCTCTGGAAAAGATAACCTAGGAAACCACAAAACAAATATAGGAGTGTTTAAATTTTCTTAGTAAATATTAAAAATAGCCACAGTGACTGGTCTTTCTCAAGACTCCCTGATGCATGACTAAGAATTTTGAAATGTTTTTTTAAGTTTTCCTACTAGGGATATTGGTATTTTCCCCAGCATTTCACTTCTATCGTCTGAAGAGTTGTGTTTTTCTCAGAGGATTTTCAGACCTTCTTTATGCAGCTTATCTTTGAAAAGGATGTCATCTCTTTAGAGTCCTGAAACTTCATAAGTATGGATTTTAATACTGAGCCCCATGATGATAGTGTTTAAGTAGAGGTATAGATAGATACCTGCACCCATAAGAAGGGGTCACTTGTTGACAGCTAGAGCAAAGGTGAGAGTGAGAAAGTGGGATAAGAGGAGAGCTGATACAAGGGGAGAGGAAGTGGAGGGAGGGGTAGTAAAGGAAGAGGGAGGGAGGGAAGGAGAAGAGGCTACACATGGTGAATAGTTTCTGTGTTGATGGAATAGGTGGTGTAAACTGGTGTTGGGAGTGATTCTGCCTAGTGGCTAAGAGCTTCGACCTTGAGTTTATATCCCACATTTGTTGTTGCTTTTTATGGCACACCTCTGAAACTTGGATTATCTCATCCATAAATGGATTTGTGATTTTTCTCATCTATAAAATGGAAATAATATTAGTACTAGCTTTATAGGGTTCCTGAGATGGATAACTTTTATTTCTCATCTATAAAAGGAAAATAATATTAATACTAGCTTCATAAAGTTACTGAGATGCATAGATGAAATGATGAATGTAAAGTGCTTTGTATGGTGTTAGGTATAGAGTAAGCACTCATTACATGGAAGTTATTGCTGTTGATAGAATTTTCTTCTGTCTTAAAAAAAAAAAAAAAGCCATCCCAGTACTGAACTAGATATTTGCAGAACAGGGGAACTTCCCTCTTTAGAGTTTCCCCTTATTGGCACATCTGCTGAATGATGTCTGTTGCACATTTATTCCCATTCTTTCTTTTAGCTACTTATATTTGGAAGGCTTAAAGTGGTATTTTGCAGACGAATACACAGCTAAGTTCTGGATGTGATATAATTCGGTCAATGAAATGTGCTCACTCAGTATAGAGAAAGCCCAAGAGCTGTCGGCCTCCTTCTAGCAGGCAAAGTCGTGGGAGGAAGAACATTTTTGGAATCTGGACCCCACTTTCCAGGTCAGCTGACTGATCTGTGGGAGTCAGGTAGGTATGGCAGGAGCAACAGTGAATGCAGAAGCAGCTTTTTCCAGAAATTTGCATTGTTATGAGGATACTACCTGGGAGCAAAGTGACCTCTGTCTTCTAGTCCTTCCAAGAATTTTGTAGGTACCTATTACTCTCTCTGAAATCCCTTCTGTTTAAGTACCTGGAGCTGTTTCCAGTTATTTTGCACTGAACTTTGAGGAATACAATGCTTGTCTGAGCTCTCTCAATGCCTTTTACTTCATTAGTGTGGAAGCTGGAGATTTTAGACAAAATGGTTCGTTTCCTGTTTATTGACTAGTAGGTATAGGCAAATGTTGGGCATTGTAATAAAACAACAACAACAAAACAGTAAAAAAAAAAAAAAGCAACAATAAACATCAAAATTCAATCCCTCCTTTCATGAAGATTTGCAGAAATAAGGCACCAGACACATTAAAAAACTTTTGTGTTTTAACTGAATCATTTAGACTCTTCTTTAGGCTCTGAGGACTACCAAAAGATCTGACTCCACAATTGCCCACTACTATGAAGGACCCAAGTTTGGATTGAGATTGCCTACCACCCAGGGTTATTGTCAACATTGTTTTAGATTGTCTTATTTTTTTGTTTGGAACACCTGTGTGCTTGGATATATGGACTCATAATATACTCTTAATTCATCCATTAGGTCATCCATTGATGCTGAATGCTTCCTAACATAAGAAGATACTGTTATAGGTACTAGAAGAAAAGGAAAAATCCTTGCTTGCATGGGTGCTATGGTATAATGGTAAAGAAAGACCAAAAAAAAAAAAAAATCATTAATCAGGAACCAATCAATAATAGAGTGCTATTAATAGAATAATGGTAAGGGCTGTGGAGAAAAAGAAAACAGATAAGGAGGGAATACAGTTTTGTTAGGGTAGACATAGAGGACCCCTCTGATGAGGTGACATTCACCAAAGATCCACAGTATGGAAGGTTGGATAGAATGTGTATGTGAGCCCTATGACCCAGCAATTGCACTATTGGGTATTTACCCTAAAGATACAAAAGTAGTGATCCAAAAGGGCACGTGCACCCGAATGTTTATAGCAGCAATGTCCACAATAGCCAAAGTATGGAAAGAACCTAGATGTCCATCAACAGATGAATGGATCAAGAAGATGTGGTATATATTCACAATGGAATACTATGCAGCCATCCAAAGAAATGAAATCTTGCCATTTGCGACAACATGGATGGAACTAGAGCGTATCATGCTTAGTGAAATAAGTCAAGCAGAGAAAGAAAACTATCATATGATCTCCCTGATATGAGGAAGTGGTGATGCAACATGGGGGCTTAAGTGGGTAGGAGAAGAATCAATGCAACAAGATGGGATTGGGAGGGAGACAAACCATAAGTGACTCTTAATCTCACAAAACAAACTGAGGGTTGCTGGGGGGAGGGTGTTTGGGAGAAGGGGGTGGGATTATGGACATTGGGGAGGGTATGTGCTTTTTGATTGCTGTGAAGTGTGTAAACCTGGTGATTCACAGACCTGTACCCCTGGGGATAAAAATATATGTTTATAAAAAATAAAAAATTTAAATTTATAAAAAAAAAAAAAGAATGTGTATGTGGAGGAACAGCACTCCAAGCAGAGGGAACACATTAACTGACTTGTATCTGAGGATCATTCTGGCTTCTGAATTGAGGAAAGACTTTAGGGAGCAAAAGTAGAGGAAGCAAACCAAACTGGAGGTTTTTGCAACAAACTTCATTTCAGACAGGAGATAGACTTTCAGAGATAGATTGAGTGCAGGTGATATATAGGGATGTGTGTTCAGAAACAGCATGTGTAAGGGGGCAAGGAAGCAGGACTGATTAGAGGAGAACTTGAACTATGACTCCTTTATAGAAAATGCCTCATCCCACCAACAGCAGGATTAGACCTTCAGAAATTCGTGGAATTGAAGCAAAGGAGACTTGGGGTTTTTTATCCCTCATTACATAATCATTAGATGTTGGCTGCCCCTGGGGAAGGGGCATAACCTTGAGTGAGACAGCTCCCCCCTTTTTTTTTTTTTAAGATTTTATTTATTTATTTGACAGACAGAGATCACAAATAGGCAGAGAGGCAGGCAGAGCAAGAGGGGGAAGCAGGCTCCCTGTTGAGCACAGAGCCCAATGCGGGGCTCGATCCCAGGACCCTGGGATCATGACCTGAGCTGAAGGCAGAGGCTTTAACCTACTGAGCCACCCAGGCACCCTGAGACAGCTCCCTTTAGTGAAAGTCGATTTCTGGAAAGGGACTAAGACCTGAGCCATCATCAGCAAGCCACACTTCCAGCAAGGGGGGGATTGCATGCTACCTACATAAAGGGGCCTCTGGGTATCAATGCCAGTCTACTCTTGTGTCTTCCACATCCACTTGCTTCCTATTTCTTTAGCCCATCCAGTAATGATTTCTCTAGAATTCTGATCCGTTTCTTTTTCTGGGGAAAAGACTGGTCTCATGGCTACAGCTGAAATTCACCTTCCTTACCATACATTCTGCATACTCCACACTTGACTGATACTAGTAGTTTATGCGGTGGGGTGACACAGACCTCATTACTAGGGGTGTGGGCCCTACTCATCATGCCCTTCTGGTGTCCTTGTCTATTTACTGTCAGAATGGAGCAGAGTAGAACCAAGAAGTGCCCTGTGGATCCTGTAGGTGTCAAGTGTATTCTCCCCTCCACTGTGGCCAAACAGCCCTTCTTCCTGACAGTCAGATTCAGTTACCTCTACTAGAGAGGTGATTTCTTTCCTTGCCTACTGGTCTGTTGACAAAGGAACCCCAAATAACACAATGGTGGCCGAACTTTAAGGTTTAATAAAACCATTTCCCTGGTAGAAATGTTCCTTCTGTGAGAAACATGACCTCCGGACCTACAAAACCTATGGTTGAATTGATAGCACAAATTTTTCATTGGATCACTGGGAGTGAAGGGAAGCAGAACTACACTCACCACTATCATGTAGTCCCCCAATCCACATTTTCTTCTTTTTTATTATATGATACCTAATGACTGTTGATTTAAGGTATATACTTCTTCCTCATCTCTGAGCTGGCACCAGAGTTGCACCTTTACAAGAACTGTCCATAGTTCTCTCAAGCACGAAGTTTCTGGGTTCTGTGACATGTGATAGGTCTGGTGGATCCCTTGGTCACAAGTGTAGTAATTAACATTTCTGGAATTTAATTCACTTTAACCCAATGATAAAGCATATTTTATGGTCATTATATCACTGCTAGAACTTTGATGCTGTAAATGGATTCCCTGGTCTGACACTATGTGATACTGGATGCTAGGTTGAGAGATCAGACTCTCTCCATGGTATTGGCTAGGCCCTGCTGGCAGGAAAGAAATGTAAAACAGATTATGAGTTAATTCTAGTCAAGTGAATCATACTCCTTTCTAGATAGGAGGGAACCAATGCCGTTAACTTGCTAGCATGTGATTTATTTGTTTCATCGAGGGATGGTGCCATCTTAGGGACCCCAATTTGGTCTTTATTGCAGGCAGACTGGGAATTCAGTGGCAATAGTAGGCAAACCAGCCTTGATGATTTCTATACAATTGGACTCACACATAGCCTTCATTCTTTTGACCCTGGCTGTTCCATTAATATATCCATTGTGCCAGTGTTGGGATGGTTGGTGATGGGATGACTGATACTCCTTGCCCAGAACTTCCCTGGAAGAAATGTAGAATGCATACTTTGATTCTATAGAGAGCTATCTGGGCAGTGAAGAACAGCATCAGCTATCCCTAGTAAGAGATAATAATAGCTTGATGAATTGTACATTGAGTATCAGAGAATGAGAGAAGTTAAGGATGACTCAGGTTTTTCACCAACTTCCTATGATAAATAGTGGAACCATTCATGGGATGGAAAGACTGGGAGAAGTGCAAGTTTGGAAAACAGCAAAAAAACAGGATATCAAGAATTTAGGATATACTAAGTTGAGTATAAGCTGTTGAATAGATGGATAAATCAGTTTGGGTTTTAGGGAGGAAGTTTAAGTTGAAGAAATAAATGGGGAATTCATCTATGTAAAATCTAAAAGCAATTAAAATGGTTCACCAGGCAATTTTCTTCAAAGTAGTCCATTGTTTTCATTTTCAAGAGTAAAGAATAAACCCTCAAGGTGACCAAACAAATGCAAGACAAAATTCTGATTTTGCCAGCAGTGTTTTGAGTGAGCTAGATCAGAGATCTACAAGGAAGCTTTACTAATTCAGTATTTTTCATTCACTTTTCTTAGTGTCTAGGATTAGAACAACCCTATTTAAGCCTTAGTTGCCTTGCAAAATACCACTGCCAATAATAACTTCTGTTAGTGAGCCTTTACTATGTGCTAGGATTATGCTAAGGAGTTTACACAAATCTCTTTTAATTTTGACATAATCCTCTAAACTAGGTTTGATTATACTTATTTTACTCAAGAGTGAATTGAGACTTAGGAAAGTCTTAAGTATAGTAATTAGCAGTGCTGGGATTAAATCTGGTTCAGCCCAACAATAAAGCACATATCATGAGGGTTTTGTCATTTTTCTGGAGGAGAAAAATCTTAATGACCATTGTGTTCAAGGACCTTTCTCTTCTCCCAACCTGGAAGAATTGAAACTATTTGATTTTGTTTTAAGCCTTTGCACAGCTCTTTGTCAGGATCACATAGCACAGCAGTGTTAAACAGATAGCATTACAAAGTCGTTCGGCCTTTTCAAAATTCACGTCAGTCTAACTTGATCCAAATAAGTAAACTTCTCTTTACCAGAAACCCCATAACTCTCTCACTTGGCATGGAGAGACCCCTGGAGCTGACAGTTACCTCTACCCCAGAAGGAGGAAAAGAAGGATTTTCCCCCCACTGAAGTGAGGGTCTGCTGTGTGATTTCAGGGGCTGAGATTCAACACAAAGGTTATCTACTGTATTTACTGAATGACTCATCAGACAAGGATGTGGGTAATGGGGCTCTCTGGTGACATTCCATGGCTGTACTGTTATCCCCATGTGGAGCTGTGGCCTGTGGTTGAGAAAGGGCAGGTGGCCCTTAACTGAAGTGGGGACGAACATCATCTGCACTCTGTCTGCTCACCTAGGCAGAGCATGTGATTTTTTTATGAGTGAAGTGTACTCTTCACTGATCTGCTTGTTTTCTAGAATATCTAGAAATATCCCTGTGTGAAGTAAACCTCCTGGCCTTAAATTTTTAATTTAATATTTTGTCCTACCAGGAGTCACAATTGGTTGTTGTCCAACCTAATTGTTTATTGGAATAACTGGGGATATTTTAATAACAAAATTCCCTGGGCTCTAAAGCAGAAATTGCTGATTCACTAGGCCTGAAGAAAAGCCCCAGGGAAATGTACTTTATTTTTTTAGGTAAATTTCTTGTTAAAAAATAACACACAGAAAAGTTCACAGAATTAAATGCATATACTTCAGATAATCATCACAAAGTGTAAACACTCATGTAACCAATATCCCTGAGACAAGAAATAGAACATCATTAGCTCTGTCCCCTACTGCATCCCAGGTACTATCCCTCAAATAATCACGATCCTGACTTCTAACCCCACGGTTTATCTTTGTGTGTTTATGAACTTTATGTAAATAGGTTCATACAGTGTGCATTGTTTCTGGCTTCTTTTGTTCAGTGGTTTGCGAGATGCATGCATCTTGTTTTCTGTGGTAATGGTTCTTTCCCATTGCCTTATACTATTCCATTGTTGGAGTGTACCATAATTTACTAATCCATTTTTCTGTAGTCGACTTTTTTCAGTTTTTTTCCTAATATATATAGTATTGCATGAACATTCTTGTGCATATCTTTTGGTGAGAATATGTGCATTTCTGTTGGGCGTGTACCTCCTAACACAGTTGCTCAAATGGGATGCATGTGCTCAGCTTTAGCAGATGTGGCTAGTTTTCCAAAGTGCATCTACCAATTTACTCCCAACAGTAAATAAGAGTCCAGTTGTTTTACATTCTTGTCTTTCCTAAAACACTGCTTAAAAGGAGGAGATTTAAAAACCAAGGCCTAATATCAAGGTTTGTTAAGGATGAATGAGATGTATATAGGGTCAGTGAAAAATAAGAAAAATAAGCAAAGTCAGATTGCTACATCAATATCAAAATCTTGGGAAGCAGTATTGAGCAACTTCCAGGTTTGGGGGTCTTAGGCTAAAATGGGGACAGGGCTAGAGGAGCAAAGCTCCAGTCAGTGAAGAAGTCTCCTTACTGTTCTAATAAGGAGAAATCCTTGGCTGGATTTCGGTATGCTAGACCAGTAAAATAACATCTAGCTTGGGAATTAAAATCTACTTTGCCATCTCAGCTTTACCACTTAAAAAAAATTTTTTTAAGTCAAAAGTCAGTAATTTTAGTAAAGTAATAAAGGGTTATTTATTTTTCAAAGGAATTGGCTTCTGGACTGAGCATCATAAGAAAATCTAGTAAACAGTTGACCACTTACATTTTTCAGTAAATTCCTAATTTGGTACTTTTTAAAGCAATTAATATGATCTTTGGAATTGCTAAGAACTCAAGCTCTGGATTCAGACTTGTGGAGTTCAAATTCTTGCTTGTGACTTTAAGTAAATTACCTAATTCCTCTGTGTTTCAGTTCTCTCTCTCTCTCTCTCCTTTTTTTTTTTTTTTTTTAGGTGGTTTTGTTTGTTTGTTTGTTTACAATTTTTTAAAGATTTTATTTACTTACTTGAGAGAGAATGAGAGGGAGAGAAAGAGCTTGGTTGGGGGTGGGGGGGATATCAGAGGGAGAAGCAGACTCCCCATTAAGCAGGGAACCCGATGCTAGACTCAATCCTAGGACTCCAGGATCATGACCTGAGCTGAAGGCAGTCGCTCAACCAACTGTGCCACTCAGGTGCCCCAAGTGTTTCAGTACTCTATTAGTTAAAGATCATAATAATATCTATTTCTTAGGATTTCCATGAGGATTAAATGGGTTGACAGTGTAAAGTGTTTATAGTTTCTGGCACATAGGAAGTACTCAATAAATCTTAGATACTATGATCCTATAGTAGCTGATTTAATAATATCTGCAATATATTTGAATTCCTTATAATGAAAACTTCTATTGATAAATGCAATTAGATTATTACATTTCAAGGCAATGTCTGCCATAAATTCAGAATTTCTTAATTATTACCTACATTTTTGGAATAACTTAAGTCTTCACCTCTTATTCACTATTGACCCTAGACTTCTCCAAGAAATATCTAGTGACTGTTACCCAACATTTAGGTCTCATAGGACTAAAAGTTTCCAGAACTTAAGAGAAGCCACTACCAGCGACCATTTTTATCTACTAGTGACAATGAGATATTTCACATCAGCATTAAAGAACAGTAATTGCAGCCTTGTCCTTCCTCAGGTAACCAGTGCTCCAGCTCCAAATTTTGGCAATGTAGGGCACTAGGAAACAGTTCTGATTTCACAGATTCCAGGAAGGCCCACCCATATGAAACCACAGAAACCACAACTGCTCCCTCTGATGGCTAGTGCCTACAATTCCATCTATACACCTTCTGAAATCCCATTAGATTAAAACTAGCTTCCTAAGATTACTAATGGAATATCAGTACGTAACATTTTCCTGCATTTTCTGAAAACACTTTTCCTAATAGCAAGCCTTGGGATAATCTCAAAAGGAAGGTTGAAGGGATATCAGAAAGTCATTAAAAAATATAGAATGGGAGGCAAACTAAAGGCCAGCTTTGCTTGAGTTCATAACTATGTGAACCTAACACTAGTTACATGTGTATGTTGACAATAATCATATTCTTGCCCTAATATAACATCTAGAATGGACAAATGATCATTTTTAGGGCTAGGAAAACCATTGTCTGTCAAACTGAAGAGTCATTTGATTGTCTTTCATGACCTTCATACCATCTGATAAACAATAATGAATTCACCCTACTCCACTGATTCCAACATTTGAAATTTAGAAAAAGGTCAGTTAATTTGGATAAGACTATAAATCATATGAAAAATTCCAGTTTTCAAAGGGAAATTCTTTTAGGAGATTGCTAGGCAAAATGGCTGACCAAGTTAAAAAAAAAAGAAAAGGCTTGCCTCTGTAGTCAGTGAAGTGATTTTTTGTGATGGAGATCACAGCAAAATCATTCATAGTACTGAGAAGTCATCAGCAGAGCTCATTCTTGGCAAACCTGATGTATTCTCTGCCTCAGAGAATTACTTTCTAATTACTAGAACCATGATATGGTAGAAACAAATGTTGTTGGCTTCAACCAAGTGTATAATAGATTGAAAAGTTTAGTCCCAGTGTAACTGTAAAGAAGCAGAGTCTGTGAGATTTGCTGGGAATGCGCGAGTGGGTGGGAACCGGATTGTCTCTTCACTGTGGGATTTGGGAGTTAGGTTACATGCTCTGTCTTCGGAAATTAAGAACTGTGGATATTCAAGGATAATAAAGGAAAGGCACTTCCAGGAACGGAAGAGTATGTAGGCTAATTGTATCAATATGGCCTATTGCCCTGAGGGCATTGGCTACAGCAGCCATATGATATGACTAAGACGTTAAAATAGCAGATGAACATTTACTAGATGGAAAAAGTTTATCCTGATGGCCAGTTCCACTTTCATGGTTGGAAAAAATGTTGGCGTCTCTCACTGGGGCATACACAAGATGGAAAGTAAGATGGGCTCTGTGAATTGGGTGGGAGGGTGAGGAGGAGAAAACAGTCAAAAGCAAAACAGTCAAAGTGAGACAGGGTCATGTGAGGAAGTGGAAGAGTTGAATGCCCTTGAAAAGGCAGATGGCAGAATCTTTCCCAGCCATTTCATGGTGTTGTGCGCACGCATTCTGTACTGCGAGAAGTGATCAGACAGAAGCTCCCAGAGTGCCGGCTGTTGGTGTTTCTCAGAGTGCCAAATCTCAGGGTGTTACCCAGTTATTCTCTTGGTTTGTCTAAACATGGCAGGCATTCCTGAGAAACATTGGAGGCTGCATTACTTAGCCCTTTGAACTGGAAATTCAAAATACATTTTTAGCCATTACAGTAGCTTATTCTATTTGCAGAGCAAAGACGAGTCACCAGATCAGAGGACTCCTGTTGCTCATGGCATCATTGTGACATGTGAATGCTCTCTTCTCTGGGGAGAATTGTGGAGCCCTGGTCTGTATACCAGCTTGCCACTACTCAGCAGTCCTCTCTGCAGACTCACAAAGTTGTGTTGTGGCCTGGACTTCTTCCCTGAATGTGACAGGGAGCTCGCCCTGGAGACATAGGCAGAGGCTTGCTCACTTCTGCCTCTGCTGTTCCACTGATTGTGGTGACCTCAATGCTTTTCTTCTCTTTTCCCAGCTCATTCAGTTCAGCTCTTTTTGTTTCAACAAATGAGTGACTAGTAGGAGCCTGACTCTGAGAACACAAGGATGACCTATAGTAATTTATAAATAAATCTTAAGGTTATCGTCTGCCCACCACATGGACCTCTTTGTCAGACTTCTGGGCTTGGTTTCTGTCTCTCTCACTCAACAGCCATGTGACATTGGCTGACTAAAAGTTAGCTACCTAACTTTTCTGTGCTTTACTTTTTTAATTTTACAATTATTATGAGGATTAATGAGTTGGTACATGTAAGGGATTAGAATGAACCCTATTGTATAGTAAATTCTCCATAAATATTATGTTATTATCATTATCTCTTTGTTTCATTGCCCAGGAAGAAAGCCCTGTTTTCTATTAGCTGTCTCTGTTATTGCTCTGTTATATTGCTCTGTTATATGTACATGCATTTTATTATGTGCTGCTCTCTCTTTTATTGTTCAGGTGTGATATACCTTAACACAGCAGTTGGATTTCATGGCAGAAAGAATCACAACTTTTATGCTCTGTATATCTTACCCACTACCCAACAGTGCTGGACGCACTCAGGGTACTAAAAAAAACAAAAACAAAAACAAAACAAAACTGGTTAACTGAATGAAGTATTAGCAAAAAGAAAGACTTCTTTTTATCTATGACTTACACTGAAGTTTCCTAGCAGAATGGCCTCCATACCTTATAGCTGCTTCCTTGTCTTTCTAATTGCAGTCCTTCCTCTTCTAGGTATACCTTTCCCCAGCTTCTGAGGATCTTTTCCCATTTGATGGAACCAGGATCAAGGAATATTCTGTACAATGTTTGATTTGGTGTCTTCCTGAGCAGTGTTCTCTTTAAAACCATAAACCTGCTTTTCTAAGCTTGCAAGGTTTGTTTTTTTTTTTTTTTTTTTCATGGCCAATGTAATCAGATTATCCATGTAGCTGCCATTTATCTTTCCAAGCACATGTGCCCATATGCCTGTCTCAGCTCCCACATTTTGGAAGACTCTGTAATAATAATGTACATATCAATTTCATGCAGCACTTATTTAGAATTATAAAATAATTATAAGATGAAAAACTGACCCAAGAGTTTTAGAAATTTCACCAGGATCACAGTGAATAAGGGGTAGGCCCAAGACTCACCCACATCCTCATATCCCGAACTCCCAAGTTCCCTTTCTTCAGTACAAGACTGTTTCTCCTGCAGTTGAAAGACCAAGATTGTAGTAAGTAGGAAGAGGACAGACTCATGTGCCTGCAAAATGAAATTAAGCTCTAGATACTCATCTCTTAAAATAAGCCTTGTCCAGAATATAGTTTCTCTACAAACTTGACCAACCCCAGGAAAAATTGTTTAGGAGTCTTATGAAGTACCTCCTCCAACAAGATGTCAAAAAGCATAATTTCTCAATTAGGACCAAGATGAAGAGACCTTTGCCCTCTCTGGGGTCTAGGAAAGTTATTTCTGAGAAGGAGACTTTCCCCTTGTCGGCTGGAGGTGTAATAGGCATGGATGACCTGTTACCCACACTCTGGCTTGGTATGTCTGGGTATCTCCATCTTAGAAAAAAAAAAAAAAAAAAAAAAAGAGTCATCTTCTGGCATGAATTCCCATAGCTGC
The DNA here is from genome assembly GCF_030435805.1 of Mustela lutreola. Taxonomy (NCBI): domain Eukaryota; kingdom Metazoa; phylum Chordata; class Mammalia; order Carnivora; family Mustelidae; genus Mustela; species Mustela lutreola. The sequence goes on along the minus strand of NC_081296.1, from coordinate 65,599,527 downwards.
AGCACATAGAGGGCTGAGTAGATTTGACCAAAGACCACATTCATGTTCACAGATGGTGCTATGAATTCAGAATGGGGGCTATGTTGGGCACAGTTCATGTGACCCCTGCCTCCTTATCTTCCACCTATATAATTCTATATAATTGCCTGGCTGTAGCCAGAGTGGCTTCCATGCTGTTTGGGTAGCTGTGGAGCCACTACACAGCAAAGAAGAATGCTGTTCCTACATACTCATTACACTGTCCTGTGGGCTCTGGCTTCCTTAGTTGTTTTCTGGATAGCCCAGAAATAATGCCTGAAAGTGCCATGAAGCCAACCTTGAGTGATGGAATGCAGCGAATGGAACAGACTCTTCTCTCTGTTGCCTCCAGGACAGTCTGTTTTCTGATCATCTCTGTGATGGTATCCTGCCCAGTTAAGCAATTGGCTATGCTTGCTGCCAAGCAGGGACCACGTGGCTTAGGCACATCATTACCTTTGCTCTTCTCTTTTCTGTGCCATATTCTCCACTTCCTCCACACTCTTCAGTAAAGGGGTAGCATATGAGCTTTTGCTTTAGCCTCTGTTTCTAGGGATCTGTGCAGAGGTGCAGAGGCATGAGACAAGTTCAGATGCTGAAATCAAATTGTTCCCCCTTATTCCCTCCAACCCAGTCTAGCTTCTACCCCAACACACCAATGGTCTTCATGTCACAAAGTCTTCATCTTCTTTGAATTTTTAAGCATATAGCATGCTTACAAACTCTGAAAATAAACAGTTGATCTCTTGTTCCTTTTTTAAAGCCATCTGCTTGACAACTGTATGTGCAGGAATATGGAATGCTCTATCTTCGAAGGCAGCTTATTACTGCCTCTTTGAACTCTCTTACTGTTACTGTGTTTTTTCTTTTTACTTTTATAGGAAGCCAAAATTTTCCTTAAACTCATCTGGAGCTTTTGTCCATTGGTTTAATAACCATGCCCTTCAGAGTCACAGCAAATAATTCTTTAGCTCTGTAAAGTCAGTTATGTATCCTGACCCCATCAAAACTTCTGGTTTCCAAAAAAAATCATCCCTGATTCCTTCAACTGTTCCTCATAGTTTTTGAAAGTCTCTCAAATTCTGTTCTTGGTTTTCTTGTCACAAAACAGTTTTCCAAGGTGTCAAGACTTGTGTGACTCAAAACTGAACAAAATAATGGGACCTCTAATGAGAGGGTTAGAAGGAGAACTACAGCAAGACACTTCTGTTCTTTTGCAGGGTATGCTTCCTTTAATTGGTGGCATGTGTGAGCGTATTTGTGGGTGGCAGAGTAAGGTCTGGAGTCCAGTGGGCAATAGTCCGTTTTGGATCTTTGGCTTGGATTTGGGAGAGTAGGCTGAGTTTTCATAGTCTAAAATGTAAGTTCTTCCCTCAAGGAGAATATATGTGGATCTGGCCCTTAAAAAGTAATAAGTGCTCCAGTTCAACCTCAAGAGTTTATGGTCTTAGAAATTAGAGCAAGAAGCTGATATGAACTGGGAGGAGATTAGGGCCTATCCTTCTTAAATAATCTACTGTGAGTTTATCTTAATGGTGGGAAAAGCTTCCTTTCTTCTATAGTTAGAGGATAAGAAATAATGTGCTTTTTGTACTGAAGGAAGGAAAGATGTTGAGTAATTCCTCCCTATTCTTTCGAATGGTGATGGTGGATATAAGGGACAGCAGACAAGAATGGCATGGACTTGAAATCATTGCTCAACACTCAGTGCTTAGTTACCAACCAGTCAGGAAAATTCTGCTCCATTTTACCACATTTAGAGGCAGATCTCGGAGCCCTAAGCCCAGGAGGAGACATGTATAAACATAGTGGAGGTAAAGGAACCCTCACTCTCAGCATGAGTCGTTTCCTTGATGAGCAGTCAGTAGGTCTGGTTTTTATTTAACTGCCTCCTGCCATCATAACATGTTAGAAGTAAAATTACATCGACAACCAATGTAGAGGCAATACACCTCGCAACTGATGAGACTTGTCAGTCTGGTGTTTTGCATTTTGAATAAAAGTCTTTAAAAGTCACAACATAGGTTGCAACTGGTAAAAACTGTAAGGGCTCACTAACTAAATATGATGGTGGAAAAGATATATGACCACATATATGGGGAGAGAGGAGATATATTAAAAGTTTCCAGCTTACAGTTTATTTTCTGACAGTCTTATAAGAAATGTCTCCTGAGTTTCCTGTAATAAATGTTAGGTTCTTCTTCATGATTCCTGCAGCTATTCTTAGGACCATTGCCAATAGTTTAGAAGCATGACTTGACAAAACAATTATATTTTCCCCAACATTCCTAGCCCTGAGAAGGAAACCTTTCTCTGGCCATCAGTTATCTCTTCCATCTTCATACTATTCTGTTAGGGAAAATTTTCACATGCAAACAAAAGCTGTTTATCTAGACCTCACAATATTTGTCCAAAAAAGGTCACCAGAGATCATATCGAGGCTGACCCCTGTTTCTTAAGTCAATATGGAATGCACAGAAATGAGAGGAAGAGCTGTGGGCAGTTGCAGTTTGGTTCAAATTTAGTAAGATCTCTGAAGTGTGAGGATGCCCCAGCTGACATTTGAATTACATAGTGCTCTCCCCTCCTGCCTGTGACTTGTACCTTAATCCTGTGCTCTTTGTCCTCGCTCTTCCTTCTTCTCTCATATCGCCGTAGGGACTGGGACACATTTATCTATTGGTAACTGAGCAAGTTTACCCTTCTTCCTTGTTTTAGACAATTCCTCCTTGTCAGGCTCTCCTCTTCCTTTTCTCTATTTCTCTTATATACCTCTTGGCCTTACCTCTCTTTCCCAAATGAAATTACACCTGAGGGATCTGCTGAGAAATGCTGCTTCGTGACAAATGAATCCAAAGCTTATATAGCAAGTTTGTGGAAACTTGAGTTAAAACAGAGAAGATATCCAGAGCTTAATTCACTGAAGGTTTTTCTCTGGGCAGTTCAGTGTCTCCTTGTCCAAAAATTCTCATTAACTAGGAGCTCACAACTTTGGCTGGTTCTACCATTCTATCATTGAGCAACTCCGAGGTTAGAAAGTATTTCTGATTATCAGCAGCATCAGCTTCTGTTTATTTCTTACTATTGGGACTGGTTCTTCTAATTGGAGCTACACAGCAAATAGTCTGTTTTTAGTTTCACAAGACAAAGAAAGTATGTAAAGATTATCCTAAAGCAGCAACTCCCTTCCTGTCATCTTTTCCATTCCCTTTTTCCTCCTCCTGCAGTGCAAACAGACACACCACATCATGCATACTACACACTTGAATACTTATCTATTGTTTGCTCCAGGTAGAATGAGCCCAATTATTATATGGGTTTTTCATGTGATTTAATGAGCCACCATGGGAAGATGACCATTCCGGTTGCTCACTCTAAAGATACTTGAGTAAGCCTTATTCCTGCAGTCAGTTTAGCAAGGAGGGTGAGAGTGAGCAAGAGGTTTGGCTAATCCCATTTATAGAACACCAGATTCTTCAAATATTCACCTCAGCTCAAGTTTCAGTGGGTCCCTCCGCCCTTGGCCTTAGCCACCCACAAATCACAATCACACCTAGATATATACAAGCTTCCCTGCTTTATCCTGACCTGCTGTTAAGTTGGGAACTCTTGGCCTCCCCTGCTGTGATTTTGCTCCCCAACTTAGATTTGCAATACTTGGCCTCATTCTTCCTTTTCCTTTGTAAAACAGTTGGTTTCAGTTCCATTCTTTCCATAGATACCATGAGATCTCAGGTAGGAACTTTCTTCATCTCTTGGACCGTGGAGTAGAATTCATGTCCTAGGCATTGAACCAGCAAGGAGCTGCTGGTCCTACCATGAGGAAATATAGGCAGTGGGGAAGGGCATGGATTAGGAAGGAAAAATTGCTCTGAACTGGCCACGTACTAGTTTCATAGAAATTTATTTCAGAAAACGATAAGTCTCTAATCCTCCTGTAATTCTTCACAAGACAAGCAGTGTGGTGTCATCAAAGGCGCTAGACTGGAAAGTAGAAAACTGTTACTAAAACTTCTAATCAGTTATCCTGCCTCTCCTGGTCTCCTTTTCTTTGTCTGTAGATAAGGACAAAGGAAAGGGCTGAAAGCTCTATATGGACATTGTGATGCTAAGGCAGTGCGATTCTAAGGTTTTAACACATAGGGATTGTGGAATAATAAGGCAAATTGGAAGAAAATCTCCTGGCCTGAAGCAGTTAAGTAGTAATTCCATATTAGAAAGTATTTGTTGACTATTTAACATTAAGTAGGTATTAGCTGTTAATCTTCAGCCAGGCTGGTTTCAATATTTGACATTTAAATTAAATAATCATACCACATTTAATAATAAAGTCACTGTATGTTAAACAAATACTACTTGGTTATTAGAACCATATGGTATTCTAACCACATTGTGAGGGATTCACATGTTTTCAATAACCATCTGATCTTTATTTCATGTAGAGCACAATGCGTGTACTGTACCATGAAAAGTGGAGAGACTATTTATGTCCGCTCCAAATGATTATTTTAAAATAAATGTATTGGGTTTGACTTTCCTACTGATCTACCTACCTCCTGATCTATTTACCCATGTGTAGATGCTGTCGGGGAAGCAGTTGTGCTTGTAACAGCCTGTCTTCCCGTGTTATACCTGAACTGCCCAAGTTGCACACGGATTACTATTACTGCCAATCAACCCTTCACTTTGCCCACATGATGTCAAGAGATTTTATTCCGCTGATTGGAAGAAATGCAAACATTTCTATTTTTAGTGTCTCCCAGGGATCATAGAAGAAGTGACCTTAGATGGTCCCCATTCCCATTCTTCTGTCATTCTAACAAAAATTGGCAGTGACCAAATAGGGTAATGTGAATGAGTCCTTAGGCTTCATTGTACCCCATTTTCTCAAGGACCAGGCATTTGTGTTTTCATTATGAATGTTTTGACAGTGTATCTACAGTTGTTGTTTATACCAGTGATGTTGCAGGTATGCCCACAGCCTCTGGGGTAAAGGAAGAGAAGTGGGCAGGAATAGGTGACAAGAACAACACACCTCTATTAAGTGTGTTACCGTGTTGCAGCCTACCTTGGAGGTAGGGCCTGTGAGGGAAGTCTGCACATTTGTAAGAATCAGTTGAAGTGTTATACAAAGGCATATTTTTAAATCTGCTCATAAGTAAAATTCTATGAGATACCTGAGATCAACAGATGAATGTACATTTTATGTTATGTTTAACATTAGCAATGACATGCACTAGAAAAAAAAATCTGTGGAAGAGGCTTTAGAGAGTATCTAGTCTACATTTGAAAGATGTAGACCTGCATTTTTAAGATGACCAATAATCCAGAACATTTATAGGTTTGCTCCCGAATCACATAGCTAGTAAGTGGTAGAGTTTGCTGCCAAATTCAAGATGGAGAATTCAGTCCGTATCCCACATTATATGGCTGTAAAATTCTGCTTGTCTTTTCAAATCAGGTGCCTTTCCTTTTTCTCTTTATATATTTTTAATCAGCAACATGGAAGTAGTTGTAAGTCCTGGTTTTTCTGTTCTGATAAGCTGTGAGTACTTTTCTCTATCTTGTAGTTGCTTCACCTTTTATCCCATCTTTAGATCAGCTACCTGATTATGAGGACTTGGATAGAAAGTCAAGAGAGTCCACATTGACCAAGGATTGGTTCTTCCTAATATCTTAATTTTTAAATCTCTTTTCTCATAAGAGGCATATCCTCTGCTTCCCTGTATTCCCTTGTGGCCTCAATTTGTCGTGAATGTGGCCTCACTTATTGATTCTATGAAGATGTAACACATGAGTTATCCTTGTACCTAAGGTCACTCCACAAACTTGGGCAGTCTATACAATTAACGGATGAGTCCATCTAGAACTGTTCTCGCTGAAAATTTGAATCACTCTAGTCAGTAACAGTGTCAGCTTGGCATTGTGGTTGGAATGACTGAAACCTCTAGAATTTTATTGATGGGGTTGCTGTATAGAACAAAAATAAAGTCAAAGTATGTGTTGAAGTGCTGTACCAGACCCCTTAAGCTAATTCATATTAAAGCATAATGACTCCTGGGAAATAACAGAATCTTCTCAGAGAAAAGGTTTTGATCAGAGAAAGGAATGTAAAGAATAATGCTTGAAGGGAATTTAGAGGTATCATGAAATCTTTTTGTCAAAAATACAACCTGGATCTGATCACGCTTACTGGTCTGTCAGTTTATGGGGAGAAGTGGGCAAAGGAATGAATGTATTAAATAACTCAATAGGCAGAATCCTGAATGTGCGATCCTCAATAGCTAAAGCAATTAAGTGGCAAGGTGCTGGAGAACTGGTGTGGGAAAAACTCTGGGGATTAAAAGAGACAATCAGTTACAGCATACGGACTTTTGATTGTGTACTGATGTAGTCAAACCACTTGAAAATAAATCTAGGCCAAAGAAACTGTGAGATGACCAAAGGGATTTGAACTCTGACCAGATATTTAATGATGCTAAGGAACTGTTATTGATTTTTAAGTGTGTCTGGTGGGCTGAATAATGAACTTCCTTTCCCCTAAGATAGCCATGTCCTAGATTTTGGTACCTGTGAATGAATTACCTCATATGGTAAAATAAACTTTGCAGATGTAACTAAACTAAATGTATTCTGGGTTATCAGGGTATATCCTAAATGTAATCATAACGATTCTCAGAAGAGGGAGGCAAGAAAGTCAAAGAAGAAAAGGCGATACGACCAAAGCTGGGGTTGGAGTAATGTAGCCAGCCACCAAGGAATGCCTTTAGATGAGCTTTTTACAGGCTAATTAAGTTCTGGATATTCTTTGACTGTCAGATATCATGCCCGAGTGTTCCTTAGTTTACTATAGCCAGGCCATCCTGTCAGGAAGTGATGCTAAGTTTTAAATGCATATGTACGTGTGTTCTGGGTGCATATTCCAGCAGAAGCCTATCCTTTGTCAGCATTTTCATAAAAAGGAAAGCTCTCATGAAAGTATATGATGATATTTAAGCTAATAATTGCCTGTCTTTCCCACTGGTGACAAGTCTCCAATAATGACTTTGGTAAAGGGAGTCTTAATGTGGGCCTCTTCTTTTGGAGGAAAAATGCTAAAGCTGTCACTGTTCATACCCAAAGCTGATGGGAATGCCTGAGATGTGTGACTCACTGTAGTTGGGCAGATATCTTGGGAGTGAATGCAACACAGGGGCAGAGCGCATGGTCATATTTGGGACCATTCCTTTGGATATTAGAGAGTAAGACTGTAACATTTTGTTATTGTTAGCTGTCAAGCTATTCCACAGTTACTAGTCAGCACGTGTGTTGACCAGCTTTGCTAAATATTAGTGTCATATTCTTCCCACATGTATTAGGAGAAGAAAAGTAGAATAGGTCAAAGTATTTGTCAGACTACTTCGCTTCTCTGCTGTGAGTAAAAATTGTCTAAAATCTTCCTGATATGCCCTTTCCTCAGTTTAGAGGACAAGTGTTAACACAAAGGAGTTTTTTGAGACCCTCAGAACAGCGGAGTATTTAGTGGACACTGTGATACCAACTTGTGTTTAAAGCCCCAGCAGCTTATTCAGCAGTGCCCTTGGGTTCTTCACAAAGAACCCTAGAAACGTCTTCATGGGAATGGCTTTGCTGTGAAGGCAGACCTGGCTCACTGTGTTTGTCACTCAAGGCTTTTTGCATGGTGCGTCTTCATGGCCTCAGAGGAAATTACGGTGAAGCGCCCTCCAGCGTTCATGTTAGTAATCACAGAAAACAAACCGTTCTTTGCCTTGACATCCTGACCCATCCTTAGAGAGTGTCTTCTTCTAGTACCAACAGTGGCCTTGCCATTTTTGGAAAATGACCCATTTTCCCCCTTCTAGCCTTCAAAATGCTATGGGTGTAGTATAGGTGATTAGTATAGCATAGTCATAGGTTATTGCTGTTGTCTATGCTTCTACTCAACAGTTAATAGTGTTTTGACTTCTACTGATGTCATCAAATAACAGAGTTTATCAGGTACTCAGGTGTAGAAATGATACAGCCTCTGCGTGCATATGATTATAATGTGGTTGTTTTGTGTTTTTACTTCTTTCCTAGGACTAAATCCTTTGTGTTATTCATTGGGAGAAGATTCATTTTCATTACATTGCATCAAAATACAAATGAGTTCCAATTAAGTTAAAGCAAAATCCAAGAATATAGAAATATCTGGAGTCTGGTCTCTCATTTTAGGCTTACTTTGAAAGTTTGATAGTTGCAGATAATTCCAGCTCTTACTATATAATAATAATCGATGCAGAATTTTAGATAATGTGTAATCAGCTTTTCTTGTTCTATTTCAAACATCATTAAAGCCAATTTTAGAAAAACTTAGTTCACCCCAGTTTTGCTATATGTACCCATACCAAATAATGATTGCAATCACACCACCCTTGATCTCTGTAGTATTACTAGTAGTCAGAATTCTTTCACTAATTGCTATGTACCAGGCAGATGCCAAGCAACTGAAATTTATTAATCTCCATAATTCTTACCATAACCGTATTGGGTAGGTGCTATTATTATGTATTATATATAAATAATAATAACATTATTATTATTTCCATTTTATAGATGAAAAAGTCTTAGAAAAATTAACAATTTAACCAAGTTTACATTGTTAGACTCAGGTTTAAAAACCTATGCTTGTCACTACTGTGTTTTACTGCCTAAGGATATAACAAGAAAGTCATCATCATACTAGGATGAACCGTACGAGTCCTGCATGATTAGGAGTGCCGAAGCAGCCCACTACCAACTATTCTTGAAGAGAGGGATTCCATGACTGTAAGTGAGAGATTTTTTTGGCACATGCAGCAGAGGGTATGTTGCAGTGAGGGACCCCGGATTTTAGAATCAACCTCACCACACCTCCTCCCTTCCATTGTTAAGTGCAAACTCACCATCAAACCCTTGTTTCCTCCCTTCCCCTAAAAGAGCTGGAGTTGGAGAAAGCAGCATATAGTTTTGGAAGGACAGGTTTATGGCATGGCCTCATGGTGTTACTTGAAATGAACACCAAGTGGCCCCCTGGGTTACCTCTAACCCAGCATTGCCTACTTTGGTTTCATCTGAGAAACTGGGTGCCAAGAAATTTGCTGGACATTATGACCTACATTTTCTCATTTAATGCTTTTTTAACAACTCTGTCCTCACTCTAAAAAAAAGAGGGAACTGAGACTCTGAGTAGTAAAATGACTTGCCCATGATGAGAACTACCTAGCCAGTAGCTAAGATGAGGTATTAATGCAAAGTCTAGTGCTCTTCTCAGTTCCCCACACTGCCTTACAGACGCAAGTACATACTTACACCTCCCTCTGAAATTGAATCTGATCACTGCACACTCAGGCTGTTTGGAAGTTTATTGACCTTTCTGGATATTCAAGATTTTGCTAATTTTCTTTTGCTCTTTCCCTTTGAGAATAAAATACTTCCACAGAGCAGTGTTTTGTTGTTGTTGTTGTTGTTGTTGTTTGTTTGTTTTTGTGTGTTTTTTTTGTTGTTGTTGTTGTTTTAGAATTTCCAGTGTCCTGAGGCCTTAAAAGTTAAAGAAATCTTTTGAGGTTTTATAGCGGTCCAGTGTTGAGGAAAGGAACCCTTCTGCCGTTTCCCCTCACCGTGCTGACCTGCTCCTTGATCCCATGCTCAGAGAACAACAGCCTTTGGATACTGCTTTCTATACCATGACCTGCGGAACTGACTCGAGCTCTGATCTGCCTTGTGCTTTGGATATTTGTGAGTCGGTGGGATTTGTTTTCTTTAAACTGCTTAACCACAAGGAAGAGGTGGGAGACAAAGTAAACCCCTTTACTTTCCCTTCACTGGTCTGACCAGTTTAAAGTGAATGGGAGCCCGAGAGATTTCTTACTTTCCACTTCCCGCTTTCAAAGTAAGCAGTGGATTCAGGGGTGTGTTTGCAAACAACAGCTGCCTGGTGCCTCCAGGGCAGCTGAGTGGGAGCAGTGAAAGGAACCCCAGTCTGGCCAGACCCACAAGTGTCCTGTTTCATCCTGAATTCGGACTGGGCTCTTCAAGGTCCTGCAAAGATGCTGAACCAGTGACCCACAGTTTAATTCCTTCAGTTTGGAGATTCAGACTTTTCAAAGACATTGTATTCTCCTCTCTCTGCTTCTGCCTGACCTTCCCCAGTACCCCACCCCCACCCCTACACACTCTAATCTCACACAACACCCAATTCTTTGAGCAATAAGATTGGCTTTAGTTTCAAGAGCCTCAGGGTGCAGAGGTGAACATGTCTTCCTTGGGGATTATTGTTTGCCTTTCTGATTAACATCTCCAGACAGTTTCTTATCCAGACCATTTCTTATCACTAGAAATATCTTTAATCATTCCCAGCTTTGTATTTAAATGGCAGTTAGAGAGTATGCCTTTTTAAATTTTTATTTACTTTTTTTAGTGATCGTATTAATGAGATGAATGAGCTAGGTAAGGGAGAATTTCTGGAAAGAATCACTAACAATAAAAATATTTTCTCCTTTATTGAAGTGTTTTTGATTCAAAGAACATAGGCAAGGGTAAAGAAAAGAAATAACAAATTGTAAACAGGGAGAAATTGACTCTGATCTCACCTTACCCTGAATTACTACACAAGGCAATGCTAAACCCTTCACCCATGGGTTTCTCTGTTCTGTGTCATATCTCACTCCTCCAAGCCAGCCAATCTTTCAAGTCTTAGTCCTGACTGATACCTTTTACCCATGTATTTCTTTTGCTTTTTAAATCTAATTTTTGTTTTTAACCTGATATTGCATGTAACATTCTATTAACTCTTTTCAATTCTTTTGGAATAAGATAGGAATATAAATAAAGACATATGCTATATGTGTATATGTGTACTTACACAAGTTTTATATATATATATATATATATATATGTTATATATATTTATATAAATGTAAAAGAGATGAACAAGTTAACAACATAATGTTTTATCCACCAGTAGTGAGCCTTCTTTGGCTCTGAGCAATGCGCTTCTCTACCTGCTTAAATTTAAAACACATAGGAAGATTTTGAGGGGGGAGGAGTCAAGATGGCAGAGAAGTAGCAGGCTGAGACTACTTCAGCTAGCAGGAGATCAGCTAGATAGCTTATCTAAAGATTGCAAACACCTGAAAATCCATCGGCAGATCGAAGAGAAGAAGAACAGCAATTCTGGAAACAGAAAAACAACCACTTTCTGAAAGGTAGGACTGGCGGAGAAGTGAATCCAAAGCGACGGGAAGATAGACCCCGGGGGGAGGGGCTGGCTCCCGGCAAGTGGCGGAGCAACAGAGCACAAAATTGGGACTTTTAAAAGACTGTTCCGCCACACCCAGTGTTCCATGCAATGCATACCCTCCATAATACTCACCACCAGGCTCATCCAACCTCCCATGCTACTTTCTAATAATGGTGCTTTTCTGACTCCATTTAAGTAGGCTGCCTGCCATTCTCTGTTATAAGCATCTTATTTATTTTCTTCCAATACAAATACATGTTACAATTAAAAAATAATAATAATAAATAAATAAATAAATAAAAGACTGTTCCGCTGAGGGACATCGCTCCAGAGGCTAAACCGGGATGAAGCACAGGTGGGGTGAGCATGGCCTCAGATCCCGCAGGGTCACAGAAGGATCGGGGGTGTCTGAGTGTCGCAGAGCTTGCGCGTATTGGAACGGGGAAGCCGGCTACAAAGACAGAGCCGACAGTAAACTTGCAGCTCGGTGTTACCTTGAACCTGCCCCAGGCTCGGTGAGCTCGGAGCGCGGCCGGAGGTCAGGCAGACGGGAGTAACTGGGCGCTGTTCTCTGAGGGCGCACGGATGAGTGGGGCCCCCGGGCTCTCGGCTCCTCTGGGCCGGAGACCAGGAGGCTGCCATTTGTATTCCCGTCCTCCAGAACTCTACGCAAAGCGGTCAGGAAACAAAAGCTCCTGAAAGCAAACTTGAGCGGATGCGGTGCAATTCCGCTTGGGGAAAAGACACTTGAGAAATACTACACCAGGCCCCTCCCCCAGAAGATCAACAAGAAATCCAGCCAAGACCAAGTTCACCTACCAAGGAGTGCGATTTCAATTCCAAGGAGAGCAGCAGAATTCCAGAGGAGGAGAAATAAAGCACGGAACTCATGGCTTTCTCCCTGTGATTTTTTTTTTTTAGTCTTGCAGTTAATTTAATTTTTTTCTTTTTCTTTTTCTTTTTTTTTTTTCTTTTTTCTCGCCCTTGGGTAAAATTTTTTTTTTTAATTTTTACCCTTTTCTTTTTTTTTTTAACTAGTTTATCTAATATATATATTTTTTCTTTTTTATATTTTTCTTTATTCGTTTTCTTTTTTTAAAATTCTTTTCTTTTCTTTTTTTTTCTCTCTTTTTTTTTCTTTCTTGCTTTTTGAACCTCTTTTTATCCCCTTTCTCCCCCTCACGATTTGGGATCTCTTCTGATTTGGTTACAGCATATTTTCCTGGGGTTGTTACCATCCTTTTACTATTTTACTTGCTCCTTCATATACCCTTATCTGGGCAAAATGACAAGAAGGGAAAATTCACCACAAAAAAAGAACAAGAGGCAGTACTGAAGGCTAGGGACCTAATCAATACAGACATTGGTAATATGTCAGATCTAGAGTTCAGAATGACAATTCTCAAGGTTCTAGCCGGGCTCGAAAAAGGCATGGAAGATATTAGAGAAACCCTCTCGAGAGATATAAAAGCCCTTTCTGGAGAAATAAAAGAACTAAAATCTAACCAAGTTGAAATCAAAAAAGCTATTAATGAGGTGCAATCAAAAATGGAGACTCTCACTGCTAGGATAAATGAGGCAAAAGAAAGAATTAGTGATATAGAAGACCAAATGACAGAGAATAAAGAAGCTGAGCAAAAGAGGGACAAACAGCTACTGGACCACAAAGGGAGAATTCGAGAGATAAGTGACACCATAAGATAAAACAACATTAGAATAATTGGGATTCCAGAAGAAGAAAAAAGAGAGAGGGGAGCAGAAGGTATATTGGAGACAATTATTGGGGAGAATTTCCCCAATATAGCAAAGGGAACTAGCATCAAAATTCAGGAGGTTCGGAGAATGCTCCTCAAAATCAATAAGAATAGGCCCACACCCTGTCACCTAATAGTAAAATTCACAAGTCTTAGTGACAAAGAGAAAATCCTGAAAGCAGCCCGGGAAAAGAAGTCTGTAACATACAATGGTAAAAATATTAGATTGGCAGCTGACTTATCCACAGAGACCTGGCAGGCCAGAAAGAGCTGGCATGATATTTTCAGAGCACTAAATGAGAAAAACATGCAGCCCAGAATACTATATCCAGCTAGGCTATCATTGAAAATAGAAGGAGAGATGAAAAGCTTCCAGGACAAAGAAAAACTGAAAGAATTTGCAAACACCAAACCAGCTCTACAGGAAATATTGAAAGGGGTCCTCTAAGCAAAGGGAGAGCCTACAAGTGGTAGATCAGAAAGGAACAGAGACCATATACAGTAACAGTCACCTTACAGGCAATACAATGGCACTAAATTCATATCTCTCAATAGTTACCCTGAATGTTAATGGGCTAAATGCCCCTGTCAAAAGACACAGGGTATCAGAATGGATAAAAAAACAAACCCATCTATATATTGCCTCCAAGAAACTCATTTTAAGCCCGAAGACACCTCCAGATTGAAAGTGAGGGGGTGGAAAAGAATCTACCATGCTAATGGACATCAGGAGAAAGCAGGAGTGGCAATCCTTATATCAGTTCAATTAGATTTTAAGCCAAAGATTATAATAAGAGATGAGGAAGGACACTATATCATACTCAAAGGGTCTGTCCAGCAAGAAGATCTAACAATTTTAAATATCTATGCCCCCAACGTGAGAGCAGCCAACTATATAAACCAATTAATAACAAAATCAAAGAAACACATCAACAATAATACAATAATAGTAGGGGACTTTAACATTCCCCTCACTGAAATGGACAGATCATCCAAGCAAAAGATCAGCAAGGAAATAAAGGCCTTAAATGACACACGGGACCAGATGGACGTCACAGATATATTCAGAACATTTCATCCCAAAGCAACAGAATACACATTCTTGTCTAGTGCACATGGAACATTCTCTAGAATAGATCACATCCTTGGTCCTAAATCAGGACTCAACCAGTATCAAAAGTCTGGGATCATTCCCTCATATTTTCAGACCACAATGCTCTGAAGCTAGAACTCAACCACAAGAGGAAGTTTGGAAAGAACCCAAATACATGGAGACTAAACAACATCCTTCTAAAGAATGAATGGGTCAACCGGGAAATTAAAGAAGAATTGAAAAAAATCATGGAAACAAATGACAATGAAAATACAACAGTTCAAAATCTGTGGGACACAACAAAGGCAGTCCTGAGAGGTAAATATATAGCGGTACAAGCCATTCTCAAGAAACAAGAAAGGTCTCAGGAACAACCTAATCCTTCACCTAAAGGAGCTGGAGAAAGAACAAGAAAGAAACCCTAAGCCCAGCAGGAGAAGAGAAATCATAAAGATCAGAGCAGAAATCAATGAAATAGAAACCAAAAAAGCAATAGAACAAATCAACGAAAGTAGGATCTGGTTCTTTGAAAGAATTAATAAAATTGATAAACCCCTGGCCAGACTTATCCAAAAGAAAAGAGAAAGGACCCAAATAAATAAAATCATGAATGAAAGAGGAGAGATCACAACTAACACCAAAGAAATACAAACGATTATAAGAACATACTATGAGCAACTCTACACCAACAAATTTCACAATCTGGAAGAAATGGATGCATTCCTAGAAACATATAAACTACCACAACTGAACCAGGAAGAAATAGAAAGCCTGAACAGACCCATAACCAGTAAGGAGATTGAAACAGTCATTAAAAATCTCCAAACAAACAAAAGCCCAGGGCCAGACGGCTTCTCGGGGGAATTCTACCAAACATTTAAAGAAGAACTAATTCCTATTCTCCTGAAACTGTTCCAAAAAACAGAAATGGAAGGAAAACTTCCAAACCCATTTTATGAGGCCAGCATCACCTTGATCCCCAAACCAGACAAGGATCCCACGAAAAAAGAGAGCAATAGACCAATATCCTTGATGAACACAGATGCGAAAATTCTCACCAAAATACTAGCCAATAGGATTCAACAGTACATTAAAAGGATTATTCACCACCACCAAGTGGGATTTATTCCAGGGCTGCAAGGTTGGTTCAACATCTGCAAATCAGTCAATGTGATACAACACATCAATAAAAGTAAGAACAAGAACCATATGATACTCTCAATAGATGCTGAAAAAGCATTTGACAAAGTACAGCATCCCTTCCTGATCAAAACTCTTCAAAGTGTAGGGATAGAGGGCACATACCTCAATATCATCAAAGCCATCTATGAAAAACCTACCGCAAATATCATTCTCAATGGAGAAAAACTGAAAGCTTTTCCGCTAAGGTCAGGAACACGGCAGGGATGTCCATTATCACCACTGCTATTCAGCATAGTACTCAAAGTTCTAGCCTCAGCAATCAGACAACACAAGGAAATTAAAGGCATCCAAATCAGCAAAGAAGAAGTCAAATTATCACTCTTTGCAGATGATATGATGCAATCTGTGGAAAAACCAAAAGACTGCACTCCAAAACTGCTAGAACTTGTACAGGAATTCAGTAAAGTGTCAGGATATAAAAATCAATGCACAGAAATCAGTTGCATTTCTCTACACCAAGAACAAGACAGAAGAAAGAGAAATTAAGGAGTCAATCCCATTTACAATTGCACCCCAAACCATAAGATACCTAGGAATAAACCTAACCAAAGAGGCACAGAATCTATACTCAGAAAACTATAAAGTACTCATAAAAGAAATTGAGGAAGACACAAAAAGATGGAAAAATGTTCCATGCTCCTGGATTGGAAGAATAAATATTGTGAAAATGTCTATGCTACCTAAAGCAATCCACACATTTAATGCAATTCCTATCAAAGTACCATCCATCTTTTTCAAAGAAATGGAACAAATAATTCTAAAATTTATATGGAACCAGAAAAGACCTCGAATAGCTGAAGGGATATTGAAAAAGAAAGCCAACATTGGTGGCATCACAATCCCGGACTTCAAGCTCTATTACAAAGCTGTCATCATCAAGACAGCATGGTACCGGCACAAAAACAGACCCATAGATCAATGGAACAGAATAGAGAGCCCAGAAATAGACTCTCAACTCTATGGTCAACTGATCTTCGACAAAGCAGGAAAGAATGTCCAATGGAAAAAAGACAGCCTCTTCAATAAATGGTGCTGGGAAAATTGGACAGCCACATGCAGAAAAATGAAATTGGACCATTTCCTTACACCACACACGAAAATAGACTCAAAATGGATGAAGGACCTCAATGTGTGAAAGGAATCCATCAAAATCCTTGAGGAGAACACAGGCAGCAACCTCTTCGACCTCAGCCGCAGCAACATCTTCCTAGGAACATCGCCAAAGGCAAGGGAAGCAAGGGCAAAAATGAACTATTGGGATTTCATCAAGATCAAAAGCTTTTGCACAGCAAAGGAAACAGTTAACAAAATCAAAAGACAACTGACAGAATGGGAGAAGATATTCGCAAACGACATATCAGATAAAGGACTAGTGTCCAGAATCTATAAAGAACTTAGCAAACTCAACACCCAAAGATCAAATAATCCAATCAAGAAATGGGCAGAGGACATGAACAGACATTTCTGCAAAGAAGACATCCAGATGGCCAACAGACACATGAAAAAGTGCTCCATGTCACTCGGCATCAGGGAAATACAAATCAAAACCACAATGAGATATCACCTCACACCAGTCAGAATGGCTAAAATCAACAAGTCAGGAAATGACAGATGCTGGCGAGGATGTGGAGAAAGGGGAACCCTCCTACACTGTTGGTGGGAATGCAAGCTGGTGCAGCCACTCTGGAAAACAGCATGGAGGTTCCTCAAAATGAAAATAGAACTGCCCTATGACCCAGCAATTGCACTACTGGGTATTTATCCTAAAGATACAAATGTAGTGATCCAAAGGGGCACATGCACCCGATTGTTTATAGCAGCAATGTCCACAATAGCCAAACTATGGAAAGAACCTAGATTTCCATCAACAGATAAATGGATCAAGAAGATGTGGTATATATACACAATGGAATACTATGCAGCCATCAAAAGAAATGAAATCTTGCCATTTGCGACAACATGGATGGAACTAGAGTGTATCATGCTTAGTGAAATAAGTCAAGCGGAGAAAGACAACTATCATATGATCTCCCTGATATGAGGAAGTGGTGATGCAACATGGGGGCTTAAGTGGGTACGAGAAGAATCAATGAAGCAAGATGGGATTGGGAGGGAGACAAACCATAAGTGACTCTTAATCTCACAAAACAAACTGAGGGTTGCTTGCGGGAGGGTGGTTGGTAGAAGGGGGTGGGATTATGGACATTGGGGAGGGTATGTGCTTTGGTGGGTGCTGTGAAGTGTGTAAACTTGGTGATTCACAGACCTGTACTCCTGGGGATAAAAATATATGTTTATAAAAAATAAAAAATTTAAAAAAAAGAAAAAGAAATACAAACAAACAAACAAACAAAAAACATATTGAAAGATTTTGAATATGTAATTTCACAGCATGGACCTACTAAATCAGGATATAGATTTATGTGGTTTTAATGTGCATAGGAGTAGAAATGCTAGCTAACTCCTTATTAGTGGTCATTAGAGAGGAAGCATTGTATTCTTTTCATTTATTTACCCTTATCATTTAATTTATCCATTAAATCACACATGGATTCATAAATTCAATGGATACAAAAACAAATGAACACTTTCTTTCTTTCTTTCTTTCTTTCTTTCTTTTTTCATTCTCTCTCTCTCTCTCTCTCTCTCTCGAGAAAGGGAAGGGGAGAGAGAAAGGAGGTGGGGCAAAGGGAGAGAGAAACTCAAGCAGTCTCCACATCCAGCACAGAGCCCTATGCAGAGCTCAATCAGACTGCGCGACCCAGGCATCCCAACACATTTCTTTTTCTTAAAGAGCTCATTACTTTATGTCTCTATCAAGTCTTCAGAGAATGTATCTGGATTAATACCAGTAAACCTTATAAATAAAATTCCCAAGCTCATACCCTTGGAAGAGTTCCTCCATAGTTTGTGAACACATAGTTCATGAAACGTGGTTTATCTGCACTCTGGATTTTGCATGCCCCACGTCCTATGACTTCATGTTTACTGAGGAAAATATACTTAAGTTAGCCTCCTATTTCTCATTAAATGAGGAAAAATTAATTCCCATTAAATATACAAGTGGGAAAAAATGTACAAGTGGGAGGTATGAAAAAAATCTAGACTATCAACTTGTCTTCTAAATCTTCATCTATTTCTGGAAGGGGTTATTTTATTTAAGTGTTGATCAATTAGTGCATGCTATGTCATGAGAAGATCAAGGTTTTCCTTCCAAAAAATGTTTAATGCCAGTGATCTTCACTATATTTGTAGCTTTCCATTTTCTTTGAGTGTCATAAGTGCAAGTGGCAGGTAGCCGAAGTAATGAGGATACATTTAAACATGGGAAGTAAACGCAAACTCATTGTCAGAAATGAAAGTGAGTGATACATTATAGTAAGGGAATGATGAGATCATTGAAACTTTTTAAGGTGACTTTACCAGTTCTTCTTCTGGAATGTTTCTTCACACTTGGTGCAAGTTCTTTTTTTTTTTTTTTTTTAAATATAATTTTTTATTTTTTATAAACATATATTTTTATCCCCAGGGGTACAGGTCTGTGAATCACCAGGTTTACACACTTCACAGCACTCACCAAAACACATACCCTCCCCAATGTCCATAATACCACCCCGTTCTCCCAAACCCCCTCCCCCCACCAACCCTCAGTTTGTTTTGTGAGATTAAGAGTCACTTATGGTTTGTCTCCCTCCCAATCCCATCTTTTTTCATTTATTCTTCTCGTACCCACTTAAGCCCCCATGTTGCATCACCACTTCCTCATATCAGGGAGATCATATGATAGTTGTCTTTCTCCGCTTGACTTATTTCGCTAAGCATGATACGCTCTAGTTCCATCCATGTTGTCGCAAATGGCAAGATTTCATTTCTTTTGATGGCTGCATAGTATTCCATTGTGTATATATACCACATCTTCTTGATCCATTCATCTG
Organism: Mustela lutreola; assembly: GCF_030435805.1. NCBI lineage: Eukaryota > Metazoa > Chordata > Mammalia > Carnivora > Mustelidae > Mustela > Mustela lutreola. Next base: position 65,580,264 of record NC_081296.1, on the reverse strand, counting down.
TTGATGGACATCTAGGTTCTTTCCATAGTTTGGCTATTGTGGATATTGCTGCTATAAACATTCGAGTACACGTGCCCCATTGGATCACTACGTTTGTATCTTTAGGGTAAATACCCAATAGTGCAATTGCTGGGTCATAGGGCAGTTCTATTTTCAACATTTTGAGGAACCTCCATGCTGTTTTCCAGAGAGGTTGCACCAGCTTGCATTCCCACCAACAGTGTAGGAGGGTTCCCCTTTCTCCGCATCCTCGCCAGCATCTGTCATTTCCTGACTTGTTGATTTTAGCCATTCTGACTGGTGTGAGGTGATACCGCATTGTGGTTTTGATTTGTATTTCCCTGATGCCGAGTGACATGGAGCACCTTTTCATGTGTCTGTTGGCCATCTGGATGTCTTCTTTGCAGAAATGTCTGTTCATGTCCTCTGCCCATTTCTTGATTGGATTATTTGTTCTTTGGGTGTTGAGTTTGCTAAGTTCTTTATAGATTCTGGACACTAGTCCTTTATCTGATATGTCGTTTGCAAATATCTTCTCCCATTCTGTCAGTTGTCTTTTGATTTTGTTAACTGTTTCCTTTGCTGTGCAAAAGCTTTTGATCTTGATGAAATCCCAATAGTTCATTTTTGCCCTTGCTTCCCTTGCCTTTGGCGATGTTCCTAGGAAGATGTTGCTGCGGCTGAGGTCGAAGAGGTTGCTGCCTGTGTTCTCCTCAAGGATTTTGATGGATTCCTTTCGCACATTGAAGTCCTTCATCCATTTTGAGTCTATTTTCGTGTGTGGTGTAAGGAAATGGTCCAATTTCATTTTTCTGCATGTGGCTGTCCAATTTTCCCAGCACCATTTATTGAAGAGGCTGTCTTTTTTCCATTGGACATTCTTTCCTGCTTTGTCGAAGATCAGTTGACCATAGAGTTGAGGGTCTATTTCTGGGCTCTCTATTCTGTTCCATTGATCTATGGGTCTGTTTTTGTGCCGGTACCATGCTGTCTTGATGATGACAGCTTTGTAATAGAGCTTGAAGTCCGGAATTGTGATGCCACCAACTTTGCCTTTCTTTTTCAATATCCCTTTGGCTATTCGAGGTCTTTTCTGGTTCCATATAAATTTTAGAATTATTTGTTCCATTTCTTTGAAAAAGATGGATGGTACTTTGATAGGAATTGCATTAAATGTGTAGATTGCTTTAGGTAGCATAGACATTTTCACAATATTTATTCTTCCAATCCAGGAGCATGGAACATTTTCCATTTCTTTGTGTCTTCCTCAATTTCTTTTATGAGTACTTTATAGTTTTCTGAGTATAGATTCTGTGCCTCTTTGGTTAGGTTTATTCCTAGGTATCTTATGGTTTGGGGTGCAATTGTAAATGGGATTGACTCCTTAATTTCTCTTTCTTCTGTCTTGCTGTTGGTGTAGAGAAATGCAACTGATTTCTGTGCATTGATTTTATATCCTGACACTTTACTGAATTCCTGTATAAGTTCTAGCAGTTTTGGAGTGGAGTCTTTTGGGTTTTACACATATAGTATCATATCATCTGCGAAGAGTGATAATTTGACTTCTTCTTTGCCGATTTGGATGCCTTTAATTTCCTTGTGTTGTCTGATTGCTGAGGCTAGGACCTCTAGTACTATGTTGAATAGCAGTGGTGATAATGGACACCCCTGCCGTGTTCCTGACCTTAGCGGAAAAGCTTTCAGTTTTTCTCCATTGAGAATGATATTTGCGGTGGGTTTTTCATAGATGGCTTTGATGATATTGAGGTATGTGCCCTCTATCCCTACACTTTGAAGAGTTTTGATCAGGAAGGGATGCTGTACTTTGTCAAATGCTTTTTCAGCATCTATTGAGAGTATCATATGGTTCTTGTTCTTACTTTTATTGATGTGTTGTATCACATTGACTGATTTGCAGATGTTGAACCAACCTTGCAGCCCTGGAATAAATCCCACTTGGTCGTGGTGAATAATCTTTTTAATGTACTGTTGAATCCTATTGGCTAGTATTTTGTTGAGTATTTTCGCATCTGTGTTCATCAAGGATATTGGTCTATTGCTCTCTTTTTTTGGTGGGATCCTTGTCTGGTTTTGGGATCAAGGTGATGCTGGCCTCATAAAATGAGTTTGGAAGTTTTCCTTCCATTTCTATTTTTTGGAACAGTTTTAGGAGAATAGGAATTAGTTCTTCTTTAAATGTTTGGTAGAATTCCCCCGGGAAGCCGTCTGGCCCTGGGCTTTTGTTTGTTTGGAGATTTTTAGTGACTGTTTCAATCTCCTTACTGGTTATGGGTCTGTTCAGGCTTTCTATTTCTTCCTGGTTCAGTTGTGGTAGTTTATATGTTTCTAGGAATGCATCCATTTCTTCCAGATTGTCAAATTTATTGCCGTAGAGTTGCTCATAGTATGTTCTTATAATAGTTTGTATTTCTTTGGTGTTAGTTGTGATCTCTCCTCTTTCATTCATGATTTTATTTATTTGGGTCCTTTCTCTTTTCTTTTTGATAAGTCGGGCCAGGGGTTTATCAATTTTATTAATTCTTTCAAAGAACCAGCTCCTACTTTCGTTGATTTGTTCTATTGTTTTTTTGGTTTCTATTTCATTGATTTCTGCTCTGATCTTTATGATTTCTCTTCTCCTGCTGGGCTTAGGGTTTCATTCTTGTTCTTTCTCCAGCTCCTTTAGGTGTAGGGTTAGATTGTGTACCTGAGACCTTTCTTGTTTCTTGAGAAAGGCTTGTACCGCTATATATTTTCCTCTCAGGACTACCTTTGTTGTGTCCCACAGATTTTGAACCATTGTATTTTCATTATCATTTGTTTCCATGATTTTTTTCAATTCTTCTTTAATTTCCCGGTTGACCCATTCATTCTTTAGAAGGATGCTGTTTAGTCTCCATGTATTTTGGTTCCTTTTAAACTTCCTTTTGTGGTTGAGTTCTAGCTTTAGAGCATTGTGGTCTGAAAATATGCAGGGAATTATCCCAATCTTTTGATATCGATTGAGTCCTGATTTAGGACCGAGGATGTGATCTATTCTGGAGAATGTTCCATGTGCACTAGAGAAGAATGTGTATTCTGTTGCTTTGGGATGAAATATTCTGAATATATCTGTGATGTCCATCTGTTCCAGTGTGTCGTTTAAGGCCTTTATTTCCTTGCTGATCTTTTGCTTGGATGATCTGTCCATTTCAGTGAGGGGAATGTTAAAGTCCCCTACTATTATTGTATTATTGTTGATTTGTTTCTTTGATTTTGTTATTAATTGGTTTATATAGTTGGCTGCTCCCACATTGGGGGCATAGATATTTAAAATTGTTAAATCTTCTTGTTGGACAGACCCTTTGAGTATGATATAGTGTCCTTCCTCATCTCTTATTATAGTCTTTGGCTTAAAATCTAATTGAACTGATATAAGGATTGCCACTCCTGCTTTCTTCTGATGTCCATTAGCATGGTAAATTCTTTTCCACCCCTTCACTTTAAATCTGGAGGTGTCTTCGGGCTTAAAATGAGTTTCTTGGAGGCAACATATAGATGGGTTTTGGTTTTTTATCCATTCTGATACCCTGTGTCTTTTGACAGGGGCATTTAGCCCATTAACATTCAGGGTAACTATTGAGAGATATGAATTTAGTGCCATTGTTTTGCCTGTAAGGTGACTGTTACTGTATATGGTCTCTGTTCCTTTCTGATCTACCACTTGTAGGCTCTCTCTTTGCTTAGAGGACCCCTTTCAAGATTTCCTGTAGAGCTGGTTTGGTGTTTGCAAATTCCTTCAGTTGTTGTTTGTCCTGAAAGCTTTTAATCTGTCCTTCTATTTTCAATGATAGCCTAGCTGGATATAGTATTCTGGGCTGCATGTTTTTCTCATTTAGTGCTCTGAAAATATCATGCCAGCTCTTTCTGGCCTGCCAGGTCTCTGTGGATAAGTCAGCTGCCAATCTAATATTTTTACCATTGTATGTTACAGACTTCTTTTCCCGGGCTGCTTTCAGGGTTTTCTCTTTGTCATTGAGACTTGTAAATTTTACTATTAGGTGACGGGGTGTGGGCCTATTCTTATTGATTTTGAAGGGCGTTCTCTGAACCTCCTGAATTTTGATGCTCGTTCCCTTTGCTATATTGGGGAAATTCTCCCCAATAATTCTCTCCAGTATACCTTCTGCTCCCCTCTCTCTTTCTTCTTCTTCTGGAATCCCAATTATTCTAATGTTGTTTCGTCTTATGGTGTCACTTATCTCTCGAATTCTCCCCTTGTGGTCCAGTATCTGTTTGTCCCTCTTTTGCTCAGCTTCTTTATTCTCTGTCATTTGGTCTTCTATATTGCTAATTCTTTCTTCTGCCTCATTTATCCTAGCAGTGAGAGCCTCCATTTTTGATTGCACCTCATTAATAGCTTTTTTGATTTCAACTTGGTTAGATTTTAGTTCTTTTATTTCTCCAGAAAGGGCTTTTATATCTCTCGAGAGGGTTTCTCTAATATCTTCCATGCCTTTTTCGAGCTCGGCTAGAACCTTGAGAATTGTCATTCTGAACTCTAGATCTGACATATTACCAATGTCTGTATTGATTAGGTCCCTAGCCTTCGGTACTGCCTCTTGTTCTTTTTTTTGTGTTGAATTTTTCCGTCTTGTCATTTTGTCCAGAGAAGAGTATATGAAGGGGCAAGTAAAATACTAAAAGGGTGGCAACAACCCCAGGAAAATATGCTTTAACCAAATCAGAAGAGTTCCCAAATCGTGAGGGGGGAGAAAGGGGATAAAAAGAGGTTCAAAAAGGAAGAAAGAAAAAAAAAGAAAAAAGAAAGAAAAAAAAAGAAAAGAATTAAAAAAAAAAGAAAACACCTAAGAAAAATATAAAAAAGAAAAAATATATGTATTAGATAAACTAGTAAAAAATCGTTAAAAAAGAAAAAGGTAACAGTTAAAAAATAAAAAAAATTTACCTGAAGGTGAGAAAAAAAAAAACAAAAAATGAAAAAGAAAAAAATTAAATTAACCGCAAGACTAAAAAAAATCACAGGGAAAAAGCCATGAGTTCCGTGCTTTGCTTTCTCCTCCTCTAGAATTCTGCTGCTCTCCTTGGTATTGAAACCGCACTCTTTGGTAGGTGAACTTGGTCTCGGCTGGATTTCTTGTTGATCTTCTGGGGGAGGGGCCTGTTGGTGCAAGTTCTTATCCCATCTGCTAGAAGAAGAGATATATAAAGCAAGAGAATTCAGAGGAATTTTTTTTTTTAATAGCCTTGTATATACTGTGCTTTTTGTGATATTTTTCATTTTAAAATCTATTTTTTATTGTTTCTTTTTTATTTATTTATTTTATTATGTTCACTTAGCCATCATATAGTTTTATATTAATTCCAGGATAGCTACCATAGTGCTAATTTATTTCAAGTGAACAATATAGTGATCCAGCAATTCTGGACATTACTCAGTGCTCATCATGATAAGTATACTCTTAATCCCCTTCACCTGTTTCACCCATCCCCCCCACTCACCTCCCCTCTGGTAACCATTTGTTTGTTCTCTATACTTAAGAGTCTTTTTTTGCTCTGTTTCTTTTTTCCTTTGTTCATTTGCCTTGTTTTCTAAAGTCCACATATGAATGAAATCATATGGTATTTGTCTTTCTCTGACTGAGCATTTGTGTTTTCTAGATCCATTGATGTTGTTGCAAATGGCAAGACTTCATTTTTTTTTATGGCTCAATGACATTCTATTGTATACATACCACAACTCCTTTATTCATTCATCTTTTGATGGACATTTGGGCTGCTTCCATAATTTGGCTATTATAATCGATGTTACAATAAACATAGGGGCACAAATGTCTCTTTGAATTAGTGTTTTCATATTCTTTGGGTGAATACCCAGTGATGGAATTACTGGATAATATGGTAATTCTATTTTTTTAAAGATTTTATTTAATTATTTGTCAGAGAGAGAGAACACAAGTATGGGAAGCAGCAAGCAGAGGGACAGGAAGAAGCAGACTCCCTGCTGAGCAAGGAGCTCGATTCAGGACTCCATCCCAGGACGCTGGGGTCATGACCTGAGTCAAAGACAGCCACCTAGCCAACTGAGCCACCCAGACATCACTGGTAGTTCTATTTTTAATTTTTTGAGGAATGTCCATGCTGTTTTCCACAGTGGCTCCACCAGTTTGCATTCTCACCAACAGTTCATAAGGGTTCCTTTTTCTCTACATCCTTGCCAACACTTGTTGTTCCTTGTGTTTTTTGATTTTAGCCATTCTGACAGGTGTGAGATGATATCTCATTGTGGATTTGGTTTGTATTTTCCTGATGATGATGTTAAGCATCTTTTCATGTGTCTGTTGGTCATCTGAATGTCTTCTTTGGGGAAATGTCTGTTCATTTTTTTCCTGTCCATTTTTAATTGGATTATTTGATTTTTTAAAAATACAAATTCTTTTTATATTTTGGATACTAACCCTTTATCAGATATGTCATTTGTAAATACCTTCTCCCACTCAGTAGGTTGTCTTTTAGTTTTGTTGGTTGTTTTCTTTGCTATGTAGAGACTTTTTATATTTATGTAGTCCCAATAGTTGTTTATTTTTGTTTTTGTATCCTTTGTCTCCGGAGACATATTTAGAAAAATATTGCTATGCAATGTCAGAGAAGTTATTACCCATGCTCTCTTCTAGGATTTTTATGGCTTCGGATCTCATATTTGGGTCCTTAATCCATTTTGAGGTTTTTTGTGTGTGTGGCATAAAAAAGTGATCCAGTTTCATTCTTTTGCATGTTGCTGACCAGTTTGTCTGGCACCGTCTGTTGAAGAGATTGTCTTTTTCCCAGTGGATATTCTTTTCTGCTTTGTCAAACAATAATTAGCCATATAATTATGGGTTCATTTCTGGGATTTTTATTCTCTACTACTGATCTATGTGTCTATTTTTGCGTCAGTTCCATGATGTGTTTATCACTATAACTTTGTAGTATAACTTGAAGTCTGGAATTGGGATGTCTCCAGCTTTGCTTTTCTTTTTCAAAATTGCTTTGGTTTTTCAGGTCTTTCATGGTTCCAAACAAATTTTAGGATTGTTTGTTTTAGTTCTGTGAAAAACACTGTTGGTATTTTGATAGGGATTTCATTAAACTGTATATTCCTTTGTTTGAATGGATGTTTTAACATTATTAATTCTTCCAATCTATGAGGGTGGAATATCTTTTCATTTGTTTGTGTTGTCATCAATTTCTTTCATTATTGTTTTATAGTTTCTAATACCCTGGCACATTGTCTGATACATACAGTAGAATCTGGTGGCTAATACCCTGGTCTTAGAGTCCTGCAGTCCTGAGTTCTGCTGGCTGCATCCCTTATTATTAAAAGGCCACATTACTTCATCCTCTCCAAAGCCTCAATTTCCCCATATGTAAAATAGCCAAGATGATAATATCTGCCTTTAAGGTTGCTGTAAGAATTCAATGACAATACGTGTAAAGCAGGTAGCATCCTGCCCGGTAAATAATGAATGCTCAAGGCATTTTATCTGTTATGATGTTATTGTTGTTGCTGTTTTTATTATAACTACATGTGGCTTGATCAAGAGAGTGTGGTGGCAACCTGATAGTTTGTGTAATTCTGGGATTCCCCAGAAAGTTTCTCTATATCTACCTCTTCAATATCTAGCATATATCGAGAACAGTCGCTTTTATATGCTGTTTGGTCAATTTAAAGAGGTTCTTCAAGGAGGTCCTTAAAGTTGTCCACAGATAAATATTAAATACTTAGCAGTGTATATACCACAGAAACCTTGGCACCTGCCACTCAAAACACCTAATGTGTGGGTGCTCATTTTTTGAAACCAGGAAAATAGCATTTTGTTGCCATACGAAGGGATACTGGAAAAATGTCTTAAAGACTCAGTATATTATGTTTCCTCTCCCTTCCTTGATAATCTTGATTTCTTGCCTCCATGACTTCTTGTAAAGCCACTGCTATTGCAAAGGACACCAGCTAATTTCTCTATTTCTTCCTGCACACTCAGTGTATAATTTCTTTCACTACTGCCTTATTGCTTGAGATAGCTGGAAGTGTAATTAATGTGCTATTTTCTGTAACAGCATTCCACTTGTACAGAAATACCTCACCAACCACCCCTTAAAGATTTACGTGCCACTTTTCCATCTAAGCACTGTCTACCAACTCCTTGTCTTGGTTGTATGGAAGGGATTAGGGAACACAGATTCATTAATAATTAAATTTCAAGGGTAAAAATATGGTGAATTAGTGCAAGACACTAAACCAAATATTTTGCAAACTAAAACCAATTTCAGGGGCGCCTGGGTGGCTCAGTCATTAAGCATCTGCCTTCAGCTCAGGTCATGATCCCAGGGTCCTGGGATCAAGCCCTGCATAGGGCTCCCTGCTCAGTGGGAAGCTTGCTTCTCCCTCTTCCACTCCCCCTGCTTCTCCCTCTACCACTCCCCCTGCTTGTGCTTCCTCTCTTGCTGTGTCTCTCTCTGTCAAATAAATAAAAATAAAAAATCTAAAAAATAAAAATAATAAAACCAATCTCTGCTAACACATATAATTCTTCTCTTGAGGTAATTATCATATTAGTTAAGAACAACAAATAACCCCAAGTTTGAGTGATAGGCGGTTGACAGTAAGTAAATAAATGAATGACTAAATTAGTGAATGAATAAATACATAAATAAGTGAGAACTCACATAATTTTGAGAGGAGAGAGTTGGCCATTTCTTAAAATATGGACTAAACCCCACAACTGAACTACTAACAAAGTCCATAAAACATAACCCTATCTGCATGAGATGTCATCACATAATTTTCAATTTGATGTTTTACTGGTTCAGGATCTCAGCTTTCAATTTAGTCTTTCTAAAATTCCAGGTAAGCATGCTGTCATAACAGAACAGGACACTCAAGGACTGTATCTGTGGCGTGATATTGTCATGTAGGAGTATTTTTACAAAGCCTTTGTATTTTATAGATCCACATTTTAAAGGCACAGCAATGAAAGAATCAAAGATCTTCTGATTGCCAGCAAACATCTAGGTTTCTGCCATTTTTGTAAAGTATTGCTCTATAGATCACATCTTTTAATTTTTTAATTTTCTATTTTAAGCCACTTTAATGAGGTATAACTGACATACAAAAAGTTGTTCATATTTGATATATGCATCTTAATGAGTTTGGAGATAAGTGGACACCCAAGAAACCATCACCACAATCAATGCCATAAACATCCATTCCCTCTAACTCTCTTTATTTTTTTGTGATAAGAACATTTAGCATAAGGCTTATCCTCTTTGCAAATTTTGAAGCATATATAACAGTATTTTTAAACATACACCTAAGCTATACAACAGATTTCTAGGACTTACTCATACAGATGGCATCTTTTAAACACGAGTGCATTAATATATTTAATTAACTTATTTTGAGTTATTACACTGTGTTAAAATGTAATAACGTAGAGAATACAGAAGTAAGCCCTTTTTTAAAAATTCTAAATCCACCATAAATCCCATTCCTAATTATTCCCTTCCTCAATCTTATTCCTAATTCAGCCATACCTTAAATATGGTACAGAGGTTCAACTGAGTGCTGGCTTGCCTTTCAGAGCGGAGCTTCTAATTTTTTTCATCCCCCGCCCCCTTCCAAGTCATTTGTTACCTCCTCTTTGTCCCATCATTGTCAAAGTATCTGTGGTCTGCTGCTTCTTTTATAATCTTTAATACTTCTGGTTTCTAATGATTGTCCTTTCTATTTCTCTTCTCTCTCTCTCTCTCTCTCTTTTTTTTTTTTTTTAAGATTTACATATTTATTTTAGAGAAAGATAGTGAGCATGGGGGGAGAGGTGTGGCAGAAGGAGAGGGAGAGAGAATCTTGAGCAACCTCCATGCCCAGGGTGCAGCTCAACACAGGACTCCATGTGGGGCTCAATTTCATCACCCTGAGATCATGACCTGAGTCTAAATCAAAAGTTGGATGCTCAACTGACTGAGCCAACCAGATACCTCTCTATCTCTTATCTCCTTAATTTTTCTTCCTCTAGCATTCACCCTGCCTTCCCCCTTCACAACACTGCCCCCTCTTGGTTTGGGTTCAAGAGGCTTCTTGGTTTAGCTTCAGTGTGGCTTTAGTAGCTAATTCCTGTTGTTAGCAATCTAGTGATCTTTTTTTTCTTTGTAGTTAGCATAATGAGCAATAACATTATCTTATTTTATTTCTAATATTTGACTCATACACTGTTTTTGTCATAAGAGCTGATCAATAGTTCTGAATAAAACAAACTCAGGATTTGGATTTGTTGAGGTTAGCATAAGTCAGAGTGAGGCATTATATGTAACCAAGAGAAATAATAGCAAATGATTTATTAAAATTTCTATATTAATTTTAATATTGAAGAAAATACTACTTGGCTTCTATATAACAAAGATTATTTTTCTCTCTTGAGTTCCCAATCTGAGGCATTCTAGAGGGATCACTAAGTGTTTTCTTTTTTTGTATTTCATTTCTCTCTCTGTCTCTGTTTCTCTCTCTCCCTCCCTCTCTCTCTCTCTCACACACACACACACACACACACACACACACACACTCATTTACTCACTTCAGTACAGGGACATAGAGAAAGACAGAGTGAATAGAAACAATGACTGGGGAAATACCTCTTATGAAGCAAAGGAGTCATTAAGCAGACACATTACTCAATTATAAATTATTTTGCAGAAAAATCTCTTCATAAGATCACAATTCCTATCTAAAAGTTCTTATCCACTTATGCATAACTGCAGGCTGCCACATTGCCCTGGACCCACTAGTTGCTTCCATCTCCTTTCCCATGCATTTATTTTAATATGTCCAATTGTTTTTTATGGAACCTTACTGTTTAGATTTCCATTTCCTTTGTTTTTATGATTCTCTGGAGATTTCCATTTTAATGTTTGGTTCCGTAATTATTCTTCAACAACCCAGTAAGCTATTAGATATTGTATACATATATGTCTGTGGACTGGGTATGATGAATTCATTTTAATGTTTTGTATCAGCTTTATCTTGAAAACAGCTATAGGGTAATTCTGTAGAATTCTGTAGAAGACTCTTTTTAATGCCAAAGACATTTAATGCCAAAGACAAATCTGTAGAAGGCTCTTTTTATTGCCAAAAGACATCTAATGTATTTTGAAATATTATTAACAAAAACAAATAGAAGTTTATATTATAAAACTACTTGTAGATACTTAACAAAAAATAAAACAAAACAACAGTTGATGGAGTGAATGCCAGATGGTCTCTGTCTATTCAGCATTGTCTCTACTTACATAAAACCATTATTGTTTATAGTGTATAGTCACTCCAAATTCTTTATTATAGCTTAAAATAAATATCTAGGCCACTTTAGAAACAAGAGAAAAAGTCTAAAAGAAGAGATTTGTGAGCCTCTAAATTTTAAAATCTGACCTTATCTGTTGTGTAATAGCATTCTTTGGACTAGATGTAGCTATCCGGAAAGTGTGTCTCTATTTAAATGAGTTTGGTCAAATAAATTAGGCTTTATCAATCTCTGTTCTGGGGAAATAGACACTTCCAATGAACTTCTTCATGTATATTTTTTTCCACTTTTCAGTCTCTCACTTTTCAAACAAGGCATCAGTACCACTTGGGGAGATCTTAAAGATACAGATTCGAGGGTATAACCTACCCCTGCTAACTCTGAACTTTCAGGTAGAACCTGAGAATGTTTATTTCAACTTGTTGTCAAGGAGATTGCTTATAGAACCATCTGAATGCCAATCCTAAGGATTTAGGAATTAACGAGTAGACCCTGAAGAAGATGTGCTGAAAGGCTAGAAAGAAAAATCAGAATGACTTCTCTGTACATATACAGCTGTGCCGCACGCCCCAGCACATACACCATGCAGACTACATAAATATGTGCGATGGTGTGTGTACTCTGGGGGATGGGAACTGAAGTAAACTGCAGTACTCATGTCTGATCAATTCTAGTTACAGAAAGAGCTGTGTATCAATATCCTGTCCCAAATATGTTTGACCTACCCAAGCTCAACTCACTTCTCCAATTAAAATTCTCATAGGACCCTGTACGGGTGAGTTTGCTTTGCTTACAGAGTCCCTGGAATTTGGACTATATTAGGGTCCTTCTGTCCCCAGGATATTTCCAGGGCCTGGCTCCTCCAACAGCATTTCAGTCACCTTCTATTGCTTACCTACCATCTCCTTCTTCAGGACCTTTCCAGAATCCTGGGCTGAAAAGCACCCACTCCACTCAGGCACATGACACCTGCTTGTTTTTATGCCTCCCTGGGAAGCAGTCTCTATGAATGCATTGGCGTGAGTGCTAGGAATAGTGGGGGTGAGCATGCTTGGTCTCCTTAAATCAGCTGAGTTATCTGGTTCTTTTTTCCCAGAGAAGATTTAGAAAGATAAATAGACTGCTGTTTGGACATTTGATTTGGTGTAAACAAAAGAGAAAGAGGAACAGGAAAGCAATAAGCTGCAGTTAGCTTGGAGAGTCTCCCCTCTTTGGTTTTCATTGGTTAGGCATATTTTCCAGTAAGCTTTTATGGGCCAGCCTGTCCCAAAGCCAGAGCTATTACTCTGTGTTGCTTTTTACCCCCAATTCAAGTACTCTTCTAAACCTCACTGAGTTTTTGTCTCAAGGGTCTTCATTCACTTGACTGAGGAGGTGGGTTAGAAACAAACATCGCCAATAAAAACATTTAGTTTGAAATCACTTCTGCATTTGCTTAGATGGAAACATTTTAGGAACAGCTCAGTGTAACCTGTGTGATTGAGAAAGGAACACTATGAAGGATAGATAGTGAGGCATGTTACCTGGGTGGAGGGCTGCTTAGGTCAAGCAGGCTGCTGTCTACAGGCCAGTGATCAGGCAGGAGGCAGCCAGGCATCAGCCACAGTATCAGCTATGGGAGTACAAGCTCACCAGGGCTGGCTACAAGCTGCCCTGCTGGCCACTGAAAGGTGACAGGACCTGTGCTCATTTGGCTTAGTTGGAGGTAAACTATTATCTGGGGCTCTCAAGCCTGGCCTTGTCACTTTGCACAGATCTGAGAACTGATCTTACCTCCAATTTGTCCTTTTAGACATATTAGAACATTTTATTTTTTTAATTTATTTTTTATTTATTTTCAGCATAACAGTATTCATTGTTTTTGTACCACACCCAGTGCTCCATGCAATCCATGCCCTCTCTAATACCCACCACCTGGTTCCCCCAACCTCCCACCCCCACCCCTTCAAAACCCTCAGGTTGTTTTTCAGAGTCCATAGTCTCTTATGGTTCACCTCCCCTTCCAATTTCCTCCAACTCCCTTCTCCTAACTCCCCATATACATCATGCTATTTGTTATGCTCCACAAATAAGTGAAGCCATATGATAATTGACTCTCTCTGCTTGACTTATTTCACTCAGCATAATCTCCTCCAGTCGCATCCATGTTGCTACAAAAGTTGGTTATTCATCCTTTCTGATGGAGGCATAATACTCCATAGTGTATATGGACCACATCTTCCTTATCCATCCGTCCGTTGAAGGGCATCTTGGTTCTTTCCAAGGTTTGGCAACTATAGCCATTGCTGCTACAAACATTGGGGTACAGATGGCCCTTCTTTTCATTACATCTGTATCTTTGGGATAAATACCCAGTAGTGCAATTGCAGGGCCATAGGGAAGTTCTATTTTTAATTTCTTGAAGAATCTCCACACTGTTATCCAAAGAGGCTGCACCAACTTGCATTCCCATGAACAGTGTAAGAGGGTTCCCCTTTCTCCACATCCCCTCCAACACATGTTGATTCCTGTCTTGCTAATTTTGGCCATTCTAACTGGTGTAAGGTGGTATCTCAATGTGGTTTTAATTTGAATCTCCCTGAGGACTAGTGATGATGAACATTTTTTCATGTGTCTGATAGCCATTTGTATGTCTTCATTGGAGAAGTGTCTGTTCATATCTTCTGCCCATTTTTTGATATGATTGTCTGTTTTGTGTGTGTTGAGTTTGAGGAGTTCTTTATAGATCCTGGATATCAACCTTTTGTCTGTACTGTCATTTGCAAATATCTTCTCCCATTCCGTGGGTTGCCTCTTTGTTTTCTTGACTGTTTCTTTTTGCTGATATTAGAACATTTTAAATTGCACATTCAGTCGGCTGTAGGCCCCTAACTATAAAAGTCACTTTTGCATTCAACATTTCTATATTCTGTACAGAAACTTTTATGGTAATTTGTAAATGTGGGGGAAGTAAGAGCTTTATGTTTTAATTTGTCAGGGAGCTGGAGCTAAGACACAAGCTCTGGATTCTACTTGTGTCCTCTCATTACTGTAATCTGAGGGAATCTCTGTTCTTTGTAGTAGCTCTGCCAACACAAACCAAAAGATAGGTCTCTGGCACCTGAGAATTTCTCTATCATCAAAGTTTTAAAGCTGTTTCTAAATGTTTCTAAACCTTCAGCTAAAAAAGGAAATGCTTAGTTGTCCATATGAGCTATTCAGTTGCATGTAAAGAGAAGGAAACACACATCCCTGACATTCTAAATTTACTTTAAAAAAAATTAATTGTATCAAAGTAGTATGTTGAGGTAGACATCAGTGTTACTCCATTTCAAGGTGTGTGTTCTGTGTATGAGCCTGAAACACTCCTTGAAAGTTTATCTTTCTTGCTTACCCCTGCAGAAAAGTCCCCCATTTCTCAATCCACTAGTGTTTGAATAACTCAGCACTCCTTTCCACTGGGTTTTGTCAACAATCAATAGGTCAGATTCTGTTCATCTCTCTAGTGATCTCATGTAAAAGCCCACATAACACTTTCCCCTCCTTGATCTTCATCCTGGAAGTGGTCCACACTCATTAACTACTGACATAACCTCCTGCAGCATTCACAATGCACTGGGTCTGGTCATGGACAAGCATTTAATTACAGACCAGCCATCTGTTTAATATAAACTACATCTGCCAGCAGCCTCTTGGCAGTCTCAGGAATGAGTTTTCTAAAGGAAAATGAGACTTGTTCATCGAATGGCAGCAGGGAAAAGACCTTCTTGAATCTTTCCCACTTTGACACCCTCAGGTTTCTAAGGCTGTGTCCATGTTTGAGAAATGACATCAGTGTTATGTGACTTCACAATTCAGAGAGAGTTAAATATTCCTCGGAAATTTAAATCAATCTGGTATAGATTATTCAGACTTTTCTTTTTTATACTAGCTTGGGCTTCAAAGACAGTAGGCTAAACAAATGATGTAAGGGACAAAAACTGACCAAATGTGGGCATGATTTCCCATGTATTATCTGGCTCTGATTTCATAGTCTGGAATCAGCATCATATTGATAAGGTAGAAAAAAGACTAAAGTGCAGGACAATGGGGGTTGACCATTCTTTTTTTTAAATGACACTTGGCAAGTCAATTCTTGCCTACTCCCAGAATCTTGTAGGAGAGCCATGTGCCATGGCATGTGCCATGCCACAGCTCTCACAGAGACAGTGGCTCAAGCCACTGTGTTAAGAGCCATTCAGCCTCCGGATACAGCCACAACTGATTGGACCAAAGATGAGCACCAAAGCTAGCAGCAGGCCCCTGGCTGACCTGCACTTTTTCATATTTCAGTTGGTAATAGAAGGTGAGCAGCCCTAATCAGCTGCTACCCAAATTAGTTGTCACTCACACTACTTGTTTTATTCTTGGGTGCTCATCTCCCTCCTGGCATTTTACATATCTAAAACTCAGATGTCACACAGTCTATGTATATGTCTAGTGTGGTATATTTCCTTCTCTTGCTACTAGGCCTTATTAAAATTATATATTTATGTAATATATATATATCATTATATAATTTTAAAAATGCATATAATATATACAGTAAGACAATCAATGACATCTTTGAACTGCAGTGATACAGTAACTAGGAGTGGGAACTGAAGCCTAAAGCACATGGAAAGTTCTTTGAGATAGGACCACAATAGAGAATAACCTAAAAACAAATCACCAAGGAGAAGGTATGAGTGGATGGAGGCAGTGGCCAGTATAGAAAAAAAAAAAAAAAATGAAATGAATATGCAGAGAGACACTGGTCATATGAGCCTTAGAAGGAACAGAGGGAATAATGTCCAGTCTCCCAAGTCCTCACAATCAGCTTCTGGTCTTGAGGCTCCTCCACTGGGTTTTTGAAACACATAATCTGACAAGAACTGGGGAGAAGGCACATTTAACTAAGTCTTTTCTGCTTCTTAGTGAGATTCTGAGACACATTCTCAAATGCTAGATTCCTAGGCCCATCCTAGCCTCTCGTTATAAAAGTGATTGGAAGCTTGTGGTTCTGCTGGTATTTTTATTGATAAAAAAGAGTGTAAAGTTGACATTTGTAGCTTGATTGGGTCCCAATAAAGAATGGAAACAACATTAAAGAACAGTCCTCCCTGCTGTGGTTGGCCAATGTTAGGGTGGGAGGTGGACTTTCAGGTATGTTAACAGATATGATGAGAGAATCTTTGGGCCCAGATGAGCTCTGTAATTGATGGCTCTCTTCCTGTGATGGAACTCTGTGGCTAACTCGATTGGGCAACTGAAGTCACACTGCACACTGATGTTCACAAGTTATTAGACAGTGGCCTGAATTGACCTTCTTTAATTACTTCTTTGCAGCACCAGGTTAACTGCCTTGTAACACTTTATCACAATTTGTTCTTATCTTATTTGTCTACTTGGATGTTATCCCTTTCATTAAAATACCTGTTTTGTTCACCACTACATTTTTGGCATTAACATGGTACATTATGGGTATTTAATGTGTACTCGTTAGATATGGAAATGATAGGAAGTAAGTGAACTGGTTTATTGAACATTACTAGGGAACAAGTAGAAAGCAGTTTTATGGATTAATAGACGAAAAGTTTCTGAACACAGTAACTACTGTGTTAACCGAATAATGATGACTATTGATATTTCTCGTTATTGCCTATTTCAGTTAGCCTCTCAACTTGTTCTTCCCAATCCAGATGAAAGCTTGAACACGTTTCTTGGATTTTCTGGTAACTCCCGTTTGGACATATGTCTAAGGCTCTTTCTCTCATTGATGTGTTTGTGGATTTTATTAAAAACCCACCTCATCACTGGGACTCTCTAGTCACAATTCCCACAATTAAAGAAATCTGGTTTTGTTTTGTTGTTGTTGTTTTTTTTACCCAGTGATAACTTTTATTTTTCACTTGGAGGTTCTATGAGGTTTTTTTCTGTACTCATATGCTCTGGCTTTTTTTTTTATGACAGATATGAAGAATATTACTTATAATACTAAAAAATACTCCTCCTATTTGATCATCTTTTGTATCGAGTATCTCTTGAGGACAAAAACATCCTGTCACATACTAGTTTGTATTTCTGTAAGTTCACAGATCAAGGAAACATGTCACATTCCAAAAAGCCAAAAAGCCCACTGGTCCTGCTCAAGCAGTACTGACCAAGAAACACTACCATCTTTCTTTGCCTATCCTAAAACATCAGAAACAAAAATCAATGTAGATATGCCAAATACAATGAAACAATTTTTAAAGGTTAGCAGTTACAAATCATGTTATATGAAGCACATAATGCATAAAAGAAAAGCTTCATTGTCATTCAAGAAACCAGAGCTTTGCCAATTAAGAAATCTGGTTATTTATAATCTGCTCTCCATTCCTGGTTCCTGATCATTCCTTCCTCTGTTGGGGTCAGTCACTTCACCATCTGGGCAAACTTGTTCTCTGTCTCAATATATAACCCCATTTTTCTCTTCTTCTCAGAGTCCACGTCTGGCACATGGAGAATATCGAACTAAAAGGGCAGGCTATTCTCATAGCAGCCACTTTGCCTACTTTCTGCAAGGATATGCACAGTCCCAACCTCTTCTATTTAGAAATTCCCAACTTAAGGTTGGATACAGTTCCTATATCCTCAAACTCCCAAGTCATATATGTCAGGTTCTACACATGATTCTCTTTAAGCTTCCCTTCAGCAACCTGAGATAAGAGAAAGGACTTTCCTTCCCATACCCATAGGAGGGATGGATATCACAGCATCCCATAAACCTTTCCACGGCATTCTCCCCTACTGAACTCTTTGACCTCTCCCTTGTAGCTAAGAGGTAGGTGATGGGCTGATATTAGTAGAATTGCTTTTATGATCTCTCAGCTTGTTCTCCATAGATGGTGTAGCTCCTGACTCTGGAACATGGGAAAAAGTGTGTGTGTGGGGGCGTCCAGCACTTTTATCATTCTTGGTTTTTGCATCATTTAAAAAGCTGAAAAACCAGGAGTCCCATTTTAATAACCTGTTACATAAGTAGAGATAAAAGTGGCAACTCCTATAAAGTCTTGTGGTACAGAAATCTACAGTCAGAGCCTAATTAATAAAGGATTTTCAAAGTCTTATTTGTTAAATTTGTTAAATTTAAATAGAGAACTTTTCTATATTTCAAGTCCCAAATCTAGGAAGCATCATGATTTTAGAAGGGTAAGAAGAAGCTAAGGTAAAATAGAAATTGAGCATTTCTTTGCAACAATGATTAGCAGAAGTCAACTCAATTTAAAGGACGAGATCTGTACTTTTCGTTTGTAAACATGTGGTTGATAGAAAGCTGGAAAATCTAATTATATACCATGAACAAAGGCTGCTATATTTTATTGGTGGTGACTCTTCTTTACTCTTAACCTTTCATCAATAATTATTCTGAAAGCTTGCCTGCCAACTATCTTTTTCTTAGGTGAAAGAGAGAAAATGCTAACTTGGTAATAGTTTTTCCTTTTAAACCAATAAATTGAAAATGAGGCTTTTTGTATTCACGTCTCCTTGGATTTTATGGTCAGCAATTACATTTTAGTTGAATTTATTTTTATTTATTTTTTTTTAAAGATTTTATTTATTTATTTGACAGAGAGAGAGATCACAAGTAGGCAGAGAGGCAGGCAGAGAGAGAGGAAGGGAAGCAGACTCCCTGCTGAGCAGAGAGTCCAATGCGGGACTCGATCCCAGAACCCTGAGATCATGACCCAAGCCGAAGGCAGCGGCTTAACCCACTGAGCTACCCAGGCACCCGATGAGTTTATTTTTTTATGACCCCAAGGGGTTGGGGTCAAAGGGAGAGGGGGGGGGGAGAGAGAATCCCAAGCAGAGTTGTGCTGAGTGAGGAGCCCTATGAGGGGCTCAATTTCATGACACAGGATTCGAACTCATGACCCTGAGATCATGACCCAAGCCAAAAAGAGTTGGACACCCAACTGACTATGCCACCCAGGTGCCCTGTTATATAAGTTTAAATAAGAAAAGTTGACTTTGACTTAGCCTAAAAAATATAGAGAGCTTTGTAGGGATGTCTGACTACGACTTGGAAGTGCTGGATCTGAATTGGGTTTTGGTTCACTTTGCCTGAAGTATATACAGGATGGTCTGTGCACAGATACTTGGGAGTTCAATGAGAGAGAACACTGAGAGAGATATATTCTATTATCTCTTATAGTCCTGGGAATGGGGAAAACACTTCCATATGGGCCATCATGAGGGCCAAAAGGGATACTGGGCTCTGTTGGTGCTTTGAGCAGTAGGAAACAGTCCCCAAAGCTAGCCAGTATTCTTTGGTGGGTATGCTGCTGGTGGACAGAGTGAGAGCTCAGCAGATGCAGCAATTGTCCAGGTAGTCAGGAGAGCATGAGCAGAGGCCCAGTGGAAACAGCAGCATGTATTCGGCCTGCTTGAACACATTCATGAGGCTTCTTTGGAAATACCTTGTAGGACTTTTCAAGGGGCCAAGTTCTTAGAATTATGTGAGTGAAAGCAATAAGCCTGCGGCTTTTGAGTCACAGTGTTATTGTGAATTATTTGTGCCTGTGGGCTGGTGAACAAAAGAACATTCAGATTACATGAGGCTCTAGATCTATAGCCCTGAAGACCAGATCCTGACAAGGTCTCTTGTCAACTACTTGGGGCATACCTACTAGAAAAATCCAGTGACTTCACTCTGATCTTAGTGAGGTCAATTTGAGGGGAAATTGGATTATGTTTTTAAACCTATTTTCCATTCTTAAAAATTCCAGATAAAACTATTATCTGATCATTAATATTTGTAATTTAATAGAAGACTCAAAAGACTGAAAAACCCTCACAAAACTAGAGCTATATCAGTGAAATGACAGCATCTCAACATCTCTCCTGAGAGGCCAATGTACAAGAAATTCCCTATTATGGGAGCCAGGAGGAAGGAAGAAGTTTGGGCAGAAGTCCAGGGCTGTCTCTGGAATAAGTAAAAGGGGCTTCAGCAGATTCCCAGCATTGAAGTGCTAAAAGCCACAAAACTGAGTCATGCATTTGTACATCATCAAAGATAAACTGTTACCCAATGAATCAAAATTCTTAAGCCACTGAGGTAAAAGCGCGGTTTCTGAGCTAATACTATGTCTAGGCAAGCTTTTGGGTGTTCTCTTGGACGGGTTCCACCCTCATCAGCCTGCTTTAGGTGGCAGACTACACAACTGTCGGCTGAGAGTGGCACAGGGAGGGACAGCCTGGAATGAGCTTAGCTGCTAAGGGGAGAGTTTCCTGTTTTCAGTTTGATTGATTTGAGTGGCGAATGCCGAGCTGCAGAGGCACATCTCACTGCCCCCTTTCTTCTGACATTCAGTTTCCCAACAGGGCTTGAAGCCAGCAGATGCTATAAGCTTGGGCTCATCATCAGTCTGATCAGAGTCCTGCCCCAATGGATCTGTTAAACTCTTGTGCTGCCAGGTTTTCCAAAGATACTTTAAAAAAAAAAAATACACAACAATTTTAAAGAGATAAGAGTTACATGCCATATAATTCATGCATCTACAATTTAGTGTTTTTTAGTATGTTCATAGAGTTGTGAAACCATTACCACAATCAACTTAGAACATTTTCATTACCCCAGAGAGAAATCCCATACCCACTAGCCATCAGTCTCCATGTCTCTTGAACCCCTATAACCCCTGGCAACCACCAGTCTACTTTCTGTCCTTAAGAATTTGCCTATTTGACATTTCATCAAAGTGGAATCACACAATGAGAGCTTTCACACAAAATGTGGTGCAGTTTGTGACTATTGCTTTTGCTAGTGTGACGTCTTCAAGGTTCCTCCATACAGGTTTCAGTACTTCATTCTTTTTTACCCTTAAATAATATGCCACTGTATGGATAATACCACATTTTGTTTATCCGTTCATAAATTGATAGACATTTAGGTTGTTTACCCTTTTTTGGATATTAAGAATAATGCTACTGTGAGCATTTGCATGCAAGTTTTTATGTGGACATTTGTTTTCGTTTCCCTTGGCTGCATTCTTTGGAGTGGAATTGCTATGATAATTTACATTTATGATAATTTACATTTAAGCTTTTGAAGAACTGCTGGACTGTTTTCCAGAGCAACTGCACTGTTTTAAATTTCTACCAGAAGTATATGAGAGTTGTGATTTCTTCACAACATCGCAACCATGTGTCATTATCTGTCTTTTTGATTATAGTTACCCTTGTGAGTGTGAAGGGGTATCTTATGTGGTTATCATTTGTATTTCTCTGATGACTGATGATGTCAAGGATCTTCCCATATCTCGATGGGCCATTTGTATTTCTTTGAAAAATGCCTTCCTGAGGAGTGAAATCCTTGCTATAACCATTAAAAGTGTTCTGTTGTACCCTCATTTATTTATGATAGAATCTTAGCATTGGAAGGAGCTGCAGAGGTTATCAAATATAAGTGCCAGTGTGTTTGAATGTCATGTCAGTTAATACCATCTCATACAGCCTCTGTTATCTCTTTCAGGCATTTCTCAGCCTCAGTTCTGGGGCTGGAACACTCACCAGCTTCTGAAACAACTTGCCTTCATTTCTCTAAACACAGCTCTCTTTCATAGACACTCTTCCTAATACTGAGATGAAATATTCTTCAATTATGTTAAGCCCATAACTCCTAACTTAGAGTCATAACTTCTGAATGTGTACATATGTACAGACTATTATGGGCAGGATTATGAGCACTATATAGGCAAAATTAAAAGGGTCGTGTGACTCCATAAATTTTAAGATTTAAAAGTTTGTTCCTAATCATGTTCTTGTTAGAGAGGTGTTTTACAACAGCTATTTTTAAAACTGAAGCTTACTGAAGAAAACAGGGTGTGGTGGTGGATGGGGTCAAACCTCTACAGTCTGGCTGGGAGACAGTAGAAGATGACACAAAGATTGGGTAACTTCGGCCAGTTCCTAATTAGGCACTCATTAATCCTTTAATATCTTCAAAGTCTTGCTTCAGATATCTTGGCTTTGGCAAAGTATGATGCATCCTTAACTTTTCAGCCCACATGGCTTTGAAAGGAAACTCTTTTGGTGGGGAGGGGGGATGTTTCTGATCCCCTTACACTTACCTCATCAAAGTGTGTTTTCACTCTGCCTATTTGATGTCTGAGAGGCCTCATTAGGAGCTCCTTTTTATTAGCCCCGTTAAAAGAGTTTCTTTCCTGTAGAGACAGGAAGTTACATTTTGCAGTGTGTATACCTCTAAGGTCTCTCCAGAACCTAGACAGATTTGGAGTTCTGGTTTCTGAGACTCCACATACAGATGAAACTCCCCAAGTTGCTCCACAATGCTCTTGGGAAATCAGTTTACACCTGGGGTTAGGCCTGTTGGCATGCTCACTTTATAGGCTCTGTTATTCATGAGGTCAGGAGAGTGATTCCATGTGTGCCACTTATAATCTGTGCTTTTGGTAACCTTGAATTCTTTGTCACCTTTTAAAGGGCTCTAAAAAAAGACTGTAGTCTAATAGGTCATTGGACCAACTCAATAACTTCCTGGCAGGCTTGGCTCCTTCTTCAGAAAGAAGCAATGTTGGGAAACCAAAGCCATTGAAGTATTCATGCCTTTTCACTTATAAAATGGGGGAAATGAGCACTAGCTAACTTCTCAGGATCAAAGTGGTTAGAAATGCCATGGATTTTTCTTTACTCTGCCTTTTTTTTTTCTTTTCTTTCTTTCTCTTTTTTTTAGATCTGGTTGCTAGATTCTTCATGTTCCCCTAGGAACTGAAAGGGACTGGGTCATCTTAACCACCTCCCTGCATCTCTGTTAACTTCTTGGGCCCTTCCCTAGAATCTTTCTTGTAGAGTTTCCTCATCTTATGCATGTCTCCACTCCCTGACCCACCACAGTCCTTAGCTGAATTACATAAAAGGAGTCTTTCCTTTTAGAAAATGTGGAATGGATAAGCTCCCTCCCCATACTTGATAGAAATAAAAAACAATTCCAGGTTTCATGGCAGAGTATTCAGAGTGTTGGCAAATAGGAAACATCTTACAACTGCGGAAACATAGTTGTCATGGACAGTAGTGAAGCAAGGGGACCAAAGTGTTTATCTCTAGAGCACCTTTCTTTTCAAAGTCTTCATTTCAGCTCCCTAAGCCTATCCCTTATTTCTTTGACTCCTGTTGGGATTGTATATATTTGATTATTGTCATAGGAAAGTGAATTACAGGAGATAGAGGGTAAAAAGGTTTGTATTAATTAGATTATTGTTTCTTAACCTTACTCAAAGCTTGGTATTACAACTCAAGAAGAGAGGAAAATAAACTCCCAACAGAACAGAACAGCACTTTAATATTTGCAAGGAAAAGAAACTGAAGTTTATCCTTCCATCTTGACTCATCCTGTGTCCCACATATTTTGCTTAATTTCCTGGCAGAACATAAAATTGTCCTCAACTGGAATCTTTCATTGTGAGTGGGTCAGAATTCTCCACAGAAATAAATTTCTCAAATCATATTCTGTGCCTTCAGAGGGCATCCATGAATAAATCAAGTAACACTTAAGTTAACTTCAACCAGCAGAAATGTTTTTCATCTACATAAGATGATATATAAAATCAACTCCCAATTTTCAAGTCTTCCTCTGGTTTTTCCTTTCTCAAGCTTTCTTGTTTCCCACTTCCAAATGTATCCAAAATAAACTATATATATTTTTTAAAAATTTCCTCTCTGAGCTTACAAATTTATAGAGACTTTATGTGTTCCTTTGTGTTTGGGGCTCTCCTTCATATCTTCACTATCATTTGGGCAGAGTCTTTATATAAATGCCTACAAAAGGTCTAAAAACAATGGGTATCCAAAATGTAGTTGTAGAATGGATACACATCCTCTAACGATGTTAAAAAGCAACAAGGGGTGGGCATTATAGAAGATACTTATTAATCTCAGGGTAATTGCTTATCTGAAAGTTAGAAAACATTTATTAAATTTCCCGTAACTTTTCAGAGAAGAAAAGTAAACAGAAACGAAAGCTTTATATGTTGATGGTATTATTATTTGTAGAGCTAACTTTCTATGCTCCATCCTCCCAGAAGTCTAAATCTGTTTCTGTGTACCATGCTCTGTGTTCAGACTTTCTTTTGATGAAAACAATAACAACAGCCAAGTATTTTTAGTCTGATCAGTCATAATTGATGCCTACACTGAGTTGCCCCCACCCACTCTCAGTGGTTAAAAATAATTGGAACTCAAGGTATTGGCAACATTCTGGGTTTTGCTAGCCAGTGACCTTTTCTCCCCACATGATCCAGTGGAAAAAGCATGAGAACAAAAGACTCAAGTACAGTAAAAATGGCAACCTGATATGAGTTCTGCTTTGGTTTTTCTGACATTGTGAGGATTTAAACAATTATAAATAGTTTCCCTAATAAAACTGAAGAAAGGTGTCAAAAATCTCCTTCTCATAATTTAACAGTGTAACCACTGGAAGTCTAGGATTTCGTCAGCCTTTTTTGCCTTAATGTAGAGAGATGTTAAAGATAAGTTTCTTTTTTTGTAGAACAGGAATGATAGATGAAGTGGAACTACAGAGGTGATTAGAGAACTTTGCATCCTAGATTCCACTAGGAAGTGTGGGTCAAGTAAGTAGTAGGGAGGATGGATGGGACAAGAACTGACATGATATTGGATGAAAAGCTTCAAGGGAAGTGATACCTGAGTGTCCATTAAGAGTGCTAAGATGTTGTACTAACAGCTTAGGGACAAACATCCCCCAACCATACATAATAATTACCCATAAAAGTAGAAGTATTAAACTTAAAGTTACAGAAGACTTTTTCACTAGGGGAAGAATTGTTGGTTAGGAACACATCATATCTGTGTAGCTGAAAATAACTATCTTCCTCCTAGTTCCCTTGGAACGTATCAGATATTTCCCTCCAGAATTCTTTTGAACCAAAGTCAGTTGGTTGTTTGCTTTGAGACCAATTGGATTGAATTGTAGCTGGTACTTATTTGAAAATAACTTACTAAGTTGGTTAACTGACCAGTCTAAATTTTAAATTTATTTGACAGATCACAAGTAGGCAGAGAGGCAGGCAGAGAGAGAGAGGAGGAAGCAGGTTCCCCACTGAGCAGAGAGCCCAATGAGGGGCTCGATCCCAGGAGGCTTCAACCCACTGAGCCACCCAGGTGCCCCGACCAGTCTAAATTCTTAAAGGTCCTAATATTTACAGTAAGCATGTGGTCTTTAAAAAATAGAAGACCCAGCTGTTTCCAGGCAGAAAAAAATTGAAAGGAAAAAGCAACAAAATTCCTTTTCCTTCATTCCTTGGCCTGTGTTCTCCCTGTTGAAAGTTATGCTCATCTAATATCGCTTGGCCCATTCATGGAAAGCCTTTCAAAGTGTATTTATTGGGGACTTAACCTATTTCAACCTTACCAACTTCTCTCAGTAATTTAACATGTATTCATTTGAGTCTGTCTTACATAAAATGCAAGTTGTGTGATTATTACCTTGTTCATATCTTAAATCCTCAGAATTTCACTAGAACTTTACTCAAACTTAAGGTACAAATAGGTATAATTTAATCATATGGTTCCTTGAGAGGAGTCTAAGACAATATCATACTTTTAACAATACCCATCTTTAGATGGCATCCAAAAGGCCATCTAACAGAATCCTTTTGACAAGTTTGCTTCCAAGTACAGCTCCCCCTCTCCCCACAAGATAAGAAACAGCAACAACTGGATGTTTTGGTCAGTTTTATCCAAAGAAATTAAAATTTTGCTCTATTTGAGGCATATTGTAGGAAGTAAAGTATGGAACTGGGTGCACAAATCTGCAGTACTGCTATTTGGGAACCCAAGTTAAACCACCAGAGAAAATGCCCAAGTCCCTTTCTCAGCTGATACTAATTGGTTTTGATTTACCATGGTTCACGGATGAAGCAGTTTAACATGCTAAGGAATAGCTTGAATGTCCCATACATCTGCCTGTTTCATTTGAAATCATGACTTAGGATCCTGACTCATCTGAACATTGTCCAGGATATTAGGAAAGATGGTTTCCTTTTCTTTATTTTTTTAGACTTCTTCTGCCAAAAGTACTCCAGGGACAACACCTCCATTCATGCACTCAGCAACTGCATTAGGCCATACCAGCCTGACGCTTCGGTTGAGCCAGTCAACATCACTGGTGTCAAGGTAACAAAACTATCTCCCAGATTGCTGTTAAACCCATCACTTTATTAAATCCTTATGCCAAATCTGTTCTTGCTTTTTTTCCCTTTTCTCTGGAATATTGTAGGCTAATCATGTAAGTTCCACTGTTTCTTTCAGACCTTCTTCAGGTCTTATCTCTTCTCAGTTTTCATCCCAGTCACACAACTTTGATATTAACTTCTTCCTTTAAAATTGTTCATTTAGGGCCACCTGGGTGGCTCAGTGGGTTAAGCCTCTGCCTTCAGCTCGGGTCATGATCCCAGCGTCCTGGGATTGAGCCCCACATTGGGCCCTCTGCTCTGCGAGGAACCTGTTTTCTCCTCTCTCTCTCTGCCTGCCTCTCTGTCTACTTGTGATCTCTGTCAAATAAATAAATAAAATCTTTTTAAAAAAATCAATTAATGCTGACATACATACTGTATATCTCTTAAGTATTTTAATGTATAAACTTTATTTCTCATGATTTCTAAAATAGTTGTTGGCTATAAATTGAACACTGTCCCTGTCTTATGGACTTTATTGTTGAGTGAGACTTCTCAGTGAAAGCTCTCAACAGTAAGTGATGTAAGTGCTTTTGGAGGGAGCTATCCTGACCCAGCAGAGGGGCATTTAGAACAGATTGGAAACTCAGAAGTCTTGTGCGAGGTATCAAGTTTCCTAGTGAGCCAGACAAATGTGGTAAAGAGGAATGGTATTATATTTTTTTATTTAAATTCAATTAGCCAACATATAGTACACCATTCATTTCAGAAGTAGAGTTCAATAATTCATCAACTTATGTACAACACCCAGTGTTTATCACATCACATGCCCTCCTTAATACCCATCATTCAGTTATCCCATGCCCCACCCACCTCCCTTCCAGTAACCCTAAGTTTGTTTCCTATAGTTAAGAGTCTCTCATGGAAGGGTATTTTTAAAGAATAAAATGGAAAAAAAAAAAAAACACGGAAGCATTAGAAAGTATGGCATATAGTTAGAGAATGGCAGGTTGTTCATTGTGGCTAAAATCCTTGTTGGGAACTTGGGGAAATAATGGGACATGAAGGTAGTCAAACCATTGGAAGGAGACTCTACCTTTTGGCAACTGCGAATCTGTGAAGGATTCTAAGCAGGGAAGTGATGCTATAATAGTTGGATGTTAGAAGTATTTTGGTGACTGCAATACTGTGTGATGGTTTGGAGAGCAGTGAGATCAACAGAAACCTACTCCAGGTGGATAAAACTAAAAGTTGATGAGGACCTGCACTAGGAAAATAGTTAATTCAGGGGAACTTAAAGTGATAAAACAAATGGCTTGCTAAAACACTGGCTATTGGGGGTGGAACATGGGACTTCTTAGATGACTCAAAATTTCTGGCTTTTGTCATTGGACCAAATATGCTGCAAGAAAATAAACAGGGAATAAATGATGAGGAAGGAGGAAGAGAGATGAAGGAGGAGAAGAATGTATGGAAAAGGGGTTTTAAAAAATGAGTTTATTTTTGAACCTGTGCTTTTTGACATTGGTTTTTGATATCAAGTAAGATATTGAAAGTAAATCTCAAGAAAGAAGTCTGATTGGAGCTTTGTATTTTTTAGTTATTAGCAGAGTAATAATTAAAACCATGAAATTGAACAAGATTGCCCAGGCACTCTGAAATGAGAAAATGGCCAAAGACAGAATTCTGGGGAATGCCATAATTTAAGCAGTGGACAGAGGAAAAGGATGACAGAAGAGAATGAAGAGTAGTTGCACAGGCAGGTGGAAAGTTGGAGGAGAGCAATGTCCAAACCTCCAGAGGAGGGGTTAGGTGATTGTGTCAGTTTCCTCGAGTTGCCCTAACAGCACAAAGGTAAGGTAACAGATATTCATTCTTTAAGAGTTCTGGAAGCTAGAAGTGTGAAATCAAAAGATGGTCAGGGCCATGCTTCCTCTATGGGCTCTAGGGAAGAATCCTTTTTTGCCTCTTCCTAGCTTCTAGTGGCTCTTGGAAATCCTTGTTTCTTGCAACTATATCACTGCAGTCTCTGCCTTTGTCTTCACATGGCCTTCTTCTCTTTGTGTGTTTCTGATTCTTCTCATTTTCTTACAAGGACACCAGTCACTAGATTTAGAGCCCACACTATTCCAGTGTAATCCAATGTAATCTCATCTCCGTCCTTGGTTAATTATATCTGCAAAGACGCTGTCTCCAATTTTAAGGTTTAAGGTTTTAAGGTTTCAGGTGGACTTGACTTTTTGGAGAGGATACTATTCAACCCATTACAGTGGGTCCAGGATCATACCTCATCACCTTCTAAAGACCCTTTGTCCTCAACCAAAATCATAGCTTTTCTCTTGGAATCTCTAAGGTCTATCAAGGAGAAGAAGAATTTATGGGAGAAAAAGATGGAGAGGGGAGAGAGGGGGAGAGAAGCAAAGAGGGGGCCCTAGAAGGAAAGAGCAAGCAGAGACAGTGCTTATCCTTTACTAGTTTTCTTCCCTAGTGCACATTGAGAGCTGGAGCTCTCTCTTGCTATGGAGCAGGAGCTATCTCTCTTGCCTGCTTTAAGAGTGAAATTTGTTACCATGCATATAACACTTTAGGAGCAGCACAATCAGATGTTATTATGCATTATCACCCTAGCAATATTGGGGTTGTCACAGCACCACTGGTTGAGAACACACAGGATCAAGGAGGTCAGTTACTCGAGGTAGCTAAGTTTAGATGAGTCTGAGAGGAATAGAAATGGTCAGGTACTTTGCGTGTGGTTCTGTGTTCAGAATGAAAACTAGAGAAAACAGGAATCAAAGAGAGAAAGATTGAATACTCTGCCTGCTGCTCAAATAAATGTTCAGTCAAACCTGCTGTTATGATTTCTCTTGATGACAGGTAAGGCTATATGAAAATGGGATAGTTACCTAAACGTGTGGGTGACATGCTAACATGACTTGAAACAGTCCCTGAACCTCCAAGGTGTTTACATAGGGCAAAATAGTAGTACCAGCTGCCATTTTGCAGTTAAACTCCAGGATTCATGCATGCATAGAAATAAAGACAAAGAGGGAATTATTGTGATTCTGGATCAAAACAGTCCAGTCCTTGAAGGTATATGATTTAGTTATTAGTGCTAACTGGGCTCGTGTTTGGTAAGGTCCATCTTATGATACAGAATTGTGTCCTCTATAGTGTCATTTATATTTAATGAATAAAGGAGTTGGATTTTTTAAAAAGATTTTATTTATTTATTTGACGGAGAGAGACATATCACAAGTAGGCAGAGAGGCAGGCGGGGGTGGGGGTGGGAAGCAGGCTCTCCACTGAGAGCACGTATAAGCATAATACAGTTGACCCTCAAACAACATGGTTTTGAACTGCACAGGTTGTCCACTTATACATGGATTTTTTTCTGATAAATATAAAACAGTACTATAAATGTATTTTCTCTTCCTTATGCTTTTCTCTTTTTTTGTAAGATTTATTTATTTATTTATTTGACAGACAGAGAGATCACAAGTAGGCAGAGAGGCAGGCAGAGAGGAGGAAGCAGGCTCCCCACTGAGCAGAGAGCCTGATGCAGAGCTTCATCCCAGGACCCTGAGATCATGACCTGAGCCAAGGACAGAGGCTTAACCCACTGAACCACCCAGGTGCCCCAAGGAGTTGGATTTTTAAGTTAATCTTTGAAGATCATGATCATAGTAGCTCCCACATATGATTCAGAAATCCTAGAGTTTGGAAAGGTATTCGTGGAGACTAACATTTTTAACAGTGGCATTTTTTTTTCAGTTTTTAAATCAGTAAGTAAAATCATTATTTTAGCATTTTTTTTCTTTTACTATTATAGCTTCAGACATCCTGAATATTGAATATGGGCTGTGATCAAAGGTGATCAGGAAGGAGGGTTCCTGACTTGGTCAGAGCTGAAATTGTTTGTTACTTTCTTCAGCATGCTAGCCCTTGATGTCTTTGAACATTATGACTCTTAGTCATAAAGCATTGGTTAAAGATAGGAAATCAGAATTCTGATATTCAAAATAATTAATGAATAATGTAAGTTAAAAGAATAATAATTATGAAATCTGCCCCCATACACTGTTTACCAGGTTTATAATTTCATTCTTCAAATCAAGAATCTGTATGTAGAACATCTGAAATTTCAAAATCAAGTGCTAAATAGAAAAAAAAATTATGTGGCAATTATTTTAAAATAGCTTCTCATTTATTGGCAGTGAACATTATGTGTTCCTAAAATCCAGTAGCTACAAAGAATTATCTATAAATGCCATCCTGAAACTTAACATCTGAAAGACTTTTATGTATTTTATGTACACACACACACCCCAATTGAATTTCAAAATGTAAAATGCAAATAATTAAAATAGAAAACATGAAAGCATTTTCCCAATAAAAGTTTTTAAAACTTTAATATATTGTTAAATTTCAGCTTATATTTAAATATACATTCAGCCTAAATTCAAATACACCATTACATGTTTTTTTTTTTAAAAACATTTGCTGTAAATCAGTGCCTGGGTGTTTGTCAGTTAAGTGTCTGGCTCTTGATTTCGACTCAGGTCATGATCTCAGGGTCCTAGGATCAAGCCATGGGTCGGGTTCAGCACTCTGCAGTGAGTCTGCTTGAAGATTCTCTCTCTCCCTCTCCCTCTGCCCTTCCCTCCACATGCACACACTCTCTAAACTAAACAATTTTTTTAAATTAAAAAAAAAAAAAAAACAGATAGGGTGCCTGGGTGGCTCAGTGCGTTAAGCCGCTGCCTTCGGCTCAGGTCATGATCTCGGGGTCCTGGGATCGAGTCCCGCATCGGGCTCTCTGCTCAGCAGGGTGCCTTCTCCCCTCTCTCTCTCTGCCTGCCTCTCTGTCTACTTGTGATCTCTCTGTCAAATAAATAAATAAAATCTTTAAAAAAACCATATTATCAATATCAAATTATATTTTGTTTTACAAAATTGACTTAAAGAACATGCATCACTTTAACCTTTATATGTTATATACAAAGAATCATCATCCTCACCATCTCACCCATTCCTGAAAAAAAATTTTTGCACTGATGTTGTTATATATCTATACAATGTTTATATATTGTGTTTGTCACTAAGCAGTTATTGAAATGAGTTCTATAGCATAATTACTGGTCTTCTGATAAAAATGAAGTACACTTACTCAAAATCACATCATCATGCACCATACAAAAATAACAAAATGATGTTTCAGTCATTTTTATCTCTTAGATTTTATGTTACTAGCAGAGGAATTTTCACATCAAAAAAAGTTAATAAACACTATCATAGATTAAGTATGAAGAAGAAAAACATAAAACATTTTATGGAGTAATAATAGTTGCCTGAAATGATAAGGAAGATATTATTTATCAACACTTATTCCTTCAAGAGCGTGTACTGAGCTTCCTTTCTGTGAGATGATGCCAAAATATCTGAACAAATGAACAAATGAAACATGATCATCCATTCAACTTTTTTGAGACGTCTGTAAGACTCTCTATTAATCACTATGTTAGGCTCTGCAGTTACAATACTGAGCAAGGTGGGCAAGATTCTAGCCTTCATCAGTCTTAAAAGAGACAATCAAGAAATAAATCAACAAAAAATTAAAATCATGAGATCTATAAAGAGAGCTGAAACATAGTAATATAAACATAGTTTTCAGATTTTCAGCATTAGGATTAACCTTACACATATCATAGAAGCTTTAACTATACTTAAAAATAACATGCCAGCATTACTAATTTGGGCAATATAAATATAAAATTGCAGATAACTGAGGTTGTGGGACGGAAGGATGAGAAGAGATGAAAAGAAAAGAAGGGGGCTAATATCCTTGCCCAGAAAACCTATAGCTAATTGAAAGATACTATCTACATATAGTTGCTTTATCTAGTACAGTTACCACTATCACTTGTGGCTATTTCATTTTAAATTAATTAAAATCAAATAAAATTTAAAATTCTGTTGTTCCTCAGTTGCACTTGCCAGATTTCAAGTACTCAGTGTTCACCGTGGGTAGTTGACTACCATATTGAATAGATTAGATATGACATTTTCTATTATCAAGAAGTTCTTCTGGGTAGTTCTGGCCTATGGTGATTGGATACAGAAGTGAGGATTTAAGAATACTGTTTGATGAATGCCTGGGTGGCTCAGTTGTTTGGGCATCTGACTCTTGGTTTCAGCTCAGATCATGATTTCAGGTTATGAAATTGAGCCCAGCGTCAGGCTCTGGGCTCAATGGCGAGTCTTCCTCTATCTTTCCTATCCCTCTGCGCCTCTCCTCCACTCTCTCTCAAATATATAAATAAATCTTTTTAAAAAAAGAATACTGTTTGAGGAGGAGTCAAGATGGCGGAAAAGTAGCAGGCTGAGACTACTTCAGCTAGCAGGAGATCAGCTAGATAGCTTATCTAAAGATTGCAAACACCTGCAAATCCATCGGCAGATCGAAGAGAAGAACAGCAATTCTGGAAACAGAAAAACAACCACTTTCTGAAAGGTAGGACTGGCGGAGAAGTGAATCCAAAGCAACGGGAAGATAGACCCCGGGGGGAGGGGCCTGCTCCCGGCAAGTGGCGGAGCAACGGAGCACAAAATTGGGACTTTTAAAAGTCTGTTCCGCTGAGGGACATCGCTACAGAGGCTAAACCAGGGCGAAGCCCACACGGGGTCAGCGTGGCCTCAGGTCCTGCAGGGTCACAGAAGGATCGGGGGTGTCTGAGTGTCGCAGAGCTTGCGGGTATTGGAACGGGAAAGCCGGCTACAGAGACAGAGCCGACAGTAATATCACAGCTCGGGGTTACCTTGAAACGGTCACAGGCTCGGTGAGCTCGGAGCGCGGCCAGAGGTTAGGCAGACGGGAGTTACTGGGCACTGTTCTCTGAGGGCCCACTGAGGAGTGGGGCCCCGGGCTCTTGGCTCCTCTGGGCCGGAGACCAGGAGGCCGCCATTTGTATTCCCCGTCCTCCAGAACTCTACAGAAAGCGCTCAGGGAACAAAGCTCCTGAAAGCAAACCCGAGCGGATTACTCAGCCCGGCCCCTGGTAAGGGCTGTGCAATTCCGCCTGGGGCAAAGACACTTGAGAATCACTACACCAGGCCCCTCCCCCAGAAGATCAACAAGAAATCCAGCCAAGACCAAGTACACCTACCGAGGAGTGCAGTTTCAATACCAAGGAGAGCAGCAGAATTCCAGAGGAGGAGAAAGCAAAGCACGGAACTCGGGGCTTTCTCCCTTTCTCCTTTTCAATACCAAGGAGAGCAGCAGAATTCCAGAGGAGGAGAAAGCAAAGCATGGAACTCAGGGCTTTCTCCCTCTTGCAGTTAAAGTAATTTTTTCTTTTTCATTTTTTTTCTCTCTTTTGCTAAATTTTTTTTTAACTTTTACCCTTTTCCTTTTTAACGTTTTTTAACTAGTTTGTCTAATATATATACTTTTTCTTTTTTATACTTTTCTTTATTCATTTTCTTTTTTAAATTCTTTTCTTTTTTTTTCCCTTTCGTTCTTTTTTAACCCCTTTTAACCCCTTTCTCCCCCCTCACGATTTGGGAACTCTTCTGATTTGGTTAAAGCATATTTTCCTGGGGTTGTTGCCACCCTTTTAGTATTTTACTTGCCCCTTCATATACTCTTCTCTGGACAAAATGACAAGACGGAAAAATTCAACACAAAAAAAGAACAAGAGGCAGTTCTGAAGGCTAGGGACCTAATCAATATAGACTTTGGTAATATGTCAGATCTAGAGTTCAGAATGATAATTCTCAAGGTTCTAACCAGGCTGGAAAAAGGCATGGAAGATATTAGAGAAACACTCTCGGGAGATATAAAAGCCCTTTCTGGGGAAATTAAAGAACTAAAATCTAACCAAGTTGAAATAAAAAAAGCTATTAATGAGGTGCAATCAAAAATGGAGGCTCTCACTGCTAGGATAAATGAGGCAAAAGAAAGAATTAGCAATATAGAAGACCAAATGACAGAGAATAAAGAAGCTGAGCAAAAGAGGGACAAACAGCTACTGGACCAGAAGGGGAGAATTCGAGAGATTAGTGACACCATAAGACAAAACAACATTAGAATAATTGGGATTCCAGAAAAAGAAGAAAGAGAGAGGGGAGCAGAAGATATAGTGGAGAGAATTATTGGGGAGAATTTCCCCAATATGGCAAGGGAACAAGCATCAAAATTCAGGAGGTTCAGATAACACCCTGCAAAATCAATAAGAATAGGCCCACACCCCATCACCTAATAGTAAAATTCACAAGTCTTAGTGACAAAGAGAAAATCCTGAAAGCAGCCCGGGAAAAGAAGTCTGTAACATACAATAGTAAAAATATTAGATTGGCAGCTGACTTATCCACAGAGACCTGGCAGGCCAGAAAGAGCTGGCATGATATTTTCAGAGCACTAAACGAGAAAAACATGCAGCCAAGAATACTATATCCAGCTAGGCTATCATTGAAAATAGAAGGAGAGATGAAAAGCTTCCAGGACAAAGAAAAACTGAAAGAATTTGCAAACACCAAACCAGCTCTACAGGAAATATTGAAAGGAATCCTCTAAGCAAAGAGAGAGCCTACACTAAGTGGTAGATCAGAAAGGAACAGAGACAATATACAGTAACAGTCACCTTACAGGCAATACAATGGCACTAAATTCATATCTCTCAATAGCTACCCTGAATGTTAATGGGCTAAATTCCCCAATCAAAAGACAAAGGGTATCAGAATGGATAAAAAAAAACAAAACCCATCTATATGTTGCCTACAAGAAACTCATTTTAAGCCCGAAGACACCTCCAGATTTAAAGTGAGGGGGTGGAAAAGAATTTACCATGCTAATGGACATCAGAAGAAAGCAGGAGTGGCAATCCTTATATCAGAGCAATTAGATTTTAAGCCAAAGATTATAATAAGAGATGAGGAAGGACACTATATCATACTCAAAGGGTCTGTCCAACAAGAAGATTTAACAATTTTAAATATCTATGCCCCCAATGTGGGAGCAGCCAACTATATAAACCAATTAATAACAAAATCAAAGAAACACATCAACAATAATACAATAATAGTAGGGGACTTTAACACTCCCCTCACTGAAATGGACAGGTCATCCAAGCAAAAGATCAGCAAGGAAATAAAGGCCTTAAACGACACACTGGACCAGATGGACATCACAGATATATTCAGAATATTTCATCCCAAAGCAACAGAATACACATTCTTCTCTAGTGCACATGGAACATTCTCCAGAATAGATTACATCCTCGGTCCTAAATCAGGACTCAACCGGTATCAAAAGACTGGGATCATTCCCTGCATATTTTCAGACCACTATGCTCTGAAGCTAGAACTCAACCACAAAAGGAAGTTTGGAAAGAACCCAAATACATGGAGACTAAACAACATCCTTCTAAAGAATGAATGGATCAACCACGAAATTAAAGAAAAATTGAAAAAAATCATGGAAACAAATGATAATGAAAATACAACAGTTCAAAATCTGTGGGACACAACAAAGGCAGTCCTGAGAGGAAAATATATAGCGGTACAAGCCTTTCTTAAGAAACAAGAAAGGTCTCAGGTACACAACCTAACCCTACACCTAAAGGAGCTGGAGAAAGAACAAGAAAGAAACCCTAAGCCCAGCAGGAGAAGAGAAATCATAAAGATCAGAGCAGAAATCAATGAAATAGAAACCAAAAATACAATAGAGCAAATCAACGAAAGTAGTAGCTGGTTCTTTGAAAGAATTAATAAAATTGATAAACCCCTGGCCTGACTTATCAAAAAGAACAGAGAAAGGACCCAAATAAATAAAATCATGAATGAAAGAGGAGAGATCACAACTAACACCAAAGAAATACAAACGATTATAAGAACATACTATGAGCAACTCTACGCCAACAAATTTCACAATCTGGAAGAAATGGATGCATTCCTAGAAACATATAAACTACCACAACTGAACCAGGAAGAAATAGAAAGCCTGAAAAGACCCATAAACAGTAAGGAGATTTAAACAGTCACTAAAAATCTCCAAACAAACAAAAGTCCAGGGCCAGATGGCTTTCCAGGGGAATTCTACCAAACATTTAAAGAAGAACTAATTCCTATTCTCCTGAAACTGTTCCAAAAAACAGAAATGGAAGGAAAACTTCCAAACTCATTTTATGAGGCCAACATCACCTGATCCCAAAACCAGACAAGGATCCCATCAAAAAAGAGAGCTATAGACCAATATCCTTGATGAACACAGATGCGAAAATTCTCACCAAAATACTAGCCAATAGGATTCAACAGTACATTAAAAGGATTATTCACCACGACGAAGTGGGATTTATTTCAGGGCTGCCAGGTTGGTTCAACATCCACAAATCAGTCAATGTGATACAACACATTAATAAAAGAAAGAACAAGAACCATATGATCCTCTCAATAGATGCTGAAAAAACATTTGAAAAAGTACAGCATCCCTTCCTGATCAAAATTCTTCAAAGTGTAGGGATAGAGGGCACATACCTCAATATCATCAAAGCCATCTATGAAATATCGACTGCAAATATCATTCTCAATGGAGAAAAACTGAAAGCTTTTCGTCTAAGGTCAGGAACACAGCAGGGATGTCCATTATCACCACTGCTATTCAACATAGTACCAGAAGTCCTAGCCTCAGCAATCAGACAACAGAAGGAAATTAAAGGCACCCAAATTGGCAAAGAAGAAGTCAAATTATCACTCTTCACAGATGATGTGATACTATATGTGGAAAACCCAAACGACTGCACTCCAAAACTCCTAGAACTTGTACAGGAATTCAGTAAAGTGTCAGGATATAAAATTAATGCACAGAAATCAGTTGCATTTCTCTACACCAAAAACAAGACAGAAGAAAGAGAAATTAAGGAGTCAATCCCATTTACAATTGCACCCCAAACCATAAGATACCTAGGAATAAACCTAACCAAAGAGGCACAGAATCTATACTCAGAAAACTATAAAGTTCATGAAAGAAATTGAGGAAGACACAAAAAGATGGAAAAATGTTCCATGCTCCTGGATTGGAAGAATAAATATTGTGAAAATGTCTATGCTACCTAAAGCAATCTACACATTTAATGCAATTCCTATCAAAGTACCATCCATCTTTTTCAAAGAAATGGAACAAATAATTCTAAAATTTATATGGAACCAGAAAAGAGCTCGAATAGCCAAAGGGATATTGAAAAAGAAAGGCAAAGTTGGTGCCATCACAATTCCGGACTTCAAGCTCTATTACAAAGCTGTCATCATCAAGACAGCATGGTACCGGCACAAAAACAGACACATAGATCAATGGAACAGAATAGAGAGCCCAGAAATAGACCCTCAACTCTATGGTCAACTCATCTTCGACAAAGCAGGAAAGAATGTCTAATGGAAAAAAGCCTCTTCAATAAATGGTGTTGGGAAAATTGGACAGCCACATGCAGAAAAATGAAATTGGACCATTTCCTTATACCACACACGAAAATAGACTCAAAATGGATGAAGGACCTCAATGTGCGAAAGGAATCCATCAAAATCCTTGAGGAGAACACAGGCAGCAACCTCTTCGACCTCAGCCGCAGCAACATCTTCCTAGGAACATCGCCAAAGGCAAGGGAAGCAAGGGCAAAAATGAACTATTGGGATTTCATCAAGATCAAAAGCTTTTGCACAGCAAAGGAAACAGTTAATAAATTCAAAAGACAACTGATAGAATGGGAGAAGATATTTGCAAACGACATATCAGATAAAGGACTAGTGTCCAGAATCTATAAAGAACTTAGCAAACTCAACACCCAAAGAGCAAATAATCCAATCAAGAAATGGGCAGAGGACATGAACAGACATTTCTGCAAAGAAGACATCCAGATGGCCGACAGACACATGAAAAAGTGCTCCATATCACTCGGCATCAGGGAAATACAAATCAAAACCACAATGCGATATCACCTCACACCAGTCAGAATGGCTAAAATCAACAAGTCAGGAAATGACAGATGCTGGCGAGGATGTGGAGAAAGGGGAACCCTCCTACACTGTTGGTGGGAATGCAAGCTGGTGCAGCCACTCTGGAAAACAGCATGGAGGTTCCTCAAAATGTTGAAAATAGAACTGCCCTGTGACCCCAGCAATTGCACTACTGGGTATTTACCCTAAAGATACAAACGTAGTGATCCGAAGGGGCACGTGCACCCAAATGTTTATAGCAGCAATGTCCACAATAGCCAAACTATGGAAAAAACCAGATGTCCATCGACCGATGAATGGATCAAGAAGATGTGGTATATATACACAATGGAATACTATGCAGCCATCAAAAGAAATGAAATCTTGCCATTTGCGACAACATGGATGGAACTAGAGCGTATCATGCTTAGTGAAATAAGTCAAGCAGAGAAAGACAACTATCATATGATCTCCCTGATATGAGGAAGTGGTGATGCGACATGGGGGCTTAAGTGGGTGAGAGAAGAATAAATGGAACAAGATGGGTTTGGGAGGGAGACAAACCATAAGTGACTCTTAATCTCACAAAACAAACTGAGGTTTGCTGGGCGGGGGGGGTGGGGTTATGGACATTGGGAAGGGTATGTGCTTTGGTGAGTGCTGTGAAGTGTGTAAACCTGGCGATTCACAGACCTGTTCCCCTAGGGATAAAAATATATGTTTATAAAAAATTTTTTAAAAAATTTAAAAAAAAAGAAAAGAATACTGTTTGAAGTAGCAGAAGCCATCTGTGGTGGAACTGAGATCAGTGATGTAACTAGAATGAGAGAAGTTGAGAGAGGAAGGCAGCTAAATCTTCATCAGTTGAAGCAAGAAGGTCAGTGGCAG
Organism: Mustela lutreola; assembly: GCF_030435805.1. Taxonomy (NCBI): domain Eukaryota; kingdom Metazoa; phylum Chordata; class Mammalia; order Carnivora; family Mustelidae; genus Mustela; species Mustela lutreola. Next base: position 65,540,873 of record NC_081296.1, on the reverse strand, counting down.
AGTGATAATGCTTAATTGATGATTTTATATTCTTACAAAAAACTACATTTAGAATCACTGAGTTAACCAATATAAGCTCTAAAAATAGAAATTATTCTTTTAGAATGGTACTGAGGGAGAGGAGAAGTGGAGGTGGAAAATATTGGCTTTATTTGTGTATCTTTTGGTGCTGTTTTATTTTTTATTTAATCTATCAGTTTGCTTTTAAAACTGTTTTTAAGAATATTATTTTAGTTTATTTTGAGGAAACGAATTAGGAATTTAAGTAGACAGACTACTTATAGGGACTTTGCAATAGTTTAGGGGAGAGATAATGGTTTTTCTCTGCAATCAGTAGACAGTCAAGTGATCCAAGTCTTAAAAAAGAAGGTGGGAGGACAAAAGTGGAAAGGGAGGAAAGAATTAGAACAGAACATTTATGTGGTGGAGATCCTTGATGTAGACAAAAGTTGATGCAGACATTAAATTCAGGTGATTGGCCTACTTGTCTACAGTGTTGTGTTTCTGTTTTTTTGTTTTGTTTTGTTTTTTACCCATGTCTAATAATGATTTGAGGAAAAGATATCTAGTTCATCTCAGGGCCTAAAAATTAGCCCAAGGAACAAAAAGATGCTCAGAGAGAATTCTCGCCTAGCCCAGACTCAGCCCCTAACATACAGAGTTTCCTTACTAATGAGAATAGAACATTGGAAACAGTGCTGGAGGGTGTGCAACCTCATTAAAGAATTCTTTGAAAGGACATGGAACCAAGTTAAGTCACTCTACCTGTATGCTTGAGGAGTAAACAGTGATCTTCCCATGCAGTGTTCCAGTTCCTTTAAAAATACACAATTAAGGAAGAGCAGTATATATTATATTGTCATATTTATCATGCTAATGCTCCAATTGGCAGGCTTCAGAGATAATAGGGCCTCCTGGAATACACCTGTGAATAGAACTCAGTGTCTTTGAGAAAAATATTAAATACACAAGTTACGAAATCACTTGCACTGACAACTATGAGCTTACTGCTCTACCTATTTTCTATGTGTTTTTGTTTTCCTTTCCCTTTTAAGAAATTTCCCCCAAACAATATTCAGACAAGTTCGGTAGTTTGTAGCCACTAAGGAAGGCATTTGAATTTAAAAAAAAAACGCTGAATTTTTTATGAAAACCAGAGGTTATGAACCTCTGGCCAAATTTCTTCAGTGGATTTGAAACAAAACCCTCCAGTCCAAACACATAGCAGTGTTGTGTAAAGTAGCAAACCAAAATAATACAGGTGGCCTTAGAAACGCAAAAGTCATCAGGAACAGAGCTGTTACATAAAGCTGTGAGTAAGTCTAAAGCCATAGATATGCTAGGCTCTGAGTCTGGAAGCAAACAGTGATAGTAGGAATTAATCTCCTGCAGCTACAGAGGACTAAAATTGTCATGCAGGACAGGGGAGCAGCTGTATGCTGCTTAAAACCACCCTGTACTCATAAAAGAGGACAGAAAAAAATATTTGCCTAACTTGGATCTATAGCTGTTAGCAGGATATAATCCATCATTGGTGGAAGATATGGACAGAGTCTAACAGTGCACACACTGAAGCATGGTGCCACTGCTTAGCGTGCTTAGTCACTGGACGTGAGACATCCTTACTTTCCATGTAATGGAGATTCCCTCACAATGGCACCAAATGCCATTATGGCAAGCCCCAGGGATAAGTGGGGGCAGATGCAAAATTTCTAAAGAGGGGTAGTGATATCCTCAGTAATAGCTTATTCTCTGTATTCATTCTGGGGTTTATCCAGAAGATAGAAAGTAAAAAGACATAATACAAAAATTTCTGTTTAAAATGACACTTAACAATTAGGACTAGAAATCCTAGCCTCAGCAATCAGACAACAAAAAGCAATAAAAGGCACTCAGATTGGGAAAGAAGAATTCAAACTCTCTCTCTCTAGAAGATGACATGATACTTCACATGGAAAACCCAAAAGACTCCACCCCAAGATTGCTAGAACTCATGTAGCAATTCAGCAACATGGCAGGATACAAAATCAATGAACAGAAATCAATTGCATTTCTATACACATGTCTGAAGAAAGAGAAATTAAGGAATCAATCCCATTTACAATTGCACCAAAAACCATAAGATACCTAGGAATAAGCCTAACTGAAGAGGTAAAGGATCTGTACTCTAGAAACCATGGAACACTTATAAAAGAAATTGATGAAGACACACAGAGGGATGGAAAAACATTCAATGCTCATGGATTGGAAGAATAAGTGTTGTTAAAATATCTGTGTTACCCAAAGCAATATATGCTTTCAGTGCAATCCCTATTAAATTGCCATCAGCATTTTTCACAGAGCTGAAACAAACAATCCTAAAATTTGTATGGAACTAGAAAAGACCCCAAATTGTCAGGGGAATGTTGAAAAAGAAAACCAAAGCTGGGGGTATCACAATACCTTGCTTAAAGCTATATTATAAAGCTGTGATCATCAAGACAGCATGGTACTGTCACAAAAACAGATAGCTCACTGGAACAGAACAGAAAACCCAGAAATGGACCCTCAATTCTCTGGTCAACTAATCTTCAACAAGGCAGGAAAGAATATCCAATGGAAAAAGAGATGGTTTCTTCAATAAATGGTGCTGGGAAAATTGGACAGACACATGCAGAAGAATGAAACCGGACCATTTTCTTAAACAATACACCAAGATAAACTCAAAAGGGATGAAAGACCTTAATTTGAGACAGAACTTCCTCAAAATCCTAGAGGAGAACACAGAGAGTTACCTCTTTGACATTGGCCACAGCAACTTATTCCAAGACACATCTCTGAAGGTAAGGGAAGCAAAAGCGAAAATCAACTTTTGGGACTTCATCAAGATAAAAAACTTCTGGATGGCAAAGGAAACAGTCAACAAAACTAAAAGGTAACCTACAGAAAGGAATAAGATATATGCAAATGACATAACAGATAAAGGGCTGATATCCAAGATGTACAAAGAGCTTCTCAAACTCAACACCCAAAAAACAAAGAATCCAGTCAAGAAATGGGCAGAAGACATGAACAGTTTTTCAAAGAAGACATACTGATGGCCAAAAGACACATGAAAAAATGCTCCACATCGCTTTCCGTAAGGGAAGTACCAATCAAAACCACAGTGAGATACCACCTTACACCAATTAGAATGGCCAATATTAACAGGACAGGGAACAACAAGTGTTGGTGAGGATATGAAGACAGGGGAACCCTCTTATACTGGTAGTGGGAATAAAAGCTGGTACAGCCACTCTGGAAAACAGTATGGAGGGTCCTCAAAAAGTTAAAAATAGAGCTACCCTGCAACCCAGCAATTGCACTACTGGGTCTTTGCCCCAAAGATACAGATGTAGTGAAAAGAAGAGGCACATGCACCCCAGTGTTCATAGCAGCAATGTCCATAATAGCAAAACTGTAGAAGGATCTGAGATGTCCTTCAACAGAAGAATGGAAGATGAATTGTTCATATATAAAATGAAATATTACTCAGCCATCAGAAAGGATGAATACCTACCACTTGCATCGACATAGAAGGAACTGGGGGTATCATGCTAAGTAAGTAAAGCAGAAAAAGACAATTATCATACGGTTTCACTAATATGTGGAATATAAGGAATAGGGCAGAAGACCATTGGAGAAGGGAGGGAAATCTGAATGGGAAGAATTCAGAGAGGGAGACAACCCATGAGTGACTTTGAACTCTGGGAAACAAATTGAGGGTTGTAGAAGGAAGGGGGATGGCGGGATGTGGTAACTGGGTGATGGGCATTAAGGACAGCATGTGATCTGATGAGCACTGGGTGTTATATGCAACTAATGAATGAATTGCTGAACACTACATCAAAAACTATGGTGTACTATATGTTGGTTAATTTAACTTAATTACAAAATAAATAAAATTACACTAAGAGCAAAATTCTTAAACATATTAAGAAATCCAAAGTTAAGAAAAATAACAAAAAAATTACCATCAGAACGTTAACTCATTTTGGTCAAAATTAATTTTATGTTAACAGTTTGACAATGACTTTAAGGTAATTATATAGCATACACTGGGTAGTAAGTAAAAGAAGTAGTCCCTTTTAAAATCAGCAAAAGTTTATGATTCAAAAAGAGAAATTAAATAAGAAGAAATTAATATGGGAAGAACTCATCAGAAATCTTGGGATGAAAAAGTATAGTCATTGATTTTCAAACACTCAGTAAAATGGTTAAACTACAAACAATATACATAGAATAAGCTAGTGCTGAGGACATCATTTAGCCTTAAGATGAGGAAAGAACAAGATGAAAATGTAAAGAACTGAGGAGGATAGATGCAGCGCCTCCAGCATACATCTAGTAGACCTTTCAAAAGAGAATAATAAAATAACTGGAAGAAGGGAAGTGATGCCTGAAGAGGCAATAGCTATATTTTTCCAGAATTAAAAAGAAATATGAATCTTTAGATTGAAAATACATTCTTAGTACCAAGATGGATAAAAATTAATCCACATCAAAGTACCTTCTTGTGAAACTATAGAATATGAAGGATATAGAGAAACCCTTAAAAGTTACCAGAGAGGAAAAGGCAGATCATTTACAAAGGAAAAACCTTCACACTTAAACAGATTTCTTATTGGCAATAATAGAGGCTAAAATACAATAAGATGATAGCTTCAAAAATGGAAGGAAAAAAACTGAGAATCTATAATTGTATATCCAAATGAACTGTCATTTAAGCTCAAAGGCAAAAAAATGACATCAAACCAAAACCATTTTCATTTGTACAAAGCCAAGAGTTTTGCCCTTAGCCCTCACTAAAAGTACTATTAAAGAATAAATATAGGTAAGAAGTGAAATCACATGATACAAAAATAGGGCAAAAACTGATAAGATATATATATATGAGTAATTTTAATTGACAATAGACTATATATTTTTTTTAAAAATGAAAGACATTGTCTCAGGGTAAAGGCCATATTAAAATTTTGGCTGTTATATTTTTTGTTAAGACTTCTAATAAAAGTTGTTCTCTACCAGACAAAAGTCTTTCCAGAAAGATGAAGTATACAGTCCCAAAGAAGACTGATATGTCCAAACTCTCTGTAATTTCAAGTCTAAAGAAAATAGAGAAAGTCTCAAAAAGAATTATGGATATAACTTTTAGCACATGAACTTAAAGAAAGCACATAGAAAACTACAAAATTTTATGAGAGAGTTTCTTTGGCAAAAATGTCAGCCTGGAATAAAACAAACTGAGATTGGGGCACCTTGATGGCTCAGTTGGTTAATTATCGAACTCTTGATTTTGGCTCAGGTCATGATCTCAGGGTCATGAGACTGAGCCCTGTGTGAGGCTCCGTGCTCAGTGCATGGAGCCTGCTTGGGATTCTCTCTTTTCTCTTTCCTCTGGACCTGTTACCACTCTATGTGAGCTCTCTCTCTAAAAAAAGAAAGAGACTGAGATTAATTGAGATTAAAAAGAAGAAGAAGAAGAAGAAACATGGATGCCAATTTTATACAGCCAGGAAGCAGGCTGATAAATCTAGCTAGTGGTAAAGGAAGAAATATTCTCCAGTATCTTCTGCAGAAGTGACTGAGGAAGGTAGTGGAAAAAGGACACAGGAGAGGGCTGAACCAGTCACCATAGTGAAAAATGGACTAGGGAGGCATCCTTAGGATTCGAAACTGGTTATATTGGTCAAGATATATGTCCTAGCCACAAGGGAAAAGGAACCTGGCAACATTTGCTCAATGGGATTCAAACTTGCTATGGGCTATTGGCTGCTGTGTGTCTCTTCTTGTTTCTTCTTTTTAATGGGAGAGTTTTATGCAGTTATCTGGTTGCATCCACATGGGACACAGATAATAAGGTCCTGGATTTATAGCTCAGTGCCTTTACTGGATGAGTCTTCAGGGTGTGATAAGAAAGGGTTGGGAGAACTTTGTGTGTGGTAGAAATGTAATAATTATAACCAAGAGAGGATGGCCTTTGGTAGATTTCATTATTGTTCCTAATGTTTGACCCCTCCACACATCCCCTTCCATGCATCCACACCCACTGCCATGAGACTTTGTAGTTACTCCAACTAGAGGCAGAGTACATTTTCCCATCTCATGGATTTTAAGCTTGGCATGTGCCTTGCTGTGATGACTCATAGAATACTAATAGATGCCACATGATTAGGGACTTGAAGTGTTCTTGCAAGGTTGGACTTGATCCCTTTCACTTTTGCCATTGCCCTGGGTAGCCTACTGGTTCCATTATTATGTAACATGTGTGTGAAGAAAACTTGACCTGAATTCACAGTCTGGAACCAAACCCAGCTAAACCCAGCTGAGATTAGCCAAACTATAATCAACGCAAAGATGCATGATATGTAAATAATTGCTTTCTGTTACATTCCTTTGATTTGAGGATTTTTTAAAAGAAGTGTCATTATGATGATATTTGAATAAAATATTCTCTTGTAACACAGAAAAATTAATTCAAGACAGTTTACAGATACAAATATGAAATGAAGATATGAATATTTTTAACTTGTGAGCAAAAATAAAATATTTAAGAATTTTTGAAGAATAAATCAAAAGGCACAAAACAAAAATTATTAATTTTCCTACATTTAATTTTAAAACTGCTTTAAAAAAGACATTAAATATTAGGATAAATTACAAAGCATAGACTAAGAGAAGATATTCAAAATGCATATAGATTAAGCCCATCAAAATATTATTCAGAATATATATATGAACAACACAATAAGAAAGTTACATAAACAATAGAAAATTTGACAAAGGATATGAATAGGCTGTTCACAAAGAAGAAATCCAGATGGCTACTAGTGACATAGAAAGTTGTTAAATCTTGCTAATGATAAAGGAAATTTAAGATAAAATGACAATGAGGTATTTCATACTTATCAGGTTGGCAAAATTAAGCAAAAATCAGATAATACTAAATCTTGGTGAGGATGTAGAATGATGGGCACATCACCCATGGAGAATATTTGATATTTTGTACTGAGAACCAAATCCGACATAATTCCCTGTTCTGGTATTAAACAACAATGGCAACAAACATACTCTTCTGTCCCTGTGTTAGGCAAGTCTGAGATCAAGCCCACATGTGCTTTTTAAAAAAAAAAAATAGGATAAATCAGACAGGAATGGGCAAGTATGGATTGGAATAGAATAAAATACAATAAATGTTAAATAATAAAAATAGTAAAACAATAGAAGTTTGTTTTGTAAAGTTTTGTTCTCAGCACACATGTAACTCTGTGTATGTGCATGTGTGTATTAAGCCACTGCCCTAAATAAACCCTTGCATATATATGTAAGGAGTTATTGTAAATTATTTATAATTAAAACCTAGGAATAATCTCAATGACCACCAAAAAATGTATAATTAAATACTTATGTAGTGAATGCTATACAGCAGTTAAAACAAATGAACCAGAGTTGTACACCAATACAAATAAATCTCAAAAACATATTGAATGAAAAAGCAAATTATATAATATATACACATAACAAAAACTACATCAAATAGTGCTTGGGAATAATAATAATCCAGACAATATGATGCAAAAGTATAAAAACTGGAATAATCAACACAAAATTCACAAAAACCGGGGCAGTGGTTTTCTGTGCAAAGGTTGAGAGTGAGGGAATGAGGAAGCAAGGAGATGAAGGAGGGTCATGAGAGGGAGTGAGAGAGAGAAGAGTGGAAGGTACCAAAGAGAAATAAACAGGCGGCCTCAATTGTCTAGGTATTTTGATTTCTTTAAAAAATCTGAGACAGTTATGGCAAAATGTTAAAAATGTTAAAGTTTGGTGTGGGGAATAGCACTTGGTGTTTTTCTATAGTCCAAGGTTTGTTCCAAATATTTTACATATTTTATTTGCAAAGCTATTTGTCAATATTAACCCTGTGTTTCTTGGTATGTTTGAACTACTTCAACATTTGAAAAATAGAAGCAGAGGGAAATATTATATTAAATCTAAGTGGTGGGTATATGGATATTCATGATACTATTCTCCATAATTTTCTGTATGGTTAAAATTTTTCATTAAAAAACTTGTTTTAAAAAACTTCTTATTATGATAGGACTGATAATTAATCCTGTATCTGGAACCCTAGAGTATAGGGAATGAATTGAAATGTTAATGATGACCTATGCACAGGTTGGTTTTTTCTCACCAGGGTTTCATTAGTCATTTTGTAAAGAATTTGGTTGGTTATCCATGGATTGCAAAAAGGGTAGCTCTCCTCAGAGGAAACGCATGAAGAGCCATACTCTCCCAACCCTGTGCAATTCATTCTGCATTTCTTTTCTCCTTTCTCCAAATAATCAAAAGCCACATCCAGAAATAGTGGCAGAGAAAGTTCCCATGCATTCTTTGCAAAAAAGGGCTGGATCTAAAGAAAACAGAAATCAGTAATATCACAATGGGTGGGCTGTGGGAAATAAAAGATTGCCTCAGGGTGAAGCATCATTGGAACAGCCCTTCCTTTTGGCCTTTATATCTGGACTGTCTTCACTATTCAGAGGGTGAGATCTCAATTGGTTTTATTTTGAGATAAAACAGTCAACATCAAAATCATTATAAACTTCAGATGAGTTATGACTGGGCAACCAGCTCTCTGAGTGGGATGTATAGTTTCTCTCTGAGTGGAGCAGTTGTTTGATGAAACTGGTGAACTAGCCTCTTATTTTAGTAGCATGTAATCATATAAATAGAGCCCAGTTCTCTTCCCAGCTCTGTGTCTTCCCTCTTGGAAAAGCTTGGCTAAGAGCATGGCTTCAGATACAAAACTGAAGACAGGATTCCAGTGCTTGAGTACTCTAAACAATATCATGCCCATCTTGGTCTTTTCCTTAAATGAGCAAGGATTTTATTTAAAAAAAAAAAAAAAGAATAAAAAGAATAATAAATAGGTTTTAAAAAGTGGTTTTGAAGCCCATACTTGAAGTACAATGTGAGGCTCAATTCAACAAAAATATGAAGTATTTAGTAACAAGAAAAATAACAATGCTAATAGTAATACAGAACATTTTTTATTAACTGGTTACTCTGTCCTGAGCATTTTTCCAAAGATTTTACAAAGTCATAACAACCCTATGCAATAAGTAATTGTTACTCCTATATATAATTGAAGAACTGAGTCTTGGAGAAATTAATTTGCCCCAAATAGCAAAATCAATGGTGGAGAATAGTAGAGTTTAGAGATGATATGTTGTTCAACCCCTTCTTACATGTGAGAACTGGAGGTCTTAGCAGGATTGTATTGTTAACAGGAGGAAGTCCACTTGGGTCCAGGAAATTACATTTTTCTCTTCCTAGATAGAAAGGGACACACCTAGGCCTCTAGGTCAGATAAATTAACACTCAACTAAATTAACACAAAATTAACACCTTTGCCTCTAAATGAGCAAACTTAGGACCATAGAGGCTAAATAACTTGTTCATAGTCAGACATTTAGTAAATACCAGGGCAGAGGTTTAAAAACTCAAATCTCTCTCTAGACTCAGCTTGATTTCTTTACTATGAAATTGGCTTTTTCCGTCAATTTTTAAAATAGATTTTAATTTGCTTTAATCGTCATGCTTTTGCAATTTTATTAAAAATGGGTTCACTCTCCCATTCAGCCTCTAGGGTAAGTTCTTTTCGGAAAAATACTGACTTTAATTAGATTTAATTGATCATTTTACCATAAAGAATTCAGCAAAATAAACCTCTAATGTGATTGGGAGTTGGGTATTTCTCACTCATTTGGGTCATCTAATGAATGGCATACAGAAACCTGGATGATACAAACCCTTTGACTTTTCCTATGGGTTTATGACAGCATATCCAATGATTTTTTTATTGTTTTTTTTAAGCTTTATTGAGATACAATTGACATTCACTACTGTGTAAATTTAAAGTGTACAATGTGTTAATTTGATATATTTATATAGGTAACAATTCCATCCTGTCACATAATTACCATTTCTTTTTTGTGGTGAGAAATTTTTTTAAAATTTTATTTATGTATTTATTTTCCAATGACTTTGTAAATTCCTTTTTTCCTATAGAACAGTATTTAGGTTAAAAAAGCAAGCTAAAGAAAGTCCAGAAACTGTTCCTTCATGAAGGCGCATTATGTCTTCATTATGTTTTTTTGTATTTCTTTGCTATGCTTTATATCTATATCATCTTTAACATTGCCATTTGTGTGGCCATATATACTCACATCTGTTGAATAAATGGTATTTATTTTATTATTTTATGTACACTACATTTACATTTTTATGAGGTCAATTTTATGTAGTTAATCAACTACATAATTTTTTCTTATATTGTCTTGTGTGTCAAGTTTAAAAGGTCTTTCTGACTTTTAAATGATTCTTGTTGTTTGTAGTTAATTTAAATGTAATTAAATGTAAAACTCTACCATCACCAAAACTCTACCATCATCACCTCTTACTGGAAATTCAGTTCATTTTTAGTTTCAGTATTATGAATAAGACTACACCAAATATTCTATCAGCTAGGTTTTGTTGTGTATTTTGTGAGGCTAAATTCCTAGAAATGGAATTATTGTGTCAAAAATATGTATAATACTTTGATGCACATTGATAAACTTAAAACAATTGCTATATATTAGTAAGTTCAGTTTCTCATACCAAAATACACACAATGTCATTTGCCAATTTAATAGATCAAATAAGCACCTTATTTTAAGGTACTTGTCTGTGAGTATGAATGAGGTTAAACTTTTTTTGTATACTTCCTAGCTTCTTGGTATACCCTACACATTTTCCCCTTTTATAAGTTTTGGTGATTTCCTGTTGGCATGTTTGTATTTTATTACTTGCAACATTTGTTTAACATAGTAGTTATTATCTCTTTGATAAAATGATGACTGTTAGACTGGGCTTCTCACTGGTGAGATGAAAGCTATGTGGATTGGCTCAAACATTTTAGGAAGTCTCCCAAGCCTGGCCTGGAAAAATTCTAATAATCTAGGGAGGCCTACAGAACCCTCTAGGGTATCCAAAGTCTATCCTTCCATAGCTCTGACTGTAGCCTCTAGATTAGGATTCCTGGTTGCCTAATAATGACTCTGAGTCATTTGGTGTGTCTACCTCAAGTGAACCTTTTATATATAAGAGTCAGAGCTCCTTTTTTGTCTTGGTATAAGAAGGCCTCCAGAGTGTTTTTTTTCTTTTTTATTACCATTTCTCCTTAATTTTTAATAAACATCTACATAATGAATATCCATATACGTGACAGACTCTAGTCTGAGACTCACTTTCCTTCCAAGAGGGTAATCCTCACTGATCCCATATTTCTTTGGCAGTCACGATAAAGAACATAAAGTTGTATATGACCAGATTAGTGAGATCAGTCCACAAGACAGACACATTGTACATGGATTATTCTTCTAGATTAGGGCTACCTGTAAGGAATGAGATCCAATTTACCTACAGCTGGTAGAGAAAACATTATTTATCCTTGTCCCCTTCTTATGGGAAGGAGAAACTCTGTAAGTAATTCAAAGTCATTTATATCTCCAACATTTTCTTTCTCACCCTCTTGCCTATGTCACCTCAAGGAACATTTATAAATAGACAACTGAGTTAGGACATCTGTTTTGGGAAATTATAGCTAACAAGAAAGTCCCAAGTCCTGCCAACTCAGCACTGCTGCTTATTGAGGTTGCTTCTGTTCTCTTTGTTGGTTGATTCTGAACATTTACTTGAATTAATTTTCATTTCACCCCTTACAATGGTTTGTCAGATTCAAAGTGTAAGAAACTATCTGTGGTGGTAACACCTGCTTCCCTCTCCATGTTATTTCCCAAAACATCACCTCTTTAGGGTTAGTGGAATTACTAACCCTGTTCTGGGTTTATTTTAGAAAAGCAAGCATATTGTATCTGGATCCTCATCATCCAGGAAGTGCCCCAGACTTAAAATGGAACTTTTAAATGTGTGTTAACAGAGCAGTTATTGTAATGGAACAGATGAAAAAAGTAAAGCTCCCTTTCCCCCCAAGTTCATAAAAATCAAAAGCAGAAACAAGTTAAATGCTCTGTGACTCACCGTGAGTCCTGATTGCCTGCTTCTGTTTCTGCTCGTAACCTTTTCCTGGGAGAGAAAGGCTGCCACATTTTTCATGTGGTCATCCAGAGAACACACATACCAAGAAGTATGCCTAAAGACAGTCTTCTCTTGCTTGTCTGAGGCTCTGGGGTCTTATGTGATCCTTATGTTGCTAAGGAGACCTGAGGAGAGAGGTTGGCCTGGTTTTCTTTTCTTTTTACCATCAGAGAACCTCAGGTAAGCATAAATAAACCTGCTCATGAGGAGTAAGGCACAGTCCACCCAGCTCAGCACTAACAGTCTCACCTGAGAAGGAAACAGATCTGTATCATGTGACTGTGAGAATGCCCACATCTTTCTTGACTAGTAAGTGGCAGCTGAAACTCAACCATCTGAGATTTCCTTCAGCTGTTTAAGATTATGATTACTATGCAGATGTTTCTGGGACAGGGGAAAATGGGAAATGGGGTGAATGGAACTAACATTTGAAACCCTGCTTTGTGCCAGGACCTGTTTTAAGCCCATTATAATTTATATTTGCTAAGCATTCAATTCTCACCCTTCTGTCTGGTGGGCACTAACTCTCTTCTAGAACAGAGGGAATTGGGTCTCAAAGACAATAAGTTAGTATATGGTGGATCGAGGATTTGGACCCAAACCTCCCTGACTCTGGAGTCCTTGACATTTAGGAGAAATACACATAAAACTGCTAGTAGTGATTCATAGTTTTGTATTGATTTGGAGAGGAATTAGCAGCACATCTGACTTGGACAGTTTGAGAAGTGGAATGATAACTCATAAAAGAAACATCTAGAGTAGCTGAAAACAATTCCTAGCTTCCTTACAGTTTTGCTGCAGAACCTCAGTAGGGCTTTCTCTTCTCCATGGCTCACACCTCTACTAGCTGCTGCCTGATCCAAATAAGAACGTTCCAGGGAAAAACAAAACAAGCAAACAAAAAAGGTAAAACACCTCATTATGTGCAAAAAGCAACATCAAGTAAAAGCTTTTCTTTCTAGTAATCCCCAACTAATGTCAATGATATATAGGAGTTTAGCAAATGAGGCATGAATTTGTGATAGAATAAACAGCTTATAATGTGCCACTGTGTGACTGGGATTTGGCAGCTTAAGCAAACATTTTTAGATTAGGAGACCAGAAAGGTGTCAGCAAAGACTTGAAAAGTGCCTCACACATTTATATTTGTGTCACTCTTTTGGTATGTTTTGAAGTTTGAAAGAACAGATGTGTCTGGCTCCTTTGGTGGGGAGAACCTGGACTTGAAGGGAGAAGACCAGTGTGGGAGACCCAGCCCTCTCACTTATTAGCACTGTAGGGGGCGGCAGGGCGGGGGGAGCCAAGCAGAGCTGTGAGCTGAGGCAGAGTCCCAGCATCCGCCAGATCCCATGGGGTGCTCAAAGGGTGTTACACCTCAGAGTTTGTCTTGACTTGAGGCAACGCAACTGAGCTTTCATAGTCCAGTCAGTCAGTCTTGGGCTAAGGGCTTTGAAGGAGCTGCTAAAAAGAAAACAGACCTAGATCTGAGCTCTATCGCTTACTAAAGCTGTTCCTACAAGGAAATTTTACTGAACTCTTAGTTTCCCCATCTCTGATCATTATAGGCTAATTAAGCTCAAAGGAGGGAATAAATGTAAATGTTTGTCCATTTCCACAGAGTAAGTACTCAGCTCGTATTCTGAGCCCCAGTTTCCTATCTCTGAGATATTAGCCATAATAATTAAAGCATACAGATGAATATTATACATAGTAAGGTAAGTTTTATTATTTCTTTTAGTTCCGATATATGATGAAATCACAGCCTTGCCTACAATTCATATAATGTCTAAACAGTGCTCTTGGGAGATAATGAGAGGCATTTTGTGAGACTGGGAGTGAAAGTAAATTGGTCCTGGGGGGATAGCTCTTGGTCCCCTTACCCTAAATATAGCAGAGATTCAGACAAAGGCCTTTATAATTCCAGACCAGCCTGGGATGTTTATTTTCTATGAATAAAAATAATAATGCATTATTTTTCTCTAAAACCTATCAAATCCTGGTCTTGGAATTCATCATGAGCCACAGAGAGCAGAAGCTTAACATAAAAAAGTTTACAGAATGTGTTCTCATTTCATCCCTGTATCTACTTTGCAATTTAAGGAGAATAACTGCTTCTGAAAACATATTTGGACGGAAGGCCATTTAGGGAAAACAATAGCAGTGATGAGGCTTGTGTTGATCAGTCAGGATTTGGAATAAGGCTGACCCTGTGTCTTATGTGACTAGCAGCTATGGAAATAGGCATAGAAAATAGAAATAGCCCATGACTAGAAGCATATCCAGTGCCACTGGGTCTACATCAAAAGGACCTATAAACTGTCTGAAAACACAAGTACAAATGAGAACTTTTAACACCTTAATAAAGGTCATCAACCTTTAATCATCTCTGAGTCCTGTGGAAGAAAGTCAAGCCTAAAGAAAATGATTGTTCCCTTACTTGTGATGGGTACAGCTTTGGGAATTTGATGCTGTATGTTATGTAAGTTTGACTCGAGGACAGACCAGTTACAATGACAAAGAGGAAGTGTGCAAAACAATTTAAATAGCTTTCGTCTCTTCCTAGAGCTGAGTCAGGAGGTCCAACATGATCGTGCAAAGAAGATGGTTATCCTAAAGTCTTGTGGAATAAGTGAGTTTCACCTTCATTCCATGGGGTGTTAAGTCCAAGGGCATCACTCACTTAACAGAATTCAGTATGGCAGGGCAGAGTAGATGTTTTCATAAATAGCACCTGAAGTAGGTATGAGTAGAGCAGAGGGTATATTGCATATCTAGGAGCAATGAGTTCACTGGTGTGGCTGAAATAAAGGTGAGACAGTAAGTATTTTTAAATGTAAAGAGATGGGATTAAAGAAGATTGCAAATGATGCCAGACTAAGATTTCATGCTGAATCTTACTGGGGAGCCTCCAAAGACTTTGGGGATGTGAATTGGAATGAAGGAAGGAGATTAATCTGTCTCTGGCACATGAATTTTTTTTTATTGTGTTATGTTAGTCACCATAAAATACATCATTAGTTTTTGATGCAATGTTCCAAGATTCATTGTTTATGTATAACACCCAGAGCTCCATGCAATATATGTCTTCCTTAACACCCACCACCAGGATGACTCAACCAACCCCAACCCCCCAACCCCCCTCCCGTCTAAAACCCTCAGTTTGTTTCTCAGGGTCCATATTTTCTCATGGTTTGTCTCCCCCTCTGACTTCCCCCAGTTCACTCTTCTTTTCCTTCTAATGTCCCCCATGTTATTCCTTATGATCCACAAGTAAGTGAAACCATATGATCATTGACTTTCTCTGCTTGACTTATTTCACTTAGCATAATCTCCTGAAGTCCCATCCATGTTGATGCAAAAGTTGAGTATTCATCCTTTCTGATGCCTGAGTAATATTCCATTGTATATATGGACCACATCTTTTTTATCCATTTGTCTCTTGTAGGGCATCTCAACTCTTTCCATAGTTTGGCTATTGTGGACATTGCTGCTGTGAACATTGGGGGTACATATGGCTCACTACATCTGTATCTTTGGGATAAATGCCCAGTAGTGCAGTTGCTGGATCATAGGGTACTTTTATTTTTAATTTTTTGAGGAGTCTCTGCACTGTTTTCCAAAGTGGCTGCACCAACTTGCATTCCCACCAACAGTGTAAGAGGGTTCCCTTTTATCTACAACCTCTCTAACATTTGTTGTTTCCTGCCTTGTTAATCTTTGCCATCCTAGCTGGTGTAAGGTGATATCTCTCTCTCTCTCTTTTCATTTCATTTTATTTTCTTTTTTTTTTCAGTGTTCCAAAATTCTTTGTTTATGCACCACACCCAGTGCTCCATGCTATACGTAAGGTGGTATCTCAATGTGGTTTTGATTTGAATTTCCCTAATGGCAAATGATGATGAACACTTTTTCATGTGTCTGCTAACTATTTGTATGTCTTCATTGGAGAAGTGTCTGTTCATATCCTCTGTCCTTTTTTTGACATGATTATCTGTTTTTTGGTTGTTGTGTTTGAGAAGTTCTTTATAGATCTTGTATCTCAGCCCTTTTCTAGTATCATTTGCAGACATCTTTTCCCAATCTGTGGGTTGCCTCTTAGATTTGTTGACTGCTTCTTTTGCTGTGCAGAAGCTTTTTATCTTGATGAAGTTCCAAAAGTTCATTTGAAATGAAGAGGAGACTGAGGATAAGAAGATTGGTCAGGAAACAGTTTTGATAAATGTGGCTGAAAATGCCTTGTTGGGTAGAAGGGAAAATGGAAAGACACAGTATATTGAATGGAGCTGGGGAGGGGTTTGTCTGGGTGCTTCTGCCCAGGTGAGAGATAACAGGAACAGCTGAGACCAGCTCCTTGCCTTTTTGGTGGAGCCTGCACCAGACACAAGTGGCCACCTATGGGAAGCAGACAGTTCTGAAGAGTCAGTCCCTTAAGTAATAGGACAGAATTTTATGTCATGATTAGTAGACACAACCCTGGAGAGTCTCCAGGCTCTGCTAACACCTCCAAGGAGATAAGCACTCCCAGGCAAAACCACACCATCCTAATGGTTTCTGGAGAAGCCAGAAATGTAAACATCTTCTCATTTTGCCATAGCACCATAGTCTCTACTTCTAGAAAGATCCAGTTTCCCACATACCACTTCCTATGCTTCCCTATTTCTGGGGGAGAAACTTATTTACATTTGACCACTTCCATAACCCACCTCTCCGAAGTACAGCAACAGCTGGAATGTCTCCAGGACTCAGAGAATTCATACTACTGACAACAGGCAAATTAGTTAATATTCATTTTAGGTTTCTATGATCAATGATAGTGTATAAAGAATTTTTAATGTCAAAAGTAATGTGTGGGAAAAGTAAATCAATTTGAAGGAAATGTTCATATTTTTCCCATATAACCTTCTCAAAAGTAAGTATGAATTTGTAGCCAAAACATCTATTAATGAAATAAAAGCAATAATGAGAGGGGAGCTAAAGCTCAGCCTAATTCTTGATTCATGATAAAAGAATTAGCGCTTTCTGTTAATCATGATTTAGAGTGTTTGCATAAAATCCAAGAGAAAAGATCTAACTTCTGTTAGACATTTAGGACTAAAGTTCATGAGAGAATCTGTGGTTGGAATGGTGATTTGAAATTCATCTGCATAGCAGGAATAGTAGAAGTTATGAATGAAGATTTCCATACTTGCCTGGAACTTATATGTAAACAAAATAGAGTCCTCAAACCCAATTCTCAGGGTAATGGAAGTAGTGGAGCAATTACATACAGGCTGGAAGCTATTAGAAAGGAGGAAGACCCAGGACAATGTGGGGTCTTAGAAGTCAAGGGAGAAAATGAAGCCAAGGTCTCACTGATTGAGAAACATAAAAAACTGGAAAGGCCACAGAAAAGCAGGTCAAAGATGTCTCTGCATACTGTTAAGCACATCTTTTGGTGGTGGGCACTAGGAACTAAGGACTGACATATTCTAGCTCCAGCAGGCAAGACTTCTCCCATTGCTCGATCCTGAGTTTCCTGGGCCCTCGATCTGAAACCGTAAAATATGTAATATTTATTTAGTATTAGAACCGTGTTCTGAAGACGCTTTTTCTGGAGCTGTTTTGAGACCACAGAACCGAAAAAGGTTTTGAGATGAAATGCTAGCCTTGTACCCAGGTTGGCCTGTCATTCTTTCCATTTAAAGCCACTGGTAATATGGTTGCAAGATGTATTTTGCCCATTTTTTAAAAGCCATTTTCTACTTTCCAACCACCAAAATATATTGGGAGTGTCATAATTGTTTTTCTCTTTGGAACTTTAGAAAATATTGTTTTTATAATAGAAATAGCATTTCTTTAATTTTTTTTTTCTTTTTTTAATCGCCAACGGCTGCCATACCAAACCACGGACTTGGCTCATTTATATTTCCAATTCTAGCTTGTGCTAAAATTTCTGGCAGATGAGTGTTGTAGAACTTCCCAGAGTATTTCTGAGGAGGTTTATCTCAGAGGCTAGTCAGATGAAAGACTGAAAAATTAAAATGGACTTCAATGCATTAATCCAGGTAAAGCATTTAGAATACGGTCATGCATGTGGCAAGTATATATGAGTGCAGGTTATTATTATTAGAGCCTTCATGATGTACATCAGAGACCAAAATGGACTAAGAAAAGCAACCTATTCTTATGATAGAATAAGTGCTTCCTAAGAATCCCAAACAAATGATTGTTAGAGTTTAGAAGACTTCTAGGAAGCTGTTAAAAGATGACAGCACTAGGGGGTGATAGGCTAAGTTTGTAAAGGAATTGGCCAGTTGGCAGTTGGGTATGCTTACCTATAAAACATACCATGAAGTGGGAGGTGAAGGAGGTTAGGACTACTAAAACCTAGTTATAATACTTACATGGCAATGGAGACACCATGATCAAGCAGGTGGTTTTCCCAGGGTGTGGCTTGTCCATTGCACTGAGGATGTGCAGACCACTGCAATATCTCCAAATGTGGGAAACTCAACTGCATAATTTGTGGTAGTGGGGGACTGTGTTCACACTCTCTTCTAGTAAAAAATGTAAAACAAATGATAAAAGAATAAAACCTAATTATAGAATCTACATCTTTTGAAAGTGGTTCGATTGTAATTGAAATATAGAAGTACTTGGAATTAGCGTAGAAAGAAAATGTTGAGACCTGAAAAGAGCATGATGTTCAAGGATTTAGAAGTTGTAAAAAATGTGAAGAGAGTTATATAAGTGAGCTTCCATTTAGGGTTCTTTCTGTGTCCCTTTATATAATTTTTCTCATAGTCTCCACATTTTCTTGAAGTAGGTCAATGTGATTGGAACATTTATGTATAAATGATATGGTTTCCAAAGATTGTCAGTATCTGGACACCTGTTTTTACAAGAATTTGCTCTGAGAAGTGTGAAAATCACTTTCATAGTCTTTTTTGTGTCAATCATGAACCTCTTTCATTTAGATCATTGCAAAAGGTGGAAAGAATGTATCACAGGATGTCAAATAATGGGAAGACAGAGGGTGCCCTGCCAGATTTTACAAGCTAACCATGTCCAATCTAACCAGTGAAATAGTATGTCAAAGAGTTTTGGAAGAGAGTTGGGAGTACCAGACAAATGTTGAGTGAAGATGAAGGAAATAGGGGAAGAGTAGATAGGATGTTTTGGAGTTAGCGAAACCTCTCTGCAGACTCAGTGTAGAGGAAGACATGACTTCGATTCTTAAAAAAGTGGTGATGAGAAAATAAAAACAGCTTTCAGCAAACCCAGCCCACCTCTCACCTGAAACTCCAGTAGCCTGAAAGAGCCCATTTCCAGGGTAGAATCCCACAAAAGAAATAGCTAATTCTCACAGAGAATGGTATAGCCCATCCTTTTGAAACAACCTCTAACCCTGTCATCCCCATCAGTCATCCCAATGGATAGTAAAGTTTTAAAATAAAACAAAGAAAGAGGATTATGGGCACATTTTCAGACCTGCCAAACATATATGTCAGGATATCCAAAGAGCTCTTAGGCAGGACAAAGAAAACAGTGTTTAATGAAGAATATTCAAGTCAGCAATTTGGAAGATGATGTTGCAAAAGTAGGTCAAGACCTAATTATAAAGGACCTTGAGACCTTAGAAATGAAAGCTCAGAGTTTTCTTTTGGCATGGGAAATAAGTAAAAGATTTTTGAGCTAGAGCATAGATAAAATATTTATTTATTTATTTATTTATTTTTTTTTTTTATACTTTTTTAATTTTTTATAAACATATATTTTTATCCCCAGGGGTACAGGTCTGTGAATCACCAGGTTTACACACTTCACAGCACTCACCAAATCACATGCCCTCCCCAATGTCCATAATCCCAACCCCTTCTCCCAAACCCCCTCCCCTCGGCAACCCTCAGTTTGTTTTGTGAGATTAAGAGTCACTTATGGTTTGTCTCCCTCCCAATCCCATCTTGTTTCATTTATTCTTCTTCTACCCACTTAAGCCTCCATGTTGCATCACCACTTCCTCATATCAGGGAGATCATATGATAGTTGTCTTTCTCTGCTTGACTTATTTCGCTAAGCATGATACGCTCTAGTTCCATCCATGTTGTTGCAAATGGCAAGATTTCATTTCTTTTGATGGCTGCATAGTATTCCATTGTGTATATATACCACATCTTCTTGATCCATTCATCTGTTGATGGACATCTAGGTTCTTTCCATAGTTTGGCTATTGTGGACATTGCTGCTATAAACATTCGGGTGCATGTGCTCCTTTGGATCACTACATTTGTATCTTTAGGGTAAATACCCAATAGTGCAATTGCTGGGTCATAGGGCAGTTCTATTTTCAACATTTTGAGGAACCTCCATGCTGTTTTCCAGAGTGGCTGCACCAGCTTGCATTCCCACCAACAGTGTAGGAGGGTTCCCCTTTCTCCGCATCCTCGCCAGCATCTGTCATTTCCTGACTTGTTGATTTTAGCCATTCTGACTGGTGTGAGGTGATATCTCATTGTGGTTTTGATTTGTATTTCCCTGATGCCGAGTGATATGGAGCACTTTTTCATGTGTCTGTTCGCCATCTGGATGTCTTCTTTGCAGAAATGTCTGTTCATGTCCTCTACCCATTTCTTGATTGGATTATTTGTTCTTTGGGTGTTGAGTTTGCTAAGTTCTTTATAGATTCTGGACACTAGTCCTTTATCTGATATGTCGTTTGCAAATATCTTCTCCCATTCTGTCAGTTGTCTTTTGATTTTGTTAACTGTTTCCTTTGCTGTGCAAAAGCTTTTGATCTTGATGAAATCCCAGTAGTTCATTTTTTCCCTTGCTTCCCTTGCCTTTTGCATTGTTCCTAGGAGGATGTTGCTGCGGCAGAGGTCGAAGAGGTTGCTGCCCGTGTTCTCCTCAAGGATTTTGATGGATTCCTTTCGTACATTGAGGTCCTTCATCCATTTTGAGTCTATTTTTGTGTGTGGTGTAAGGAAATGGTCCAATTTCATTTTTCTGCATGTGGCTGTCCAATTTTCCCAGCACCATTTATTGAAAAGGCTGTCTTTTTTCCATTGGACATTCTTTCCTGCTTTGTCGAAGATTAGTTGACCATAGATTTGAGGGTCTATTTCTGGGCTCTCTATTCTGTTCCATTGATCTATGTGTCTGTTTTTGTGCCAGTACCATGCTGTCTTGATGATGACAGCTTTGTAATAGAGCCTGAAGTCCGGAATTGTGATGCCACCAACGTTGGCTTTCTTTTTCAATATCCCTTTGGCTATTCGAGGTCTTTTCTGGTTCCATATAAATTTTAGCATTATTTGTTCCATTTCTTTGAAAAAGATGGATGGTACTTTGATAGGAATTGCATTAAATGTGTAAATTGCTTTAGGTAGCATAGACATTTTCACAATATTTATTCTTCCAATCCAGGAGCATGGCACATTTTTCCATTTCTTTGTGTCTTCCTCAATTTCTTTCATGAGTACTTTATAGTTTTCTGAGTATAGATTCTGTGTCTCTTTGGTTAGGTTTATTCCTAGGTATCTTATGGTTTTGGATGCAATTGTAAATGGGATTGACTCCTTAATATCTCTTTCTTCTGTCTTGCTGTTGGTGTAGAGAAATGCAACTGATTTCTGTGCATTGATTTTATATCCTGACACTTTACTGAATTCCTGTATAAGTTCTAGCAGTTTTGGAGTGGAGTCTTTTGGGTTTTCCACATATAGTATCATATCATCTGCGAAGCGTGATAATTTGACTTCTTCTTTGCCGATTTGGATGCCTTTAATTTCCTTGTGTTGTCTGATTGCTGAGGCTAGGACCTCTAGTACGATGTTGAATAGCAGTGGTGATAATGGACATCCCTGCCGTGTTCCTGACCTTAGCGGAAAAGCTTTCAGTTTTTCTCCATTGAGAATGATATTTGCGGTGGGTTTTTCATAGATGGCTTTGATGATATTGAGGTATGCGCCCTCTATCCCTACACTTTGAAGAGTTTTGATCAGGAAGGGATGTTGTACTTTGTCAAATGCTTTTTCAGCATCTATTGAGAGTATCATATGGTTCTTGTTCTTTCTTTTATTGATGTGTTGTATCACATTGACTGATTTGCGGATGTTGAACCAACCTTGCAGCCCTGGAATAAATCCCACTTGGTCGTGGTGAATAATCCTTTTAATGTACTGTTGAATCCTATTGGCTAGTATTTTGTTGAGTATTTTCACATCTGTGTTCATCAAGGATATCGGTCTATAGCTCTCTTTTTTGGTGGGATCCTTGTCTGGTTTTGGGATCAAGGTGATGCTGGCCTCATAAAATGAGTTTGGAAGTTTTCCTTCCATTTCTATTTTTTGGAACAGTTTCAGGAGAATAGGAATTAGTTCTTCTTTAAATGTTTGGTAGAATTCCCCCGGGAAGCCGTCTGGCCCTGGGCTTTTGTTTGTTTGGAGATTTTTAATGACTGTTTCAATCTCTTTACTGGTTATGGGTCTGTTCAGGCTTTCTATTTCTTCCTGGCTCAGTTGTGGTAGTTTATATGTTTCTAGGAATGCATCCATTTCTTCCAGATTGTCAAATTTATTGCCGTAGAGTTGCTCATAGTATGTTCTTATAATAGTTTGTATTTCTTTGGTGTTAGTTGTGATCTCTCCTCTTTCATTCATGATTTTATTTATTTGGGTCCTTTCTCTTTTCTTTTTGATAAGTCGGGCCAGGGGTTTATCAATTTTATTAATTCTTTCAAAGAACCAGCTCCTAGTTTCGTTGATTTGTTCTATTGTTTTTTTGGTTTCTATTTCATTGATTTCTGCTCTGATCTTTATGATTTCTCTTCTCCTGCTGGGCTTAGGGTTTCTTTCTTGTTCTTTCTCCAGCTCCTTTAGGTGTAGGGTTAGGTTGTGTACCTGAGACCTTTCTTGTTTCTTGAGAAAGGCTTGTACCGCTATATATTTTCCTCTCAGGACTGCCTTTGTTGTGTCCCACAGATTTTGAACCGTTGTATTTTCATTATCATTTGTTTCCATGATTTTTTTCAATTCTTCTTTAATTTCCCGGTTGACCCATTCATTCTTTAGAAGGATACTGTTTAGTCTCCATGTATTTGGGTTCTTTCCAAACTTCCTTTTGTGGTTGAGTTCTAGCTTTAGAGCATTGTGGTCTGAAAATATGCAGGGAATGATCCCAATCTTTTGATACCGGTTGAGTCCTGATTTAGGACCGAGGATGTGATCTATTCTGGAGAATGTTCCATGTGCACTAGAGAAGAATGTGTATTCTGTTGCTTTGGGATGAAATGTTCTGAATAGATCTGTGATGTCCATCTGGTCCAGTGTGTCATTTAAGGCCTTTATTTCCTTGCTGATCTTTTGCTTGGATGACCTGTCCCTTTCAGTGAGGGGAGTGTTAAAGTCCCCTACTATTATTGTATTATTGTTGATGTGTTTCTTTGATTTTGTTATTAATTGGTTTATATAGTTGGCTGCTCCCACATTGGGGGCATAGATATTTAAAATTGTTAAATCTTCTTGTTGGACAGACCCTTTGAGTATGATATAGTGTCCTTCCTCATCTCTTATTATAGTCTTTGGCTTAAAATCTAATTGATCTGATATAAGGATTGCCACTCCTGCTTTCTTCTGATGTCCATTAGCATGGTAAATTCTTTTCCACCCCCTCACTTTAAATCTGGAGGTGTCTTCGGGCTTAAAATGTGTTTCTTGGAGGCAACATATAGATGGGCTTTGTTTTTTTATCCATTCTGATAGCCTGTGTCTTTTGACAGGGGCATTTAGCCCATTCACATTCAGGGTAACTATTGAGAGATATGAATTTAGTGCCATTGTATTGCCTGTAAGGTGACTGTTACTGTATATGGTCTCTGTTCCTTTCTGATCTACCACTTGTAGGCTCTCTCTTTGCTTAGAGGACCCCTTTCAAGATTTCCTGTAGAGCTGGTTTGGTATTTGCAAATTCTTTCAGTTGTTGTTTGTCCTGGAAGCTTTTAATCTGTCCTTCTATTTTCAATGATAGCCTAGCTGGATATAGTATTCTTGGCTGCATGTTTTTCTCGTTTAGTGCTCTGAAAATATCATGCCAGCTCTTTCTGGCCTGCCAGGTCTCTGTGGATAAGTCAGCTGCCAATCTAATATTTTTACCATTGTATGTTACAGACTTCTTTTCCCGGGCTGCTTTCAGGATTTTCTCTTTGTCATTGAGACTTTTAAATTTTACTATTAGGTGACGGGGTGTGGGCCTATTCTTATTGATTTTGAGGGGCGTTCTCTGAACCTCCTGAATTTTGATGCTCGTTCCCTTTGCCATATTGGGGAAATTCTCCCCAATAATTCTCTCCAGTATACCTTCTGCTCCCCTCTCACTTTCTTCTTCTTCTGGAATCCCAATTATTCTAATGTTGTTTCGTCTTATGGTGTCACTTATCTCTCGAATTCTCCCCTCGTGGTCCAGTAGCTGTTTGTCCCTCTTTTGCTCAGCTTCTTTATTCTCTGTCATTTGGTCTTCTATATCACTAATTCTTTCTTCTGCCTCATTTATCCTAGCAGTTAGAGCCTCCATTTTTGATTGCACCTCATTAATAGCTTTTTTGATTTCACCTTGGTTAGATTTTAGTTCTTTTATTTCTCCAGAAAGGGCTTTTATATCTCTCGAGAGGGTTTCTCTAATATCTTCCATGCCTTTTTCGAGCCCGGCTAGAACCTTGAGAATTGTCATTCTGAACTCTAGATCTGACATATTACCAATGTCTGTATTGATTAGGTCCCTAGCCTTCGGTACTGCCTCTTGTTCTTTTTTTTGTGTTGAATTTTTATGTCTTGTCATTTTGTCCAGATAAGAGTAAATGAAGGGGCAAGTAAAATACTAAAAGGGTGGCAACAACCCCAGGAAAATATGCTTTAACCAAATTAGAAGAGATCCAAAATCGTGAGTGGGGAGAAAGGGGATAAAAAGAGGTTCAAAAAGGAAGAAAGAAAAAAAAAACAAAAAGAAAAGAAAAAAAAAAAGAAAAGAAAAGAATTTTTAAAAAAAGAAAACACCTAAGAAAAATGTAAAAAAGATAAATATATATATTAGATAAACTAGTAAAAAATCGTTAAAAAAGAAAAAGGTAACAGTTAAAAAAAAAAATTTTACCCGAAGGCGAGAAAAAAAAAAAATGAAAAAGAAAAAATCAAATTAACTGCAAGACTAAAAAAAATCCCAGGAAAAAAGCCATGAGTTCCGTGTTTGGCTTTCTCCTCCTCTGGAATTCTGCTGCTCTCCTTGGTATTGAAACCGCACTCCTTGGTAGGTGAACTTGGTCTCGGCTGGATTTCTTGTTGATCTTCTGGGGGAGGGGCCTGGTGTAGTGATTCTCAAGTGTCTTTGCCCCAGGCGGAATTACACCGCCCTTACCTGGGGCCGGGGTGGGTAATCCGCTCGGGTTTGCTTTCAGGAGCTTTTGTTACCTGAGCGCTTTCCGTAGAGTTCCGGAGGACGGGAATACAAATGGCGGCCTCCTGGTCTCCAGCCCGGAGGAGCCGAGAGCCCAGGGCCCCACTCCTCAGTGCGCCCTCAGAGAACAGCGCCCATTTACTCCCGTCTGCCTGACCTCCGGCCGCGCTCCGAGCTCACCGAGCCTGCGATCGGTTCAAGGTAACACCGAGCTGCGAGCTTACTGTCGGCTCTGTCTCTGTAGCCGGCTTTCCCGTTCCAATACCCGCAAGCTCTGCGACACTCAGACACCCCCGATCCTTCTGTGACCCTGCGGGACCTGAGGCCACGCTGACCCCGCGTGGGTTTCGCCCCGGTTTAGCCTCTGGAGCGATGTCCCTCAGCGGAACAGACTTTTAAAAGTCCTGATTTTGTGCACGGTTGCTCCGCTGCTTGCCGGGAGCCAGCCCCTCCCCCCGGGGTCTATCTTCCCGTCGCTTTGGATTCACTTCTCCGCCGGTCCTACCTTTCAGAAAGTGGTTGTTTTTCTGTTTCCAGAATTGCTGTTCTTCTTCTCTTCGATCTGCCGATGGATTTTCAGGTGTTTGCAATCTTTAGATAAGCTATCTAGCTGATCTCCGGCTAGCTGAAGCAGTCTCAGCTTGCTACTTCTCCGCCATCTTGACTCCTCCATAGATAAAATATTTAAAAGATATATTTCAGAAAGACAACTCCTCTGGTTGGTAGTGAGTAGGGTGGACTATAGTGGATAGGAAGACTCAAGGCCAGAGAAGGGAATGCAGGCTGATGCTACTGCCATGGGTCTGGATTTCATAGTCTCCTGAGGCTAGAAATAGGAGGTGTATTCTTTTTTTTTTTTTTTTTTTTGATGTTTCACTTTCTTTTATTAATTTTTTATTTTTTATAAACATATAAAATCACATAGGTGCTCTTTTATTTCTTTTTTCACTTTTTTATTACAGAAAGGATTCAGTCATATATGTTAGATAAAATAGTACAATGACTTCCCAGTAACTGATAGTAAACTTCAACAATTATCAGTATTATGCTGATCTTTTTTTATTTATCTCCCCCTAAAGCTGATTTTGCATGTATTTAATTTTAACTTTTTCTTTTGAAATAATTACAGGCTTATAGAAAAAATTTCAAAAATAATACCAAAAATCCCCATATACCCTTCAAGCAAATTTCCCAAATGTTAAAATTTTGCCACATTTACTTTAATTTTTTCCTCTCTCCCTTCTCTGTTCTTGGTCTCTCACTCTCTTTTTAGTATATGACAACTCCCCAGTTGTCTCATGTTTGGCCAGTGGGAGCCCCTGTAACCTAGATCCTAGGTCCATCCTGACATTTCTCTAGCAGATTTTGAGCACTTGTTCTATTTTGACACAATGTTGCTCTTTCCATGTAACAAGCCTGGAAGCAAACATTTCTTCAAGGACCCTGTTCCTTTCAGTGAAAAATGATATTTAGAAACCAAAATATGAGCATTAGAGGTGTGTGTGTATGTTTGTGTTTTTTATTTCTTTTGCTGCTAGGATCTCTCATCAGACATATCTAGAAAAAATTATATGTACATTTACACCTGTAAACGTATATGTTCTATTTCTATGTGTAAAACTATGAGTTCATATTGATACCTCCAGTTTCAATCCAATACCACCGGACTCATTCCATCCTTACTCCCTTTTGTAATTTTAATTTCCAACAATGAGAAACCTGACTCTTACCTACAGTATAAATAAAATCATTCTTTTTATGAATTACCCCTATGACTTTATAGAATAACCCTGAATTTACACATAGCCTGCTCTTTTTGACCTGCTAGACTTCCTCAGTGGGAAAGAGCAGGGGGAAAATGCCCACAACAAGCAACAATTTGACATATACATTCTGCCACACTTCTGGACACAAGGCAAACACAGGGTGAAATGTTTCCAGGGCAGTTAAGGACTAGAAACCTCACATCTGTCCTTGGATGGGAGTTTATTTTCTCAGTCTAAGTCTGGGTTTGACATTCCAGCTGCTCGCCCTTCCACGGCAAATGGATATGGAGAAGGCTGCCACCAGCCGCTGATGGAGAAAACAGCTGCCTTTAGAGGGGATAAGCCACAGAGGCGGTTGGATGTCCTCTCCGCTGCCCCCATCTTCTCCCGCTCCTGCAAATACAATATGCGTACTTTCTCACACAAATGAAGGGCAAAAGACTTTTGTTTGTTGCTAGGAAATCCTACTGGGAGTAAGAAAATCTCTCGTAAGTAAATTATTTAGCCAAAGTTTTCCCTTAGATGGTAACTTGCATAAACATCAGTTTAAGCATGAGTATTTTGATTATTTGTGAGTTGTTCCCCATGTGGATTTGTTCAACTTCCTGAAAAGTTGGATGAGTTAGCACATGATCTTGATGAGCTGACCACCACTTTATTCCAGTATGCTTGCCTATAGAGGCCTATTTCCACTCATTACACTGTGCTTATTGATTATTTTCTATGTGTCAGACACTGTGTTAAAGAGACGTAGAGAGTCCATATTCTAGTCACCAGGAACAGAAGTGGTTGGCCCTCTTTCCCTTAGGGGTTAAACCATTTCTCTGGTCTTAAAACCAGCTGTGTTTTGGATGCTGCTTATCAGTTTTCCCTAATCCTTAATCAACTACCTGACACCTCCTATGATGCCTCCAGTTCTGCCATTAGTTCTTTTGATTCCTTCCTAAAGGCTTTACATTCTTATATAATTTCATATTATAATATAAGTACTTTCTCTAGCAGGATCTTTGTCTTAAATCATTATACAGAGGATATATTAATGGTATTAGATAACAGTTAACCTGGAGAAAGGTCTTATGAGTAGGAACTCATAAAAAAGAAGAAAGGTCAATTAGAAGGTGAGGGCAGGGGATCCTAGCTGACACCATTACCAGTTTAATAATTTTCAGCCTACAAAGATCCTGAGTTAACTGAGAACAGTTGATACCTTTTAAAATATTTTTTATAACCCAAAATATGTGCTTTGTTTTTGTCACTCCATGAAAAAAAGAAATATAAGGAGTCTAGACAGCTGCTACAAAATAAAAACAGATCCCAAATTTAGATACAGCTAATCTCCCACACATAAATTTAAAAGGGATTGATTTTCTTATATTTTTATACTTACAAAATCTTCTACAATAAAATTACATTGTTCATATTTCATAATAGAATGAGGGGGAGCACGCAAAATATGGACCCCTACTGCCATTCTGCATGTTGGTTAGGATTCTTGATTGAAGTGACGTAAATACAGTGTAGCTAGCTTAAGGGAAATGTATTAACTCATGAAACTGAAAAAGGTACACAGGTAGCTCTGGTTGGAGACAATTCTCATAGTTTTCTCAGGTTTCTGCATGTCTTGTAACCAGAAATAAGGGTTGCCTTTAGGGGGGACCTTTTCAAGAATATTTGTATATAGTGAGCAGCTAGTGTCTCACTCTGGAACAAAGGGAAAGCAGGATTATAAAAGATCTGAGTTCCCTTAGCTCAGGGTTTCTTTTGTAATGCAATTCACTGTGTGTATAGGTATCAGGTGTTCCTCTTTACATTACTATGAGGACTGGAACTTGAGGAGAGGAATGGGTACAAGGAATGGGTGCAATGGATACTCCGGTTCATTATGGGTGTGAGTAGTAAACATTCTTTGTCTCAGAACCAAGAACTTCATGTCTTCTACTTGGCATCCACTAAACTAGCAGGCCAAGTTTTTAGCTTGCAAGTAAGATAAAACCTCAGACTTCACAGTTCTTGTCAACTCAAGGGATCAGAGAAAAGGTTAACTATTGGGACCAGAGTTTCTTATCTGTGCCCCTCAGGACCATCCTTCTCTCCATATCTTCTATGGACTGAATGTTTATATCCCCCCAAAGTCCATATATTGAGACCTAATCCCCAATGTGAGGGTATTTGAAGGAGGGGCCTTTGGGAGGTAATTAGATTATAAGGGCAGAGCCTTCATGAATGGGATTAGTGCCCATATAAAAGAGGCCCAAGAGAGTTTTCTCATCACATGGGCTATCTGTGAACCAGGAAGTAGATAGGCTCTCATCAGACACTAAATCTGCTATAACCTTGATCATGCACTTCCCAGCCTCCAAAGCTGTAAGATATAAATTTTGTGAGAAATAATTTTCTTATAAACAAGCCACCTAATCTATGGTATTCTGTTATAGCAGCCCAAATAGACTAAGGCAATACCTCATCCATTTCTGCCTATTCCTAGCCAATTTCAGTCGGTAAAGAAAAGAGATCGCTTTTGTCAGTCCCAGATATTTGTTTTATCAGCTCCATAGCCCAAGACTGCTGACTTTAAATATCTGTATATTGTTCCCAGGGAAGAATTTTGATTGACCTAATTTTTGTCCCATTTCCCCTGAACCAGTATTTACTTGACAGGTATACCCAAGCTATACTCCACAAGAATGCATTTCTGAAAGCTGTGTTCTTAAATATGAAAACTCTTATGAATGTATTCTTCTTTTAATATGTACAAATAATGAAAATTTCAGTATAAATTATTTATATTCAAAACTGTATACTTTTTAAATATAAATGCCTCTCAATTTCTACCTCTCTTCACTCTCAATATTTAGTTATAGCAGCAGAGTTATTTGGCAGCAGAGACCAGAGAAGTATTCCTTAAATGTAATAAAGATAAAATAAAATTGACTAGCTACAATTAAATAGTTAAAAGGAAATAGTCATTTGGGTGACTCTTTGGGTGAAATGGTCATTTGGAAAGGTGATCATTCAACAAGTCGGTTCTAGGCACAACCAACTAGAGCCTTTCTTCTCACCTCTGCTTTGACCCCCACTCATGTTCACATTTCTTCTTCTTCACTCCTCTATTTCAGTATTTGTCTCTCTCCCTGATAATTTCCTGAGAGCACAGAGACTACTTATGGTTAATATATAGTAAGCTGGATAAAAAACTTGTTCATGTTGGCAAATGAGAAGCAGGCCAGGCTTTTCTGGAGATAAGCAGGCTGCTTGAAGAAGAAACATGGTAAGACAAAAAGATTCCTCAAATCCTGATACATATTTTCCCAATAATTGTTTTCTTACAAAAAAATTGAGTAAGCTCCAAAGATTTGAGTAGATTTTATTTTTCTGTTTATTAATTCCCAGTTTTAAGAAACTTCTCGAAACATAGCTAATTTAAACCAGTTAGAATAAAATTTCCTATTAAATTTCCTGAAGATCATTGAGGTCTCATTAAAATAAGCCCTACATCCTCTCTTTGGAAACATTCTGCTTTGCTCATGTGCCTTTTCCTGCCAATTTTTTTTTTTTTTCCAAATCCTTAGTTCAAATACTGAAACTCTTAGTGAGTCTGTTCGATTTTGATGGTAATATTAAAAGAGTGGTTATAGCTTGGTGTTTTTTTCTGGGTCCTCAGATTTATTGCTGCCCTTTTCCCTTTGCTAAGAGAGAAGAGAGGCCAAGGCCCTGAGATGCAGCCTCAGGACAAAGAAGGAGCCAGTTTGGCTTCTGCATGATCAATGAATCATGGTAATCATAGATCTCCTGGGACTCAAGCCCACTGGCAAGCCAGCTGAGGAAAAGAGCCTCAGCTTCTGTAGCAGGTAGAGCCAGCCAGCAGGATGATGATGGATTAATTTCATTGGCCTCACCCTGTTTTTCTTTAGTGGATACCTGCATGATACATATATGTGTGTGTGTACACATATATACACACACATATTTACATATATACACACATATATACATATATGTATGTATTTATGTCCCTACACCTGTTTTTAAATAATGATGAAGCTGTGATGATTTTATATACCATGAGGATACTAGAGTGCCTCAGGCAGTAACTTCTGTCACCTTGAATATCTCCTATCTGCTGGGAACCCCAGACTTGCTTGTAAATTAAATAACTAACAATATGAGTTTTTCTAGAAGTGTTATTATATCTGCCACATTGGAATAATCATGGATTCTGTTAAATCAGACTTAGAGATCTGGAGTACTTTCAATTGGATTCCAAGGGTAACTCCTATACTTGGACCCAAACCACATTTCCTCACAATGTAAAGTCTATTATGTGGGGTAGTATGGGGTAATCCGGAGAGAATCTCCTGACCCTCGCATACAGACATCTGAAATGCTTCCATTAATGACACACCCTTCCAGGGAAATATTTTGACTGTTTGTTTTTACTAACAGAGAAAATAAAATTCTGTTTGGGCTGCAGGGCTTTTACATCACCCCAATGAACGTGAGCCAAGAACCCAGTGTGTCTTATCATCACAGATTTACATTTAAGGGCCTAATGGTATGAGACGTTAAAATTCCGAAGGCCTGTGCAAAAACGCTATGTTACTTTTTCACAGGTGTAACTAATTATATAGAATATTTCTCTGTTAGTGTAACCAAATGTTTAATTGTGGAGCAAACCAATTGCTTTCTGATAGCTCTAATCTGGAGATATTTTTGACCAAAGCAAGTACAATATTTTCATTGAATAGTGGAACAAAAATTTATTAGCAGATATCAAATAGCTGAAGAACTCTAAGTTTACCAATATGAGAGGTAGACATTAGAAAATGTAAGAAAATAAACCTCACAGAATATTCAAAAAGAAAAAAAAATTAATAATTTTTTAAAGAAAGATTTTATTTATTTATTTATTTGACAGACAGAGATCACAAGTAGGCAAAAAGGCAGGCAGAGAGAAAGGGGGAAGCAGGCTCCCCACTGAGCAGAGAGCCCGATGTGGGGCTCGATCCCAGGACCCTGAGATCATGACCTGAGCCAAAGGCAGAGGCTTTAACCCACTGAGCCACCCAGGTGTCCCACATTAATAATTTTTGTAAAAAGTCCTCCTGGTCAGAGGTAAAACATTCAAGGAGAAGAAACTCAAAGGAAAAAAAAAGATAGAAGGAAAATTCGGTACTTATGATCAACTATGAGAGAGTGTTTTTAAACACTCACCCAGTTAGTTAAATCAAATACTTTTTACATTTACGTACTAAGAAATCTTACTAATGAAAGGTAATTAATAAAGGATGGACCTAATTAATAATAAATCTGAAAATTCAAGGAGTAGGTACGAAAGAGAAAACCAGCATATATTATTCCTACTTTTAAAGATTTGTCTGTAGAGTTCAGGCATTAACTTCCTTACAGTCCAAATTAATCTGAACATCTGATGAATATTCTCAGTACACATTTACTATTGATAACAGAGGCAGGAAGAGAATGTTTGCCCCGACAATTTAAGACTCACTAAGTTAGCTACTACTAAGTATACCATGGATCTCTATTCCTTTGATGAACTTGAGCTAAACTTTGATTATTTTTCCTATTTCCAAAAGGCATTTACCTGGCCAGGTATCAAACTTTTATTTTTATTTTTTTGTAATTTAATTTTTTTTCAGGTATCATGACTTTAAATTGTTAATGTTATCAAGGTGGGAAGAGAGGTAAAATTGTAGGCAAGTCCTCTAGAAGACTGAAGACTCCACAGTATTTTCCTCTGAAGGCAAAAACTCCCTGATTATATTTAGAATTCTATGGCTGTAAGCAAGTTTAACAGACAGTGGCTTAAGGACAATGCATGAAATGACCCATCTGTTTCAAAACAAATTTGCTTAGCCCATATGGTTGAAGAGAGATGACAGTGTTAAATCCAGCAGGCACCTGGAGAACTATTTCCTTAGTGCCCTATGAAGGAAGGCAGACTTTCTTCTGGCTTCTGCCTACCCACATGACCTTTTGACATCTTCCTGGGTCTGCTGTATAGACAGAATGGGTCATCAGACAGCATTGTCCTACTAGGCCAACTTAGCCTTCCCCAGTGGAAGTTTTATAATGAGTGACCTTTTTCTTATGAGAAGTGGAAACCTAAAACTTTGAGTTGCACCCAGGCCCTGGTGTGTTTTTCTGGGGCAGCCTTCTCTAGACACACGTGTGTATACCTCTCACACCTGCACATCATTGCATTGCCCAGTTCTAAGAATAGGAAGCCAAACGCCACATGAACACTGGGCAGAGAAATAAGGCAGGGAGAACAGACAAGCCCTGGTGAGGTATGTCTAACGCCAGGGCACACATGGTGCCCTAGGCTGTCCAGAGGAGGTGTGACACTGTTTACCAGGGAGAGTGGCTGCTGCAGCCTGGCTCCCTACGCCCTGTCTGGCTTATGAAATTTGATCTAAATCACAGAAGTCAAAAACATATTACTCTGACCACAATTCACATTCCGTAGGAGGAGACGGGATTAGAACATTTCTATTCTTGCCCAGTGCTGCTAAATTTAAAGTCAATATAACTGTTAACTGCAGTCTTCCTTCAAAAGACCAAAAGCAAGCATCATTTTCTGGTGGCACAATGCTCTGAAATGTCACCATGAACTGTATGGTTGGAAAAAGGAAGATGAGAGGTCACAAGAGTCCTAAATTCATAGCCAAAGTGGCTAGCAGTGCCACTTATAGTGAACACCTCTGCTTGAGACTTCATTCATACCCTCGTCCATTCATTTATTCATTTCTTTCATTCTTTCTTTATTAAGCGTCTAAATATTAAGCCATTTATTAAGCTTCTATTATGTATAGAGCATAAAAGTGAATAATCCCCAGTCCTTGACAGGCTTATAAAGGAGACAGGCACACACATGAAGAGTAACAATTATCAGACCCAAGAAGCATCTCAGAGCAAACTTCACAATTATTCTCCTTTTTGGCCTTCTTCTCCAAATCCCTACCTGACCCTCTTTTACCATTTTTTAACCAACCTTTTTTGTATATCAAGTCATTTTTTAGGTTACATTTAATTTTATGAGGATATCAGCACCTTCATTAGTTTTCCCAATTCTCTCATACCATGTGGGACCATCAGTGACTTAGATCTGCTGTCAAGTAGTTGGGAGACTTATTTCCATTTACCTGGCCAGATCTCTGTGATGGACATCTAAGAGGAAATCACCTCTCTCGCTAGTCAACCTGAGACCACTGAAGGCTCCTATAGAGAAACATGAGCAGGAACTGTGGCAATTAAGTTCTGTTTTTGGATTTAGTTTTTATTTCTGCTGGTCCACAAGTCTGAAGGAACTAAATTCTGTGGATTATTTTCCTACTTCTACTTCAAATAATATTATATATTATTATTTTACGCAGGCTGACACACCAACCGCTGGGTCTAAGGAATGGCCCTGAGCTTACTGTTCTTCCTGCACCTGAATAATTGGTGCCTTGAAAGAAGGCCTGCAGGAGTCTTATTCCCCAGCTCTTTTCTCTAATCTTTTTTTTTTTTTTTAAGGGGAAGAGGGGCAGAGAGAGAGGGAGTAAGAGAATCTTAAGCAGCCTCCAAGTTCAGCACTGAGCCCAACACAGGGCTCAATCCCACAACCCTGAGATCATGACCTGAGCCAAAATCAAGAGTTGGATGCTTAGCCAACTAAGTCACTCAAGCACCCCTCTTTCCTCTACTCTTTTTTTTTTAAAATTAACATATAATGTATTATTTGTCCCAGGTCCTCTACTCTTACCACAGCTGACCAACTGAAGGCCAGCAGAAGTTCCTACCTATAGGAACATGTTATGCCTTCCTCCCTCCTCCTGTACCACAGTGGGTTAAGATTTGGGGTAAAGCACCTCTTGGGCATGTAGTACTGAGAGCTCTTTACTCATTTCTATGTGTCCTTCTTTCCACAGAGAGAGTAAGGGCAAATCATCAGGGAAGAGGAAGAGAGCTTGGAGAGGGTTACAGCTTGTGGATATGCTGAGAAATTACCTCTTAGAATAGAATCCTAGGATGGATTAAATATTATTTACACAGAAAAAAAAAAAACTAAAGGAAAGAATGTGAGTTACTTGGAGTTGAGTTGTCAAAGAAGAATTCAGCAATTCTACACGGTAGTGACCTGCACCAGGAAGGAACAAGTCTCTGGCCTGGCCTCCTGCATCCCCAGGCACAGGTTCTGGACTGGCCCTGAAACAGGAGACTCAGCTCCCAGCATATTGAAACTACATCAACGAAATGTTATTTTCTTTCCATGGAAAAATTATAGCAAAGAGATTAAGATATGATTTAGTACATTTCAAAGGAAAACAAACATTTATTGCAATAAATAACCATAAAATAGGTCTAATAATACTCTACTTTAAAAATACTCTCATGGATTGGGAAAATAGTGAAACTTCCTTTTCACAGTGCTTAAATTTTCACAGAGCATTAAATTCATGGTTTGAAATTTTGACTGCTAATTCAAGGTCTGGAGTTCCTCACTGCATGACCCATGGCTCAGCCCCTCACTTCGTGATCCCCATGTCTTTCTCTGCACAATGGGGCACTTCTCTCCTTTCTCAGTGAGCATTTTCTGAAATAACTAAAATAAGACAAGGGTTTTATCCTTTAAAAGACATGATGCCAACAGTTTCAAGTTTTATTTTCATACACAGTTCCTTCTAAATAATATTATCCGCATTGTAACTCCACAAAACATATACACACAATAAGCAAGAATGTGCAACAGATCTAAATAAAGTTACAGAGAGACTAGTACTGGAGACTAAACTCAGTTATCTGTTCAACAAAACAAATCACTTTTTTAACAATACCATACTCATTAAGTTGAGATAAACACATAAGCATTTCATAAAATAGAAAAGGTAGCCACAAATATCTTTCTTCTCCATTCCTTGGCAACATTGCACCCTCCCCAACTCAGATCTGCCCTTTGTGGTGCCTTCCCGGTGGGTCTAATGTACTTGATCAGTATCAACTTGTGCTTATTCACATGTTGCTGATAATTGCTTCCTGCCGCACTGTCAAAGTCTGTCTGGAGAGCTTTTGAGAAATGCCATTTCCTAGGCTCTACTCCTGAAATCCTAACTGCGTTGGTCCTGAGTGGAACTGAGGCAGGCCTGATTTTAAAAGGCTTACAGTGGGTGGGGTGCTTGGGTGGTGCAGTCAGTTAAGCCTCTGACTCTTGGTTTTGGCTCAGGTCATGATCTCAGGGTCAAAAGACTGAGCCCTGTGTTGGGCTCTGCACTCAGTGTGGAGTCTACTTAAGACTTTCTCTCCCTCTACCCCTCCCCACCTCTCTGTCTCTTTCACAAATAAACAAGTAAATAAACACATTTTTAAAAAATATATAAAAGTCTCGCCAGGTGATTCTAATGTGCAGCTTGGCTGGGAAAAACAAACAAGCAAACAAACAAACAAAAACACATCGCATGGTTGACCCAGAGAAGGGCTTTCACTTGTAGGTAGACAGAGCTAAAAAAATAGTTACTGATGCCCTGAATATATACGCTGTTTAAGGAATTGCCTTTGTGCAGGAGAGGCACTGTCGTGCCCCTGATGGCCCAAGGTGTATCTCAACGTGTTTTCAAAATCCATTAGTTGCAAATGAAATCCTGCATTTAATTCCATGCTTTTGGGTAGGTTGACCATATAATTTATTCTTCAAACTAGTGATTTATGAGAATGAATTTGAGGGTGAATTATGCTAGAACAACCAGGCAAACGGGTCCATACAAGCCACCCCACTTACGGGAGATTTTTCTAATTGGGAAATACTTAAACGGACTTTTAGGATACAACTTTTTGCTTCTTGAACAGATTAATTTTCTCATTTGTAAAACTGATGTAGTAGTTGGCAAGTTGGATGGAAGTTTAAATGTGGATATATTTAAGTCCTGTATATAAAGGTTGTGTATTACTATTTGATCCAAAATACTTGCCATCAGAGAGACTGAGACGCAAGAAAGTATTAACAGAGAAGAATTAACAATCATTATTCAGCATTTCCTTTTTTAATTTAGCTCCCACGGTGAACTTGGAAATGAGCTAAAAGAAGGAATTTACAGATTTGTCAAAAGCCTCACCATGGCCTATTCTGTGAGGTGCTACCCATCTAACCTGTCAGTTCTCTTTTTCTAAACATCCTAGCTCAAATATTTCCTAGTGCACCAAAGAGAGTTTGCAGTTGCAATATTATGGTTGTAAAAGACTCTAATAATTATAACCAACATCAAACATCTATACTGTATTTTACAGATTAAATGACATTCAGTACTCCAGGAAGGCAAAGCCTTTAGAGGTGCCCACCACTGCTAGCTTTATTTCCTTGGTAGTTTCTTCACTTTGCTCACTCCCACTTTCCTCTTGGGTGAGTGCGGATGGCACTGCTCCCGTCCTTAGGTTATTTGGGGCTGGAAGTGGAAATGTTAGAGTGTAGTATATGGAACATACACCACAAATGGCAGCTACTACTGTTACCATTGTCATTGGTTTGGGCTCCTGATTCTCCCAGCAACCAACCCATGCAGGGAATAGAACAGGTGGTGGGAGGAACAGCCCTAGTGAGGAGCAGGGGAAGAGAAGAAGGGCAAGGAGAGTCATTCCTATTTTACCAAGGTGGCTGGATCTGAAGCTCAGGTTTATTAGTGCAGTTTAGATTAAGTCTGATGACTTCATAATTAGGACACAGAGTTAGGCAAGCTCTTACTTCTTTCCTCATCAATCTAGAAGCCAGGGATTTACTCAAGTCTGGCTGAAGTATCTCCTGTATCTGAAAGTCTCACATTGATGGTGTAGCATAGCAGGTATTGCACAGAGCCACAGCCTTGTGCATGGTAAGCACCACTACCACGACTGCCCCCCCGCCCCCGAGCCCCCTGTCTTCTGGCATTATTTTCTTAACTTTCCCGGCTATGCACATTTCGATTCCATGTGGTACAATTGTTAGCATTTAGCAAGAAAGTGGAATATCGCCCAACACATTTAGATAATTTATTTGCAGAGCTAGAGTGTTTTTATTGCCTAAGCTTAGATTAGATTGAGCTTTTTCTTTTTTTCCAATACAAGAGAAGTAATTGAGAAAAGTGGCTAAGTGTTATTGCAGGCACAAGCGAGTCATTTAACTGGCATGCAAAAATGCAGTGATAGACACAGATGGAAGAGGAGGAATGAATGCCAGGAAAAGACATCAGAGCTGAGATCAGAAAGGACCAAAGAATAAGTGCCCCTTCTCTGCTTTATCCCAGGGACATGAGGCAGACAGGAGGAAGACCATTGAATTTACATTGAATGGAGATATCCTTCATATCAGGAGTTGCTGGGTGAACAAGTATTACTCATCCACCCGGTTCACAGGTTTCCGTATCTAAGTCAAAAGGGTCCGTGGGTTTGCCAGCCCTGCCTGCGAAGTTTATCACCAAGGGGGTAAGAGGAACAAATGACTATGATCTTGTAAAGAATCTTTTATTCTCAACTAAATTTGAGATTACAAGCCTCAAAATAAACATGGAATTAGTCTCCTGTGTGGCACAGTGCCCTATAATTTTCATCTCACTGGGCTCTATAAATTTCAGCTTTCAAATCTACAGACAACATTCATACGGGTAAACAAGTTCACTTGCCCCAAGACCTGGCTACAAGGTTAGGTACCTAATCTGAACCTAAAGATGATGTTTGTGTTAGGAGAAATCTGGGTGTCATGTTTTCTTACACTGTCAATACATGCTTCTTCAAGGAACAATTCAGTGTACCTCTATTGGTTGATCTCTTGTTCTAGATAGCAAGAAACTAACCGGAATGCTAAGATTCTGGTTTTAAACCAGAAACATGTAGGGCACATGTGAGAATCAAATTCACAATGAAGGAAAGGTCTACTGCTAGTTTCATACATCACTCTCCTTCTGAACTTCCATTTCTTCTTTGCTCATTATTTTCACGTCTTTCATTATTTGAAAGCTGTATGCTTTGTAGAATTTGAATCCCACCCTTTCTGCTAGAATACTCCTTTGATAAAGAAGTAGAGTGGGCAACAGCAATTAATCAACCATCATGGTGGGCTTCAGCAAAAAAAAAAAAAAAAAAAAAGAAAGAAAGAAAGAAAAAGAGCTACCAACAGAATACTGAGATCCATGGAAACAGAAAGACTATAGAGGTAGAGCCATGATCCTTCTAGGTCATTTATAATTAAAACATGAAGTTAGCAGAGCCTAGGATTGATTTATCATGCTTCTCTTCTCTCCTCTCCTCTTCTCTCCTCTTTCTTAACTTCCTTCCCTTTTCCTGCCCCTACACACCATACCACAACACACACACACACACACACACACACACACACACACTCATTTCAGAACTGGATGAAAGCCTAATGGTAATTCCATACCAACTTTTAATCTATCCAAATTACCAGGTTCCCACTGCCATATGCCAAGGTACCAGTGAGCTTTCTGGTACCACCCAGCAATTCGGAGTGGTTAGAATGGTCGGATGATGGCTGCACCCTTGTTGCAGTTTGCTTTATGAACTCCCCTTGCTTATGGCTTTTTAACTTTGGAATAATGAGCCCCTTCATGCTGAAGTGGAGTCCAAGAAATGGAGAAGGGATTCTAGTCTAAATGGGAAAAGGAGAGGCAAGCAAAACACCATTTTCAAACCATAAGGCAGGAAAAAACAGGGGCAGGAGCCAGTTGTTAAAAATATTGTTTTTATAGGACTCGTGGCAAAAAAAAAAAAAAAAAAAAAATATCTTTTATGTAAAAGACTACCTACATTCATTGATTGGAAAATAAAAATTAAAGCATGCATTTATGGGGGGGATTTGGTTTAATTTTTAGTTACAAATCTGTTCTTTTGTTTTTTTTTCTTATAAATCTTTTCTTTGATTTGGTCTTTTCTACCTTGATTGTTGGAGGATTCTTGTATAAACTCAAAATATGAATTGGCTGAATTACACAAATAGAGAAAACTCTTCCACCACATCTTCATATTTTACTCTTTTACATGGCCCTTGAAGAGCTACACAAATCCTTTTATCATCAAATAGAAAACCCTTTGTCCAGTAGAACATAGCCAACATCCTACCACACTTAAAGACCTCATCTCAGTTTCTCCCATGAGGTCCTCACTTAACCTCCTTAGTTATCTTCTTCCATTCTTTCATTCCACTAATGTTTATGCACTCAGAATATCGCAGGGAGAAAAAGAATAAAACTCCCAACCCTTATTTGAATGGAAAAAGAGATAGACAATAAAGAAAACAAGAATTTTCCATAACTTGAGTGTTTTATGGTGACAGGTTAAGCAAA
Organism: Mustela lutreola; assembly: GCF_030435805.1. NCBI lineage: Eukaryota > Metazoa > Chordata > Mammalia > Carnivora > Mustelidae > Mustela > Mustela lutreola. The sequence goes on along the minus strand of NC_081296.1, from coordinate 65,500,198 downwards.
AAAATTAAAGTAAAGAAGGGCTGTGGTGATATTGTGTGTTTTCTCACTTCAAGAGAGTAGTCAAGGATCACATCCCTGAGAAAGTGGTCCTGTCACCCCAGCTTGTCAGAAGACAGGTAATATCACCATGCTTGTTGTCTTTCAAGGTTTCAAGTGATCTTCAAACAACTTCCAATCAGATGTTGGAACAGTGTTTTTATTTAACATGTTCTGTACTCACTGTGCTGGTACTGTGAGGAAAACAAAGAATTAACAGAAATAAAAGATAATTTTAAAAAGATTTTTCCATTTCCAATAGATTCCACCTTCTTGAGGGTAGAAATAGACTATATGAATCATCATATACTTTAAGAACTTGACACAAATCATGCTATAAAATGCTGTTTGCTAACTGTTGGGACTTCATCAAGATCAAAAGCTTTTGCACAACAAAGGAAAAAGTTAACAAAACCAAAAGACAACTGACAGTATGGGAGAAGATATTTGCAAGCAACATATCAGATAAAGGGCTAATATCCAAAATCTATAAAGAGCTTAGCAAACCCAACACCCAAAGAACAAATAATCCAATCAAGAAATGGGCAGAGGACATGAACAGACATTTCTACAAAGAAGACATCCAGATGGCCAACAGACACATGAAAAAGTGCTCCATATCACTCGGCATCAGGGAAACACAAATCAAAACCACAATGAGATTCCACCTCACACCAGTCAGAATGGCTAAAATTAACAAGTCAGGAAATAACAGATGCTCATGAGGATGTGGAGAAAGGGGAACCCTCCTACACTGTTGGTGAGAATGCAAGCTGGTGCAACCACTCTGGAAAACAGCATGGAGGTTCCTCAAAAAGTTGAAAATAGAGCTACCTTATGACCCAGCAATCGCACTACTGGGTATTTACCCTAAAGATATAAACGTAGTGATCCGAAGGGGCACGTGCACCCGAATGTTTATAGCAGCAATGTCCACAATAGCCAAACTATGGAAAGAACCTAGATCTCCATCAACAGATGACTGGATAAAGAAGATGTGGTATGTGTGTGTGTGTGTATACATATGTATACATATATATATATGTGTATACACACACACGTGCGCACACACACAATGGAATACTATGCAGCCATCAAAAGAAATGAAATCTTGCCATTTGCGACGACATGGATGGAACTAGAGGGTATTATGATTAGCAAAATAAGTCAATTGGAGAATTGATCTATCATATGATCTATCATATGAACTATCATATGATCTCCCTGATATGAGGAAGTGGAGATGCAACGTCGGGGGTTGGGGGGTAGGAAAAGAATAAATGAAACAAGGTGGGATCGGGAGGGAGACAAACCATATGAGACTCTTAATCTCACAAAACAAACTGAGGGGGGCTGGGGGTGGGGAGAGGGTGGTGGGGTTATGGACATTGGGGAGGGTATGTGCTATGGTCAGTGCTGTGAAGTATGTAAACCTGGCAATTCACAGACCTGTACCCCTGGGGCTAACAATACATTATATGTTATAAAAAATAAATGTATGCTGTAAGCTAGGTGGTCAGAAAAGTCTTTATCTATTATCATCCAACATAGGTGACAAGAGAAGGACATTGGAGGTGAGGGGAGAAACAGGGCTTCTGCAATCTCCAGTTCCTCAAAAGAGTTTCTAAATAATCGATGGGTTAATGCATTTAGAGCTCCAAGATAATTTTCAACTTTTTTCCCCAAGGTTTTCTCTTTCTCCTTCCAGCATACATTGTCTTCTTTCCTTATGCCGAATTTTCTCTTTGGTGGTTTGGGTAATTATGAGTTTGATATTCAGAGCCATGTTCTCTTCAATTTTATTTTTCCAGAGCCACTTATGAGCATCAGGTTCTGCATAGGCTACCAACATGAAAAACAAACGCTCTCGCTCGCCCTCTCTCTGACAAATAAATAAATAAAATCTTAAAAAAAAAATAGAAAAAACAAACAAACAAACAATCCAAACTAAAAACCAGTGACCTGCCTCTCAGGGAACTGCCGAACTGGTAAATGACCTAACAACTGTACAGTTATCGTAGATAATGCTCACTCTTTCTCAGAATCCATTCTTCCCTGATTTTTTCACTGGGCATATGACAATCTAGAAAAAAGCAACATGTCTAATCTCCTCTGTAGGTAAAGATAGCCTCGATTCTGACCAATAAGTAGTTACAGGAAGGGACATAACTCTCTCTTTAAAATACATTTCTCATTGGTTTCTGCTTCTGACTACTACAGGACCAGTATACTTACATGAACAGCTAGAAAACCAGATAAAATATAGGAAACAACTCTTTCAGACATTGAGACAGTAATCAGAACAAGTCTGTTATCACTGAGAAAAGGGAAACAAAGATGAAACCCGTTATTGGCCTTGATTTCTGCCTACAGAAGGTGGCCTGAGGGAGAAGATCCCCAACAAGTGCTTGAGAGCTTGCTGAGCTGAAAAGAAAAACATTGGCTTTTAGGGAGGCTGAAGCAGTCAGAATTTATAGGACAGAGTATTGGGGTGGAACGATCTTTGCAGACAAACATTCATAAAAATCCCTTTAAATATGTGTGCATACAGTGAAACTCCACAAAAAGCAACTCATAGAGGAAAATAACTACCAGGGAAGTGTATGCTGAACAACTCCTAGAGCTTTAACTAGGTTGAGAGATATTTAAACTCTTTTCAGCTAGAACAGAGAAGCATATTTAAACCCTCAGGATAGGGGCACCTGGTTGGCTTGGTGGGTTAAGCATAAGTATTTGGCTCAGGTTATGATCCCAGGGTCCTAGGATTGAACCCTATGTCCAGCTCTCTGCTCAGCAGGAAGTCTGATTCTGCCTCTCCCTCTGCCTGCAGCTCCCCCTGCTTGTGCTCTCTCTCTGTCTCTCAAATAAATAAATGAATGATATCTTTATAAACAAACAAACCTTCAGAAGATTCATTAAATAGCCTAGAAGGGCAATGACTTGGAACTGTGGCTGAATTAATCCTAGAGTAAAGGCTACTCTAAACCAGTCCTAACAAAGCTTAAAAACAAACTTGGAAATACAAGCTTTGCAAGTAATATAATTACTTAACAAGACTATTTCAGCACTCTTTAAAGGAAGAAAACATAGTAAATACTCATTATTATAACATGCATAATGTGATATTCGATAAAAATTTGCTACATAAGCAAAGCAGTCCACTGTTACCACAAAATACGAGAAGATACAAGCAGAACTAGAAATGACATTGATGATGAAATTAAAAGAGATTTTAAATCAACTATTACAAATTTGATCAATATTCCTAAAGAACAGCATGATCTTAAAGAAATAAGTCAGTAATAAAAAAGAACTTCTAGAGATGAAAAATACAGTGTCTGAAATAAATGTATTTAACAATTAATAATTTTTAATAAAAAACTTTAATACATATATTCAATAATTATAATAAATAATTTCATAACAAATAACTTTCTCAGAAACAAAGTCCAGTCTGTTTTATTTCTAATCCAAATATTGCAAATATACAAAAATTGCCAAGACAAAGTTGAACACACCCAGATTTATTTACACAGTGCTAAAGAAATTTGGGTTCGATTTCCTTTTATTTTTTAAATTTTGTTATGGGGTCTGCCTTTGTTGTATAACTGATGTGGCTCATTGAAACTTGATTATCCCACCACACATGCAATTTTCTGTTTGGAGAATAAAAAACTTGGGGGTTTAGCGAACATGCAGTAATGATGTTAGTATTACTTTATACTTTAGTTGAGAGGCAGCTGTCTCACAGCTTGGGAAGAAGGCAGAGAAGTTATAGGACATGCTCAGGAAGGGAACAAGAGACAAGAGAGGTTGAACAAGAAGCACATGGAGACCCTGAACATTTCTGTGTATAAGGATAAGGAGGGTACTTCACAGGAAGGGGACTCTGAGGAAGGGAGAAGTCAAGACTGGCTTTGTGGTTACAATCCTAAGATTGATTAGGTAACCAGGGATGATGCAGCAGAGATAGTGGCATCAGGGGTATAATTCCTCCACCCAACCCTGGGATGTATTGTGCCTCTGTGGAGAAACTAAATTATTCTGCCCATAGTGAAGTATGGGAAGAAAGTGGTAGGAAAGCATGCAAACTACTGGAATGAGAGTAGAAAAGGAAAAATCCCATGGTGCTAGAATGAATTAAAAGTATCAAGATATACAGATAAATATAGATGTAAATAATTCCCAGTTTTGTTTGTCAACTGCAAGAAACTAGAAGCAAAGATTCTGAGTTGGAATGAGCATAGATCCTGGCATCTAAACACCTTCATTTTTCTCTAAAAGGAACTAGTGATTCTTGGAGAAATGCTGATTCTAGCCTTGGGGCAGGAAAAGTTTTAGGTGTTCTTGAAACATTTTGTTGTGCTAAAGATTAAGGGAGTGGTCAACCGCTGATTGAACCATGTCAAAACGACACAGGAGTCAGCTTGGAGGGGCATCCCATTGGCTAAATTTGGATAATTTGAGCATCGAAGTAGAAACTGTCAGTAGCATATTACAACATATTGAATAAGACAATAAATGAGTGAATGTAATAAACTGGAAGGTGAAATCCTCTTTTCCGAAGGAATGCCCTCTAATGTAGAAGATACAACAGAATATGAAAATGTTTATCTTGCAATCATCATAGTCATAATCGATTCATCAAAGAATCATCATTGATGCTAAAATCATTGGTTGAAGGGTTGTCAGGAAGCAGAATATTCATACAGTCTCAGAGTATCACTTTTAAATACGCAGAAAGAAAAATAACTTTTAAAGAAGAAACATAGAGTTCACCAACTTAATCAACTGATTCAACTTAATATTACCAGTAAGGAAATAAATTGATATCACTTGCCTTATTTTAGAAATTACTGAGACTACATCATCACCTATGTAGCATTTCTACCAAATGTGTTTAAATCTAGTCATGAGAGAACAACTATAAAAATTCAAATTTAGAAACATTCTAAAAAAACAACTGCTCTGGACTCTCCAAAGCAAACAAAACTGGTGAATCTAGGTGAAAGGTATGAGTATTTGTTGAACCATTCTTGTAACTTTTCTGTAAGTTGGAGAATAAACTCTCAAAAAAAAAAAAAATTAAAGGATCAATAGGCCTTGAGTTGAATGCCTGGAGTATACTAATGTTAATCAAATGCATAATGTTTCACACACCTCAATCCCAACCCCCACCCTCTTGTTTAGAGGTGGTTATTTTTTGTTTTCACTTGTGGTCCAGGTGGAAAATGTGTTTGATTGCAAAATGTTGAGTAAACAAGAGTCTTTAATATAATTAATAAGAGAAATGGCCATCAAGAAAAATAAGGAGCATACATATAATAAATTAGTTGCATGATGAAACAAGAAATGTTATTATGAAATGTCATTGAAAATAGGAAATAGTACCCAGTCTAAATTGTAAAGGACATCCACCATGTGGTAGCCATCCAGAATCATATGAATGCCCTTGTTATGACCATAGGAATTCCACCTTATGTGTTCCTCTTCTCCAAGGCAGAAGCCAGAACTCTCCACTGAGATTCCCTTTATAGTTGGGCATAGGCATGTGACTTAGGTTCTGCCAATCAGATACATCCATGGAAGTCTTGGATTTGTAATTGATCTATGTAAAGGGAGGTTATGGAAAATCCATGTTTCAGTTAAGTGTGGCAGAAGACACATCTGGTTTTTGGAGCCAAGAGTGGAAAGGCTTCTCTCATCTAGTCACCAGTACCATCTTTGCATTCTGGAAGGTCTGGGCTGAACCAGCAGCGGTATCTGTCTTTCCTAGGGCAGCTCTGGAATGTGGTTTGGGTGCTCTTCCTAGCTGCACAGGCGCCATCTGACTCTCTAGACCCCAAGGAAACTGGTGAGCTTCCCAATTTCCTTTAGCAAATTCCTTTTCTGTTTAAACTAACTAGAGTCAATTCTGGTTTTGCTACTGAGAACCCTGGTAGGTAAGACACTCTAGCTGACTTCTAGATTTACCATCTCCCACAGAATCTTAGGATATTCCAGTTTAGAATCCCTTCCACCATTTTCAAATAGAATGGTTAATCTCATTTGCAAATACTTACATATTAGTGATGACAGGAATTATTTTATGAAACATAAGAATATGAGGGGATCGTAATATACACGGGGTCATTCATTTTTAGAAATGGGCCAACCTGGTGGTTCTTGGATTCTGAAAACATTTCCACGTGTCTTTCAATGAGTCTTTTAGTTTGTCAAAACCTCAATCACATATGGTGATTTTGAGAGATTTAATCCATACATTTCTAATTTATATTGATTCAGATCATTAAGGTGGGTCTCCAAGATGACAAAACAATGCCTAAGAAAGCAGAAGACTCTGTTAATGATTTTTTTTCTAAGGGTGTGTACTTAACAGGAGTACTTCCAATTTTAGAGAGTTGAAATAACTTCAGAACATGGCTTGATTTTCCTTTACCTCAATATCCATTTCATCTAAAGCAATTGTAGCAGTATACTTTGGGCTGCTTATTTCCCCTCAGAGCCTAGTCATTCTTAAGTTGTTTATAGCTGAAATATAATCTGAGCTCAGGATTCCTTGACGCACTTCTAGTGAAGTTGGACTCATCTTTCCTGGGTTGAAGTTTACATGACAGGGAAATGTCAATGATTTAGTCTCACACTAATACTAAATAGAGTGAAAACTGTTTTTTTCTGCCCTATCACTCCCATTTGCTTTGGACTTAACCCAAGAGTTACAGTTGTTGATGAGGCTAGAGAGGAAGAGTAAAGAAATCTTTGCAGTTCTTGTTTAAGCCCTCCAAACCCCCCTTACCACTTATCACCAATCTATCCATCCCAGTTCAACTCCATGAACTAAGTTGGTTAATCTAAAAGACTACCTCGTGAACAGCATTTTACTTTCACTGCATAAAATTCTTTTTTCCCACCACTGCATAAAATTCTTAATCTCCTCAATATTCTATGGCTATCCCAGGAGATTGTGTGCCCTCCCCACCCAATGGTTTACTGTTCTTGGTAGACATATTAGAATAGATATTTGGGATGACAATACAACTTAGGACCCAAGGTGATCTCCTAGAAGGTTTCTTTTTATAGGAATTTCAGTCATGTTCTGTGAAAATGTATTGAGCACTTGCATGCTAATGGGACTGTGCTAGGTACTCTAGTGAATATCACATGCCACTCTCCTCTCTTCACTATGCTCCAACCATATTGACTTTCTTTCAGTTCCTTGTCTCTGCAAGGTCTTTCCTGCTTAACAACTACATACATGATGTTCACTCTGCCTAAACTTCCCACCTACCTTATCTATCCCTACAAAGAGGCACATGCTATTCCTGGCTGACTCTTTCTTATTCTTGAGGCCTTCGATTAAATGTATCTTCCTTTGGAGAGCCCTTTCCAACCACTAAATGTTTAAGTTTTCTCTCCTAGTACCCTTTGCCTTCATAGCACATAATTTTTTATTCAATATTAATCCAGTTGTTTTCTTGTATACTTTCTCCCAAAAGACTATAAACTATATAAGGGCAAAGCCCAGATCTATTTTGTTAACCACCGTGTACCCAGTGTTTTTAGTACAGAGTCTGCCATATGGTGGTACTCCATATAACCTACTGAGAGATAGTTGCCTATTCACATTTGAATTGATGGACAATGTATTTAATTAAACACAGTAATTAATAGCCAGTATTGTGTTTATGCCCAATAGATTAATCCAATACAAAACAGTTATCGTTCTTGATAAGTAGTTATTCCTTTTCTGATTAGTCTGAACAGAAACTGCCTGGTGATCTTTTCAGACATTGTTATGAACTTGGGCCAGATAATAAAAGATCATAAAACTTTCTCCCACTGAATTCATTTGTGTTTATATTATGTTGACTCCTGAGCAAGAGGAACAGAAGTGATGGTTCATCATTGGGAAATTAAAAAATGCAATGAGTACCCCATCATTTTTATACCATTTTATATGAGTCATCTCTCTATTCCTTGCTCTTAACTATATTTACCAGAAATGAATAAGCTTTCAGCATTCTGTGCATGAGCCAGGAGAGAAAAAAAAAGTGAGGCATGATTCCACATTGTTCTAGTCATCTGCCCTATTTGCGTTTGCATTCTTTCAATCTACAGGCAGAATGTTAGGTATGAGTAACTGAGTGAAAATGGAAGACATGCCTTTCAATTCTATGTTACTGGGAAGTGTTGACACCAGTTTTAAGGAAATGGGAGGGAATTAATCACCAGTAAGGGGAAAATCTGGTGTTTCATAGAATTAGGGATTTGTGTCTATTTTGTTGTCGTCTTCTAATGAAGGAACCCCTCCTCGAGTGCCTCTTAGTAATGGCTCTGCCTCAAGCTATCCATTCTGTTGCCTTATGTGAGATGGGAATTGAGACAATTGGTCAGGCACCTGGAGTGGTAAGAAAGAGCTACCATCTATAGCATGTTGGACGCTGGGAGCACAGTGAAGAATGAGCAGATAGGATGTCCCGTAACCCAGTCATTAAAACAGTGTGGAGGGGTGCCTGGGTGGCTCAGAGGGTTAAGCCTCTGCCTTCAACTCAGGTCATGATCCCAGGGTCCTGGGATCGAGCCCCGCATCGGGCTCTCTGCTCAGCAAGGAGCCTGCTCCCCACCCCCTTCTCTCTGCCTGCTGCTCTGCCTACTTGTGATCTCTTTCTCTGTCAAATAAATAAATAAAAATCTTAAAAAAAAAAAAAAAAACAGTGTGGAGAAGAGTCTGGAGTGGGGCAGGGATATCTGTTCTGCCCTGCCCCTACTCCCCTTCAAGAAAGTTTCAAATTTGGCCCTTCAGCTAAGTAGTCTCTTATTCCTCACGCTATAGTCAGCCCCTCTTCTGACCCAAAACTTCCCCAGCCCCATGCAATATAATCTATTTATTTAGAAAACCCACTGCTCTACTAAGGGGGTGGGCAATATGTTTCCCACTATAAGATGAATAGATAAAAAGAACAACAATGGCTCTCGCTCTTGGAGAGCTTGTCCTGAAGTAGAAGCAGAATGGGGGTTGCTGAAGGGACATGGACTTACACTGTAATGCATTCAGTGCTGTGACAAAAGCATTTTCAATGTGTTATGACAGCATGGAGAAGAAGAGAACCATTCCCTGTAGACTCTTGAATACTTTGAAATAATAGTGGCTTCACTTGTATCTAGGACTGATCAATTTATTTATTTTCACACCATGTTGGCAAGGTCCCAGGTCCACCCTCAGGTTCTGTAATTCACTAGGAAGATTCAGAGGACGGAACATAAAGTTCTACTCAGGGCTGAGATTTCTTATAGTGAAGGGATACAAGCCATAGAAAACCATAGGGGAAAGCCATAGAAAACCAAATACAAGTTTCTAAGGGTCCTTTCCCAGTGGAGTCGCATAGGACGTGCTCAGTTTCTCCAGTTACGGCTTGTGACAGTATGTTGCAGTGAAGCTCATTAGAGACTCCACAGTTTTCACTGGGAACTTGTCATGTAGATACCCTCTGCCTAGCAAGTATGAAAATTTCAGATTCCCAGATTGAACACAAAAATTCGCCATAAACCACATTATTTGTGTAAACACTTTGGGCACAGTGAGCCACTCTTATGAGTCTGGCAATGGTGGGAACCCTCCCTAAATCCAAGTTCCCAGATGCCTGCCAATTGCCAACCTTACAAGCTGGTATTTTATAGATAGCTGTCTACCTTAACTCATTTCTGCACATCTGTCCTTTAGGTGTTTATACATGTATTTATATACCTAGAAGGGGAGTGGCTTTTGGATTTGTGTTTTAATTTCAATCCATGTTAAACAAACCACGTTTTCCTTTTTGAATGTTGTAACGTTAATCTAATACCTGTTTTCAGTGGTCTGCAAAAGCCAGTTGGTACCTGCTTGCAAGAGCCTATTGTTAAATTGCCAAGAATTTTGTGAGCTCCACGTTGGTAGTTTGAAATCACCTCTGGCAGGAATATTTACACCATCATAGTTGGTGAATGCTAAAATTAAGGCTTTCCCCACCTGTCTGGAGAGCCGGTTTTCAAACATTAACCAGCACACCATTGTCTATGTTTATGTTCCAAAGGAAAGGGTGGGAGAGTAAAAAAAGATAAATTTTCCCAGCTACCAAGTAAAACCCCTACTCTCATTTATTTATTCGTACATTTAATAAATGTGAGATACAGAAAAAAGACAAGTTTGCTGCCTTTACAGAGCTTACAATCTAGTGGGGGAGACAGATAATAAACAAATGTAACAGGCCAAATTATTCTCACATTAATGTACATTTTCCCTCACTAGCGTAGAAGACTTAAAAGAAAGGGAGGTATTTTTCCTTGTACTCTAAGAAGCTTTATCATGCCAGACTCCAATTTTTAATCAATGTGGTTAGTGACACAGGTTTCCTGAAAACAACTTTCCTCCCTGCAAAAAATAAATGATCAAGCTTTTGTTTTGGGAATAAGGGGCAAATGAGAGAGCATGATGTTGGTAGGGGGCAGGGGGAATGGCAGAACTGGCCTTCCCACAGAAAAGAGTACTAGTTTTTCTTATCTGAGGGAGAGCAGTGTGTGTAGGAAGGGGGGGGTGGGTAGGAGGCAGGCCATCAGTTATGGTATGTACTAAGAGTGGTCCATGCCTTTTCCTACCATCCAAGGAGACATTTTGTAATAAGAAGTGCTTTGAGGATGACAGAGGCTCTGAAGGAATGGCACATGGAGGTCAGAGGGGCGACACTAAGAGGAACAGTCTGGGAGCCAAACTAAAGATCCTTGTGCTCCCAAGAAGCAAGGAGCAAACAATAACATTCGCAGAACTCACTCCAGACACTGTTCTAATTGTTTTGCATACTTTAACACCTTTAACCTACACAACAGCCCTGTGAGGTTTTTTAATATGAGAGGAAAGTGAGGCACAGCGAGGTTACACAACATTGACACATAGCGGGGAAGTGTCAGTTTTATACTTGGTTTGGCCCCAGAAGCCACTGAAAGAACCACCACAATGTTTTTGGTTACAGATACTAGATTTTCATTCTTCTTTTGAATTTCTTTGTATTTTTTTCCCAGCTTTATTGCGCTATAATTGACATATAACATATAAGTTTACGGTGTACCATATATGTATATGTTGCACAATGATTACCACAATAAGATTGGTTAGAATCCATTAGCTCACATAGTTACAGCTATCTTTTTCTTATAATGAGAACTTTTAAGATCTAGTCTTTTAACACCTTGCAAATGTGCAGTGCAAGGTAACTATGGTCACCATACTGTACATTGTATCTCCAGAACTTACATATCTTGTAACTGGGAGATTGTACTCTTTGGCCACGTTCAGCCATTTCTCCCACCTCTCTGGAAACGACCAGTCTGTTATTTGTTTCTGTGAATGTGCTTGTTTTAGATTCCACATATAAGTAAGAGCATACAGTTTGTGTCTTTATCTGTCTGGCTTTGACCTGCTTCACTTAGCATAGTGCCCTCAAGTTTCATCCATGTTACAAATGGCAGGATACCCTTGTTTTTGATGACTGAATAATATTCCTGTGTGTGTATGTGTGTGTGTGTATGTTTACATATCACATTTTCTTTATCCATTCATGTGCTGATGGACACTTAGGTTATTTCCATATATTGGCTATTATAAATAATGCAGCGAACATTAAGCCTATAAATATCTCTTTGAGAATGATTTCATTTCCTTCAGATATCTTCACAGATGTGGAATGTTTGTATCATATAATTATTCTATTTTTAATTTTTAGAAGAATCTTTATACCATTTTCTATAGTAGTTATATCAACTTCATTCCCTCCAAGTGTATAAGGATCCCCTTTTCTCCATGTCCTCACCAGCACTTTTTATATTTTGTCTTTTTGATAACAGCCATTCTGGCAAATGTGAGGTGATATACCATTGTGGTTTTGATTTGCATTTCCATGATGATAAGTGACGTGGCATACCTTTTAATGTACCTTTTGGTCATTTGTATATCTTTTTTGGAAAAAAATCTGTTCAAGTCCTTTGCCCACTTTTTAATTGAGTTATTTGGTGATGTTTATGTTACTTGGGTATGAATTCTTTATATATTTTAGAACTAAACCCCTTATAAGAAATGCAGTTTACAAATATTTCCTCCCCTTCTAAAGGTTGCCTTTTCATTTTGTTGATCATTTCTTTTGCTCTGCAGAAGCATTTTAGTTTGATGTAATCCTATTTGTTTATTTTTGCCTTTGTTCCTTGTGTTTAGAGTGTCATATGCATAAAATCATTTCTAAGACCAATGTCAAGGAGTTTTTTATTTTTTCTTCCAGGAATTTTAGGGCTTCAAGTCTTAACATTTAAGTCTCAATCCATTTCAAGTTAATTTTTATCAGTGCTGTAATATAGACTTTCACTTTCATTCTCTTGCATGTGAATATCCAATTTTCCCAGCACAGATATTATATTTTTTCAGAATTTCTGCACAGCAAAGGGGACAGTCAACAAAACTAAGAGTCAACCTATGGAATGGGAGAAGAGATTTGCACATGAGAGTACAGATAAAGGGCTGGTATCCAAGATCTATAAAAAACTTCTTGGGGCACCTGTGTGGCTCAGTGGGTTAAAGCCTCTACCTTTAGCTTGGGTCATGATCCCAGGGTCCTGGTATCGAACCCTGCACCGGGCTCTTCGCTCAGCGGGGAGCCTGCTTCCTCCTCTCACTCTGCCTGCCTCTCTGCCTACTTGTGATCTCTGTCTGTTAAATAAATAAATAAAATCTTAAAAAAAAAAAAACTTCTCAAACTCAATAGCCAAAAAACAAATAATCCAGTCAAGCAATGGGTAGGAGACATGAACTTTTCCAAAGAAGACATGCAAGTAGCTTACACACACATGAAAAAATGTCCAACATCATTAGCCATCAGGGAAATTCAAATCAAAACCACAGTGAGATACCACCTTATATCAGTCAGAATGGCTAAAACTAACAAGGCATGAGACAATAATGTTGGAGAGGATGTGGAGAAAGGGGAACCCTTTTACACTGTTGGTGGGAATGCAAGCTGGTATAACCACTTTGAAAGGCAGTATGGAGTTTCCCCAAAAAGTTAAAAATAGAGCTACCCCATGACCCAACAATGGGGTATTTATCCCAAAGATACAGATGTAACATAAAGAAGGGGCACATGCACCCCAATGTTCATAGCAGCAATGTCCATAATAACCAAACTGTGGAAGGAAGTGAGATGCTCTTCAACAGATGATGTATAAATAAGATGTGATACATATATACAATGGAATATTACTCAGCCATCATGGGTATTCAGGATGAATACCCACCATTCTCATTGATATGAATGGAACCGGAGGGGATTATGCTAAGCCACATAAGTCAAGCAGAAAAAGACAATTATCATGTGGTTTCACTTATATGTGGAACATAAGGAATAGTATGGAAGACCATAGGAGAAGGGCGGGAAAACTGAAGGGGGAGTGATTAGTGAGGGAGACAAACTATGAGAGACTGTGGACTCTGGGAAACAAACTGAGGGTTTCAGAGGACAGAGGGTGAGGGAATGGGGTAACAGGCTGGTGGGTATTAAGGAGGGCACATGTTTTGATGAGCGCTGGGTGTTATACACAACAAATGATGTACTATGTGATGCCTAACTGAACATAATAAAATATATATACATATATATTTTAAGTAGGCACTAATTTTTTAAATGCCTTTTTAAAAGTAGGCATTAGGGGCACCTGGGTGGCTCAGTGGGTTAAAGCCTCTGCCTTCAGCTCAGGTCATGACCCCAGGGTCCGGGATCAAGCCCCACATTAGGCTCTCTTCCCGGAGGGAGGCTGCTTCCTCCTCTCTCTCTGCCTGCCTCTCTGCCTACTTGTGATCTCTGTCAAATAAATAAATAAAATCCTTAAAAAAAAAAAGTGAGCATTAATTATTGTGGTCAGTATATTTCAAGTGCATTTTTAAATTGGGAACACACTTGAGGCATGTTTCTATGCCTCTCCATAGTTATATGTTCTCTAAATAGATAACATTCAAAATGCCTCGACAGTCAGCTTAGTGTGCTGTACTATTTTAAGTTATTGTAAAATCGACCTCTCTCTCAGGTTGCTTATGGGTCTTGCCCTTGGGAGTGTCCTTTCCCTCTGGGTTTCATTTTGGCCCTGCTACTCTATGAATCTGCTGCAAGCCCTAAATCAAAAAGGATGCTTTCCATATGTTCCTGCAGTGTGCCATTCTGAAGGGAGTTCAGTTTTAGTTACAGTAACTGTATTTTCTTCACTGCATAGTTTTCTGCTTGTGCTTTGTTCCTTTCCATAAACTCTCTCATCTGCCTGGAAGTCTGAAAAGAAAGCCCATGAGTTCAGAAATATGCTTTAAGAATGTGTTCTTTAAGAAAACTGCTGCTGGACACCTGGGTGGCTTAGTTGGTTAAGCGACTGCCTTCGGCTCAGGTCATGATCCTGGAGTCCAAGGATAGAGTCCCACATCAGGCTCCCAGCTCCATGGGGAGTCTGCTTCTCCCTCTGACCTTCTCCCCTCTAATGCTCTCTGTCTCAAATAAATAAATAAAATCTTAAAAAAAAAAGAAATAGAAAACTCCTTCAAAATTGAATCTTCTAAAAACTTAATGTTTCTTGCTGAAATTAGTTCAATGCAAATAAATTGTTCAACTGAGTATAATAATGAGACTACAACTACAGAATGTTTGCCTGGAAAATGGCCAACACTAATTCGCAGAAATCTGTTCCTGTCCTATCTGTTCTTTGCCTGTCTACCTTGTTGCTGTCTTCTCATCTTTTGGACAAATAAATAAAGTACATGGAACATCATTCTTTCACGTCCCCTTTGCTAGAATATTTCCCTGGAATCCTCTTCCCTTCCATCCACAATCCTACTAACAAAAATCACACATCAGTGAGCAAATACTGTCCTCTTCAATTGAGTTCTGTTATTTGAACTCCCATTGCCAAAGCCAGCATCATTTGAACATTCCTCTTCACCCAATATCAGTCCCCATCAGATAACCATTAAATGAATAGAGGCTGCATGTTAGAAGGAATGCTAACAATGCAGATGAAGTCCTGATAACTGGCAGCTGTGAATTAATTCAGCCAGATCACAGCCCAGGAGGGTGACTGTCAACAGGAACAAAGGGTGTTGGAGACTCTTGGCCACAGTGCCTGTAAATTACAGCACCACCCCCCCAGGCCAAACAGCCTGGCATTTTGTATCTCAAGTCATCACAGGAATGGGACAAATTCCATTGTCCTATCTGGTGACTGCTCACCATGGCAAATCAATTCCCTGTGACAGTCGGAAAGGGGAACAGTCACGTATTTTCACACACAGGAATGAATTAAAATGACTCACATGAGGGAGCCACTGACCCAACCAGGCACTGAGAAAAGGGTCAGTTGACCTCAAGCCATTCTGTTTACTGGTTTCAAACTCAGAATTCCATAGCCTATTAAAGCTGGTAATATGCAGAACTCAGAGCACTTTTCATCTGAATATTTCAAAACAATCACAATCACCTGTTACCTATGACCTATTTATTCCTAGGTTAGCAAAAGAATATATAAGCAGAGCCTTGGGGATTTTTAGTTTTAACCTTACGCCCCTACTCCACCTCTGATCTGAGTGGCCTGCTTCTTTATTTGAGTTTACCTTCACCATCATCAGGAACATATTGTTTTGAGTACCTGACCCTCTGAGCTCAAGCTCTGTTCAGGTTGAGTGTTTTGTGTTCTCTAGACTGGTGATTTCAGGTGGTGGAACACTTAGTGTGTTGCTGAGTTTGACCAGTAGATGGAAGCATTTTTGACCGTGTGACACCTCTAGCTTCCCAGTCCTGGAAAAGAACACTGGTTTCCAGGAAAAGCTGAGAAGCAGAGTCCCTAGACCTACTGTCCGACATAATATCTTGTTTGTGTATGGTACATCATTCCAAATAAAAAGGAGTGTGAATATTTTGAAATATCCAAGAAAGGAGCAATTAGTAGAGTTTCCTTTCAATAGTTGTGATCACCCCCTAATTCTCTTAATTTCTTCACACACTTTTATTAAGCAGTGCAAAAGGTCATAATTTATAACAACTTATAGTTTAGAATCAATACAGTACTTCTGAAATCCCAAAGTGATTTATAAAACTCTATCTTTAACCAAAGGCCAATGAGAGAGAATAGTTTAACATAAGTGCTTATGTTAAGCACTGGCTGAGAAACTGGGTTCTGAAACAAACTATCTTTCCACTGCGACTTTATAATATCTCCTTTGTCTGTGTTTCTTAAGGTTGGGAGATTTTAATTTAGAAACCATAGGATATTTCTGACAGAAATGTCAAGGAGATTGTGGTTATTACAAACTACTGGCAATGACTCAAATATGGGACAATTATGTGTCTTGCCAAAGCTGATAATTGGACTGGTATTGAAACTGAAATATAATAACTCTCCTACTCTCTGCCTTCTGAAGCTGAAACTCAGTGCATGTGCCAAGTAAAGCCTTGAATGACGTTTCTGCCACTGAAAGAAGTCAAGTCTCTGGCCCACAGTTTGAATCATACCAGAGGAAAGATAGGCAGGCCTTTAATGCTACTATAGACCTTGTACTAGGGCATTCTCCAGCCAAAGCTCCAGTTCTATTATAGATCAAGGTATCCTGGGAACACCTTGGTCCTTCAACATAAGGAACAACTTAGAAACCTTGCTGAGGGGCTCCTGGGTGCCTCAGTCAGTTGAATTTCTGCCTTTGGCTCAGGTTGTGACCTCGAGGTCCTGGGATGGAACCCCATATCAGGCTCCCTGTTCAGGGGCAGTCAGTCTGCTTCTCCCTCTCCCTCTGCCCCTCCCCCATTCATGTTCTCTCTCAAATTAATCGATTAATTAATTAAACACATACTACATATATTAAAAAAAAGGAACTTTGCTGATTTACTCACCTAAATATATTCTTTTCAGACTAGAGAATATATATATATATATATATATATATATATATATATATATACCTGAATATACTATTATATATAATATTCATATATAATTTATATAAGTAATATTTGTTTAATAATTTATCTTTTTTGTTCATGTACAAGTATACTCAGAATGAAGGAGAGCAAGTGTAAGGCAAATACAGATTTATTAATTTAATCCAGTGACCCTAGAACTGGCCCCAGGGAATTACCCTGACCTTGAAACAAGAAGCTATATGACAAATAAGAGGAAGTACAATATTATTTCTGTCCTGCCACTGATTTTCTTCTCTACTTCCCACTGATATCAATGTTTTATTTCAGAGACAGACTTTTTGGAGGAGTTCTCTATTTGTATTTCTTCACTTCTTACTCTTTCTTCAACCCACAGAAGTCCAGTTCCTTCCCTTTAACAGCTTACCATGTCTTTCACAAAGGTGACCAGTCACCTAGTCATCTCAGAATCTAGTGGAAACTTCAGTGATTAGCTCAGTCTCTTAGCAACATTGAACTGCACTGAACGTTATTCCTTCTTTGTCAAAAACCATCTCTTGCATTGGTTTCCATAGCATATACTGTACTGTTTCCTCTGTGTCATTTCCCTGTATCTCAGGATTAGGTCTTTGACCTTCTACACTTGACACTTTTCACTCTCTCCCTAGGCCAGTTCATTCACTTCTGTATATGTGCTTACCACCTCTTTGCTGATATTTCATCTATACATCTATTTCAAACCCAGATATGTCTCTCAACCATAGACATGTAAGGAAAAATACACACAGCAGTGTTTTTCAAACTGCGAGTCATAATCCATTAGTGGGTCCAAAATCAGTCGAGTGAGAAGAGACCAGCATTTGAAAAATGAAATGTGGAATAGAATAGAAAATAACACAGTGCCTCACATTTAAATAGAATTATTATTATTTAGTGAAACTATGGGATTATTATGTTAAACATATTTCTTTCTCTGGTTCTTGGTCAGAAAGATTGCAAAGACAACCCCACAGAGACATTTCAAAGATAATCTATATAACACTTTTTCAAAAAGGAACTTCTTATATTAAACCCCAAATCTATTTCGATTGCTGAAAATCCTGTTCCTAGTTAGTTGATCCAATTATCTAAGTCAGAAACCTGCAGGTTGCTTAAAGTTAGCTCCATCTTCACACCCAGTCACTCACAAATTCTGAAAATTTGACCTCCTAATATGTATACAACACAACCCAATACTTCTCTCCATCTCCATGGTCCCAGGCCAGATCAGGCCCTCAAGGTCCTTCTTGTGGGCTATTGCCAATTGCCCTTACCTGGATGAATGCATCAATATGAATGATGAATGCATCAGACAGTCAGAGGTAATATGAAATGATTAGCTTTTTGTGAGCAAAATGCCCTAAAAAGTAAAATCAAGTTATTATAAGGGGTTGAAATAAATTCATAGATGATACATTTTTAACAGACTGCTATGAGATTTGGGCAACACACTTAATATTTTAAGACTGATAATAGCCAATACCACTCCTTGGATCACTATCAGAGACATACAGAATAAATTAATGACCATTTGCACGATGGAGCTGACCTAAAATGTTTTTTCTTAAGTTCATAGGAAGATAAGAATCCATAGTTACCCAAATTCTGACCTCAGCCATAAGAGCCACTGCAGAAAAGATTGCCAGGTGGTGGCACCTGGGTGGCTCAGTTGGTTGAGATCCAACTCTTATTTCAGCTCAGGTCATGAGATTGAGCCTTGAGTGGGACCCTATGTTGGGTGTGGAGTCTTGTTAAGATTCTCTGTATTACTCTCTGTATTACTCTCCCTCTGCCTCTCCCCCTCCCACACCCCCACTTACCCACTCACTCTCTCTAAACAAACAAGAAAAAAACATTGCTTGTGGTTTGGGAAAATGCTGTTGATGCTATTAGCTATTGTTTCAGTAGCTCCCTGAAATTCATGTTTATGCCTCCTCAAGGGCTACTTTCCTAGGCTACAGCTTATATAAATAAAACCAAACCTGTATCCTGTCATATATAATACATGTGCCCTTACTTTCCACCATCAAATTTAGTTCATAGGCTAAGACTTTATTTCTATTAAGTTTGTGAGTAAAAACCCTGACTCAGACTTTCAAACTAAACTGAACTGTTTAGTTTTTGCTGCTTCTTCCCCACAGTGCCATCAAATTTTAATTTATGGAATAATAAACATGTTCTTACTTGGGAGAAAAATGGAGAATGGTTTACTGACAGTAATCAGCAGTAATATTTGATTGAATTCATATGTGGATCCATTATGTGATTTAGCCTAAGGATCAAGGCAGTGAAATACAACTTACCATGGGCATACTATAATCTAACCAACTAAACTTGGTGAAGACATACCAACTTTCCCATTAAGGGAAATTCTTGCTCAACCTGGCAAGAGGTTAGTGTTAATTCTGAAGTTAAGCTGACTTTATTAACCTAAACCAACCACAAGGTAAATAAAGTGATATCTAATAATTGCATAGCCTTCCAGAGGGTTTCTTGAGTGAAGGCTGCAAGTTCTTACCAATTTTTACTGGTAATAATTTCTATACATTTATGGAATAAAGAATATCTGCAGCTCCTCACACAAGGTTATTCAAGACAATTGACTCATAAGAATATCCAGCTTCTCTGCCATACTATGAACTCCTCCTAAAGCACCTTTAATGATGGAGATGGGAGCCTTGGCTGTTATCAGGGTTGGCGACATTGCTCTTCTTTTTCTGGATATGATGCTCCTTCAAGCTCCTTTCCGTCTGTAGGACAGACAGGCTTTGTGAGCAGGAAGTGAAGCTGGAGCCACAAAGCATGAAGCCTGTGGAGGCAGGCGTCATGGGCTCTGGACGCCTGCAGAAAAAGTTGAAAATGAGCCAATGTGTGAAAAATTGGGAGGTGTTCTAAAGCCCTTTCAAGACATCAAAAGCCAAGTATCATAAGAAAAAGAATAAAGAAACAAAAGCTGTCATTTTTATAGCCTTCTCAGGATTACTACCAATTTTATTAAACCTGAAAATATTTTATTGGATTGATGTTATTCATAACTATAAAAATTAAAAAGACATGTTTTGAAGTATAAAGTAAGTGTAAAAATAAGATCTTTTGAGGAAGGAAACATTTGAGAATGAATATTTGAGAATTAGATCAAGTTGTTGGACAATGTTTTCACCTGACTGGATCCCGTGGTATGCCTAGGGATTGTCCACATAGTCCCATGTGAAGCTTGTCTCTGACTGTGTATTTCCCCATCATACCTAAAGGCCAGATAGGAAGACAAATTAACCAGAGCAGCAGAGCTGCCTTTCTTCCGACAAGTTGTATACTGTTGAGATTAATCCAATTGTGGAGATTAAAATTGGCCTTGGTCAGGATCTAGGTTAATATATCTACAAAGATTGGAAAGGCATGTGTCAGTAGAATAGCAACTCTCTCCAAATCATCTTTTTCTGTGTGCAAAATATTGAGAAATTTAAATTTCCATTAAAAGACTTTTTAAAAAGATTTATGTTTAATGATATGGAGCTGCACAACCCAGTGTGGTAGTCACTGGCCACATGTGGCTATTCAAATTTAAATTAATTAAAATTAATGAAGTTTAATTTACCTCTGGGGATAAAAATATATGTTTATAAAAAATAAAAAATTAAAAAAAAATTAATGAAGTTTAAAAAATTCATGTTCCTTGGTTGTGCTAGCCACATATATTTATTTATTTATTAATAAACATATAATGTATTTTTAGCCCCAGGGGTACAGGTCTATGATTTGCCAGGTTTACACACTTCACAGCACTGACCATAGCACATACCCTCCCCAATGCCCATAACCCCACCACCCTCTCCTGACCCCCCTCCTCCCAGCAACCCTCAGTTTGTATTGTGAGATTAAGAATCTCTGATGGTTTGTCTCCCTCCCGATCCCATCTTGCTTCACTTATTCTTTTCCTACCCCCCAAACCCTCCACGTTGCATCTCCACTTCCTCATATCAAGGAGATCATGATAGTTGTCTTTCTCTGATTGACTTATTTCGTTCAGCATAATACCCTCTAGTTCCATTCATGTTGTTGCAAATGTGTGCTAGCCACATTTAAAGTCCTCTATGGGGGTGCCTGGGTGGCTCAGTCATTAAGCATCTGCCTTTGGCTCAAGTTATGATCCCAGGGTTCTGGGATGGAGCCCCCCATCAGGCTCCCTGCTCAGAAGGAAGCCTGCTTCTCCTTCTCCCACTCCCCCTGCTTCTGTTCCCTTTGTTTCTATGTCTCTCTCTGTCAAATAAAATATTTAAAAATAAAAATAGATTAAGTCTTCTATCGCCTCATGTGGCCATGTGGCTACTAACTACCATATTGCAGAGCACAGACATAAAATATTTCCAACACTGCAGAAAGTGCTATTGATCTAAAGCAAATTTTTCCAGTGTACTCTGCTGGTCACTAGGTGTAGACTCTTAATAGCGGGTACTATAGAGGGAATTATGAGTTGAAGTTTTTCTTTTCTGCAGCTTTTTTAACTGTCAGTTTCAAAGAGGAGGCTCTGGAATATAGGAGTTTCCTAAAACAATTCAGACATCCAACTTTTCTTTTGTGGAGGAAATCCCAAGGACAATGTTGTTTGGGCAAACTTTGGGAAATATGGATTTGTAGAATAAGTAGTTTGACATCATGATCATGGACTATGTCTTATTTGTCTTTTTCTCCCCCTTCTGTGTCCAGAAAAATGCCTCATACAATAGTCAGTGTGCATTGTTGGCTTAACTGAGCCAACTGTTAAGGCTAAGAGAAAGAGAAAGTGGGAAACAAATACAGGGTGAGAACCATCTATTTCTTAGATTCCCAAACCAGTTGCATTCTCCATTGAGGTCACCAAATAAGGTAAAGCCACTACTTTTCTATACCAGAGTGCATACAACTTTTTTTTTTTTTTTTAATTTCTACATTTGGATCCACCCCTCTGATGCGCACCATTACAAATTTTTATTTATTTGCTTGTTTATTTATTTACTTCGAGAAAGCAGGAAATATTCTAAAAGGTATATTCTCCTGAATTACTTAATTTGCTAAATTAAGTTTGATTGGATTGATCTTTTTCATTGCACTGGAAAGAAGGAAGTCTAAAGGCTCCCCAAAACCCTCTGTCTTTATAGAATTGCAGTTTGGACAAGTTCTAATGAAAATTTGATGCTTAAAAAACAACTTAAATTTTCCTTTTAGTGACATACCTTACCAAAAGCTGTCTGGAGGCTGGGATGCAAAAGATCATCTTTTCCAAGGAAAAGCACAAATTCTTCTTTCAAAAAAAATTCTTCAATATACTATAGTTTATTTTTCTTTTCTGGACCCTCCTTAAAATCTTCATGCCTGGGTTGTCCTACCTCTAAAACAGGATAAATAACCTGAAATCCTAGTAGGATGTTATAAGAAAAATGATGAGGAGGAAATTGTTTTGATCTCCACAGAGACCAGGTCTTAAGCAAACTCTCCACAGCCTGCCCGTCCCTGAGTCTTTGTTTACCTTTGCCCAGCATCTTTCTCTTTTACACCCAAAGACCCATCTCTTCCAGAAGCTTTACCTTCTTTATCCCTTTTCAAAATGCCTATAGTGTTAACCACTGAACCTCTCACACTTGGCTTGGGCCTTGATCTTACTTCTTTTAGGTGCAAAATTTTAGGCCAAGTTCGGTCTCCCAGATGAGGTGAATGGCTCTTTAGAACAGCAATCAAGATTTAGTGATGTCTTCGCTTCTCGATCACTTAGCACAATACTAGTTGTTCAATAAATACTGATTAAAAGCAGCCTCACAGACTGCTTAGGGTAAATTATTTAACAATAGAACTTACTTTATTCAAGATTGCCTAATTTAGACTTTGTGGTAATATATTTAATAGATAAGTACTTGGCAAATTAAATAGCAAAAACATAATTTTTATAAATTTGACCTACATGAAAAATCATTTTAAGATTTTTAGGTATATGCAATCATACATCAATGATTGTGATAATGCATAAGGTAGATAAATTAGAA
Source organism: Mustela lutreola (assembly GCF_030435805.1). Taxonomy (NCBI): domain Eukaryota; kingdom Metazoa; phylum Chordata; class Mammalia; order Carnivora; family Mustelidae; genus Mustela; species Mustela lutreola. The sequence continues at coordinate 65,477,148 of NC_081296.1, read as the reverse complement.
TTTACCTAACTTTCCCTTTTTTCTTTTTTTTCTGAATATGTTATTTATTTATTTATTTATTTAGAGATAGGGACAGGGACAGAGAAAAAGGAGAAGGAGACAATCTCAAGCAGACACCACACTGAGTATGGAGCCCATCAAGGTGCTTAATCTCATGACCCCAATATCATGACCTGATCTGAAACCCAAGAGTGGGACACTTAACCAACTGAGCCACTCAGGTACCCCTCTCCCTTTTCTCTCTCTCTCTTTTAAAAGATTTTATTTATTTATTTGACCAAGAGAGGGAGAGATCACAAGTAGGCAGGAAAGCAGGCAGAGAGAGAGAGAAGGCTGTCTGCTGAGCAGAGAGCCCAATGCGGGGCTTGATCCCAGAACCCTGAGATCATGACCTGAGCCACCCACTGAGCCACCCATGTGCCCCTCTCCCTTTTGTCTTGATGGCATTTTTACTGATATGTACTGCACATAACCTAAAATTACCATTTCAAAGTATGCGCGTCAGTGGATTTTAATATAATCACAGCATCACTATTATCTAATTTCAGAACTTTTCTATTATCGCCAGAAGAAACTGCATACCCATTAACAGTAAACCCCAGTTTCCCCCTTCTCCGTCCCTTGGAAGCCACTAATCTTCTTCTTATCTCTGTGGATTTTCCTGTTTTAGACATTTCATATAAATGGAATCATATAGTAGTGTCCTTCTGTATCTGGTTTCTTTCACTTAATATATTCTCACGGTTCATCTGTGTTGTAGCATGTATTAGTACTTCAGTTCTTTTTATAACTGAATACTATTCTATTATATGGTTAAGCCACATTTTGTTTATCTATTTATCAGCTGATGGACATTTGAACTGTTTATACTCTTTGGCTTTAATGAATAATGCTGGCATGATCACTTGTGTCCAAGTTTTTATATAGATGTATGTTTTCCATTCTCTTGGGTATGTACCTAGGAATAGAATTGCTGTGTGCACTCTCTTTTACTCATTATGTAAGTCTTCAAAATCACATATTTTTATATAATTCTTATATGGGCCCTGAAAGAAATCTCAGAGAGATTTCTCTTTGCTAGCATATTGTAAACGTGATTGTTCTGAGAAAGCCCTTCTCTGAAGATAGTTTTTAATTTAGACTAATTTCTCCACAATGACTTCCCTTAGTTTCTTGACTCTTCCACAGGGTGGCTTGAGAGGACCCAACCTCCCAGCCTTTCAACACAACAGGCCGCCTCAGATAAATATGTAACCTGGCTGTACAGTGACAGGTTAGGACAAGTCTCCTGTCAACTTCTATCCAAATGGCTGCCCTAAGTAAATCCTTCCTAATAGGAGTCTGGAGCCACTACTGCTCTTGTTCAGTCTTTCTTATATCCCCTTGCCTCTGGAGTCACTGGAGCTATTTGGACTGAGTGGCTGGCAAAATTAATGCCAGCAAACCATTTGGCATCATAATGGGAATGTTGTTGTGTGATGTGTGTAAGAGTTGTGTGGAATAGGAGGGTGGGTTAACTCCTAATTTATCATGGTAGTGAGGGAAGATTGAGCACAGAGAGGTGGTGATTGCTATGAGTGACCTGGCAGCAAGAGCTCCTCTTCGAAGATAACTATGGGAATGAAACAGCCCACATCCAAGACCCTATTTCTACTCTGAATGAAGCTGATTGCTGATTTAGGAAAAAGAAATATGAAGATGATCTATAAAGTACCCCTAAGATGAAAATTACAAATTATTTTCAAGTTCAGAACAATAAATTTGTTCCTAAGGTCCTAAAAATGAATTAGCCTTCAGACTAGAGTAGTGCATTACCCAGGTAACAGGGTAACTTGTGGTTTCATCAAACTACGTCTCATTTGTATGCAGTGTTTGTGGGTGTGTGTGCACACACACGTGTGTGCTCATGTATGCATGTTTATACACTAATAAACATGCAGACAGACCTGGGTCATGATATAAAATGCATCACTCTGGATCACCCTCAGAAATATTTGAAAACCATGCCTCTCTAGGAATCTTCTATTAATCTTTTTTGTTTCCTGATACTCGTGGGCATTTGCAAACATTTCTGAAATTTTTCCTGGCTTATGTATAAATACCCTATTTGTGTCTGAAGCAGAAGCTAATTCCCACTTTGATCATTCTCCTGCAGCCAGAAGTTGTGTAAGAGGTATTTGTGGTAACTTCTTTATGAAAGGCCAGATGAGGTGTGCTGTGGCATGTCGGAAATAAAGATTTCTGGAATCGTCAGATGTTTTTGAGAGAAAACAGAGCTATCAATCTTCTCTATCCTCCAAAAACATTCAAAATGTGCTCGTATTGTTCTAGAGATGTTACTGAGGAAGCCAAGGAAATTAACAAATAGCCTGAGAGCATGTGTGGCACAAAACATTGCAATGTTTCTTCTAGAAAACCCCAATCTATCCTTTATATATTGCCACACAAAATGAACAGCCTCCAAGCCAGTCTTTTTTTTTTTTTTTTAATAGTTAGATAAGGTTTTTTTTTTTTAACTTTATTTTATTTTTCCAGTGTTCCAATATTCATTGGTTTTTGTTTTGTTTTGTTTTGTTTTGTTTTTAAAGATTTCTCAATTTATTTTAAAGAGAAGGAGCATGGGGAGGAGGGGCAGAGGGGCAGGGAGAGAGAGAAACACAATCTTAAGCAGATTCATGCTGAGCTGGGAGCCTAACAGGGCTCAATCTCATGACCCTGAGATCATGACCCAAGCAGAAACCAAGAGTGGGGTACTCAACCGATTGCTCCACCCAGGTTCCCTACAAACACAGTATTTTTTTATACTAAAACATCTGACTACATTGCTGAGTTCAAAATACCTGAATATGTTGCACAGAAAAATGTTTTGCAAATCTTATGAAAATGAGTAACTGAATAGAATTTTCTGCTCAGTCAGTTCTTATGTATCTTTGTAACAAATTTTTGTTTTGTAATGTGAATAACAAATCCCCTGTTCATGTTGTCAAAGGCTCTTGACTTTTAAGAAATCTTCCCAACAATGTTGAGATAACACATGGGCTTTTACTATTCTTTACCAAAGACTGGTCTTACTTCATGCCTGAAAACACTGAAACACAGCTCCAACAGGTATGGATGTAAAAGACATATAATGAGTAAACACTCCTTGTATTTCCCAATAAATCATTCCAAAACAGAATATATGTATGTGTTTATGTTTATGTATATATAAATATATATATTTATTTATAATTTATATCTGTAAGCAGAATTTAATTTTCAGCATGCATGGAGGGAGAAATAAAAGTACATAAATATTTTGTTACCTCTTAAAATAGTCTTACTTGAAAAGACCATCATTCTATATAGTAAATGGGCCCACTTGATTCTGAAATAACTGTGAGCTTACCATCAGCAAGCCAACATTAAGGCAACAAGAAGGAAGACCCAGGTCTCCTCTGGGATCCAAGATTCATTGTTTATGGATCACACCCAGTGCCCCATATAATATGTACCCTCCTTAATAGCCAGCATCAGGCTCACCCAACCACTGAAGCCCCCTCCCCTCCAAAACCCTTAGTTTCTTTCTCAGAGTCCACAGTCTCTCATGCTTCATCTCCCCCTCTGATTTCCCCTAACACCCTTCTCCTCTCCTTCTCCCGGTGTCCTCTGTGTTATTCCTTATGCTCCACAAGTAAGTGAAATGATATGATAATTGACTCTCACTGCTTGACTTATTTCACTCAGCATAATCTCCTCCAGTCCCATCCATGTTGATACAGAAGTTGGGTATTCATCCTTTCTGATGGAGGCATAATATTCCATTGTATATATGGACCATACCTTCTTTATCCATTCATCTGTTGAAGGCTGGGCCAATCTTAATATGCATGTTTCCTAAATAATGGGAAAATGTGTAATGTCCTTTTTTTAAAATTTTATTTTTTATTTATTTTCAGCATAACAGTATTCATTATTTTGCACCACACCCAGTGCTCCATGCAATCCGTGCCCTCTATAATACCCACCACCTGGTACCCCGATCTCCCACCCCCCGCCCCTTCAAAACCCTCAGATTGTTTTTCAGAGTCCATAGTCTCTCATGGTTCATCTCCCCTTCCAATTTCGCCCAACTCCCTCCTCCTCTCTATCTCCCCATGTCCTCCATGCTATTTGTTATGCTCCACAAATAAGTGAAACCATATGATAATTGTCCTTTTTAATGGCATAAACCAGAGAGTAAAATTCATGAATACATTAATGAGCACTGCCATTAAGTTTCCTCTTTGTACTAAATGTCCATTTTATGGAAACCCAAAGAAGGAAAGTTCAGTAGACCTGGATTAACACACTTTTCTAGCTTCAGTTCTCAGACCAACTCCTGTAGGACACGGACATATACACCATTAAACCTTCACAATGTCAGAGCAACCACAGAAACAGGAGCATTTTTCCAATGAGAGTTCTGGCTGTGTTTATTCTGTGACTGGTATTTCCAGGCTTTTACTCATATCTCAGACACTCCTCAACATTTTTAGAAACCTGCATAGATTCCAGATATCTTTCCTCAAAGCCCAACTTTATCTCTTCTCCTTTCCCCATTTCACTCACAGAAACAATCTTGGTCTTCACTTCTTACTTGTATTCCAGCTTCAAATTTCCAAATGCCCACAAGAAACTTGGATGACTGATTTTCCCACCAGTTTCAACATTTCATCACCCAAACTCTTCTCTCTTAAATCTGAAATGAAGAGCTTTCTCTTTTCATATAGTGCCCAAATCATTGTTTCAAGCAAGAAATCCAAACATCATTTTGAAACTCTTCATCTACCATGTCTAGTCTGTCAATAAGATCTGTTGTTTATTCCTTTGGAATGTCACTGAGACTTGTCTCTTACCCATTTACACTGGGACCACCATATTCATGGTCGTAGTCCCCTTCTGCTAGAATTATGACTAGAGCCTCTTCCATTCTCATTCAACTGATGGGAAATTATAGACAGGAATAGAACTTAAAATTTTATTAAGAATGTGCTATGTGTTAAATGCTATACTAGTCACAGAATAAACAACATAATGAAGAAGACTCTGTCTCTGACATCAAGTTGCTCAACATCTTTGGCTGTTATTACCACACTGGTACAAGGCATTCTTAAAATTACTGTCACCATGTCACTTTCATACTCTAGAATCTAGGATTAAGTACAAATGCTCTTACCTGACTTTTGTGGTCTCTGTGATTTAGAATGACTCTGTAATCTACCTTATTCCCCTTAATTTCCTGTCATGGCTCATTTCATGCAATAAGTTGTACCCTCCACCTGCCTCCTACAGGCTCCATATGCTTCTTAACCTTTACTTCTGGTCTCCCTTCCTAGAGACCTTCTTCTCTCTTCCCTTCACACAAAACGTACCCATCCTTCAGAGTCTGTTTGGCAAGTCCACATTTTCCACAAAGCCTTCTGCAATTTCCCCAAAGCACTTTTCTTTTCCTAATTCCCTATGTGCCTATAGTTGGAAGAAATTTCTACCTCAGGCCACTCACTGTGGTAAGTACAGTATCATATATTTCAGGTGCCCCTACAGATAGAACATAAATTTTAGATCTTTTCAAATATTTCATATCAGTCCCTTACTATGTAACACTGTGCCAAAACAATAGTAGATTTAGCCTTCACCAAGTACACTCTTCCATTTCACCATTTCATGACTTTATTTATGAAGTGTTCAATGATAATGGCCTGTGCCTGTCTCAGGGTTAAACACTGAAGGTATAGGCATATGCAAATAAATATTTACTGATATCAGAAATAAATACACAGCCTAACAGAAGCCTGGAGAAAAAAGATTAACTTGTGTGGGGAATTTAGTGGGAGCCTCCTGAAAGGGATGCTCTTTCCTGCCTGGAATATCCTTTGTTTCTTATTTTACTAGCACATTTTCCTCATCCCCAATGTATTTGCTCAAAGCATACCTCTTCTCTGTAGCTTTTTTTTAGTCAACAAAAAAAGGAATGAAAGACCCAGAGAAGTGTGATGATTTGTCCAAATGATGCATACCCTTTATTCATGTGTTCCCCATGAGTATTTTTTGTCTTTGATGTTTGTTTTAATTAATTCTGCTTATAAATTTCTTTTTTAGATATTTGTGGTAACTAGATATAAAGAATTATCTTGGACATTTTATCCAAGTGTGTTAAAGTAGTTTGCATAAATTATTTAGATTCTGTGACCCTCCTTGTCTGTCTTCTTTTCCTTTCTTTTTTAAAAACTTTCTATTTCTGTACTTAATTTTTCAAGGCTCTGAGTAGACATAAGAGAGTCTATAAAGGAGGTGTTGTGTTCTCCAACTAGAACAAATCCCAAACTGTATGGCTAATCTGAAGAGTATGTTTTGAAACGGTCTCAGTTTCCTTCCCTTGATCACAGGGGATAGGTGTTTGATATAAACCACCTAATCTCTCATTTCCAACCAGTTGTGAAAACATGCTTCTCCGGATTCCAGGCCACTGCAATAGAAGGGAGTAAATAATCAGGGAAGAGTGGTTAAATATAGGCCAGGGTTTAGATTTATAAAACTTCATCCAGTTGGTCTGACAGTTCCTGCATGGAACTCCACTGGGAGCTACCCTTGTCAGTGGTGTGTGTCTGTTAACTTTATTAATCATTTTAGTGTCAGAGTTCTTTATTCTCTCAGCCTTCCTAATAATGTAAGTCCTCTGACTTGATTTTATATTTTTTAAGAAGTATAAAAACTCATCATGTGCATTCAAATTTACTCAGCAATTGTTCACTAAATTTCTATGCCTCAGACATTGGAAGTTAACACCAGAGAAACCACAAAAGTGATCCAGCTTAAAATATCATCAGGAAGTTCCCACTGATACAAATGATATAAATCATTTTATACCTCTTTTTCTTTTAGAATGTTGTCATATAATACCCATGTAGGGGAGGGTGTAGGAAACAAAAGCTCTTCTGTGCTATTGGTAATGGGTATAGAATGGCATTCTCAGGTTACCTTGTTATTATCTATCAAAATGTCAAATATTTATGCTTTTGACCTGACTACTCTACTGCCATAAATGCTTTCTACTGGTATAGTCACACGAATACGCCAAGAGTTATGTGTAAGAACTAATATTACAGCATTGTCTATAATAGCAAAAATAACCCAATATCTATTAATGGGGAGATTTAGATGAAATATAATAAAGGCATTCAATGAAAAATAATGTGACTGTTTTTTTAAATTAAAGATTATATTTATTTATTTGTCATAGAGAGCACAAGCAGGCAGAGCAGCAAGTAAAGCAGGCAGAGGGAGAAGCAGACTCCCTACTGAGCAAGGAGCCCTACACAGGGCTCGATCCCAAGACCCCAGGATCATGACCTGAGCTGAAGGTAGACAGTCACATGACTGAGCCACCCAGGCATCCCAGTGCATCTATTTTTAAAAGCGAGACAGATCCAGGTGTGTGTGGATATGGAAATATTTCTAAGACATGTTCTTTAAAAAAAAATTGATAGCAAACTTTTGAGATATCATTTATAGTTTTAAAAATGCTTTGTAAAGACCTCCATTTCCAACCAAAATATAGAAGCAGTTAGTCAAAATGATGAATTATATTGCCTTTTATGTCCTAGATAACTGTAAAAATGAACAAATCATTTTAAAACAACTGTGTTTCATTTATTCTTCTTCTACCCACTTAAGCCTCCATGTTGCATCACCACTTCCTCATATCAGGGAGATCATATGATAGTTGTCTTTCTCTGCTTGACTTATTTCGCTAAGCATGATACGCTCTAGTTCCATCCATGTTGTTGCAAATGGCAAGATTTCATTTCTTTTGATGGCTGCATAGTATTCCATTGTGTATATATACCACAAGATGGGATTGGGAGGGAGACAAACCATAAGTGACTCTTAATCTCACAAAACAAACTGAGGGTTGCCGGGGGGAGGGGGTTTGGGAGAAGGGGTTGGGATTATGGACATTGGGGAGGGCATGTGATTTGGTGAGTGCTGTGAAGTGTGTAAACCTGGTGATTCACAGACCTGTACCCCTGGGGATAAAAATATATGTTTATAAAAAATAAAAAAATTAAAACAACTGTGTTTAGGAATTTGACAACTAGATAGTGTAGAGTTGCCTGTTATTTTTAACAGGAAGGAAACACATTAAATGAGGTCCATTTTGCCATAGTTTTTTATCTCAGGGAACCTTACCAACTATGGCACAAGGAAGTTCAGACCAAACTTAAAGCAACCAGCTATCTAAGTGAAGGACAGATTATAATTCAGGGCTGCTAAGGAGGTGGTATTTGAAGGAAAGAATACTAGAGAGGAGGGAGCTGTATAAATATAGATATGGACAGGGGTGCCTGGGTGGCTCAGTGGTTAAGCATCTGCCTTTAGCTCAGGTCATAATCCTGGGGTCCTGGAATTGAGTCCTGCATCGGGCTCCCTGCTCAGTGGGAAGCCTGCTTCTCCCTCTCCCTCTCCCCCTGCTTATATTCCCTCTCTTGCTGTTTTTCTCTGTCAAATAAATAAATAAAACCTTTAAAAATAAAATAAACAGAATATAGATATGGGCAAAGACTGAGAGAGAGAGAGAGAGAACCCTTGAATACTAAGCTGTGCATATACTATGAGATCCTGAAAAATCTGGAATTATAGCTGTGGGTTGTAAGCTGGTCAGAGATTCTGGAGCTTGCACAATGTCGAGATATGTTGGAATTCCAACCAACAAGACTGAAGAGAACTTGCTAAATACCCTAAACATTTAGTTGGGATTTTACAAAGGACAACCATGGAATAAGGCTACTGTAACTTTCCATAAAGTTAATCCTAAAGTAGTTCAACAGCCAAGCCTTGCTAAGATTGAATTGATTTCCCAATAAATTAACCAATTTCCAAAATAAAATATAGTCACTATTCAAAGAGAGAAAAAAGTGACCTCACAAAAATAGCATCCTTAATATTCAATATATGATAAAATAAATTACCAGACATTTGAATAAGCAGGACAATATGACACATAGCCAAGGGAAAAATAGTAAATCATAAAGGCTCAGTAATGATACAATGTAGAATTCAGGAGAAAGGTATTTTTTAAAGGAAAGCATTATAGATATAACAAGAGAGTGGGTCAGAAATTTCAGCAGAGAGGAGAAAAAGATGAAAAAAACTAAAGCCAAGAAATACAGTATCTAAAATGAAAAATACAGTGAATGAGATAAACAGAAGATCAGACACTCCAGAAGAACGTATCAATTTCTTGGAAAATTGTTCAATGCAAACTACCTAAGATAAAATACACAGAAGGAAAAGACTGGAAAATATAAAGACATATGACTTCTGAGACAGTATTGAGACACAGTCTAATGTGTGCAGCTGTAGTCCAAGAAGGAGAGGAGTGATAAACTGAGGCAAAAACAACATCTTTTTTTGAAAAAAAAAAAAAATAGTGACTAAAAACCCTTCCAAATCTGAACATAAATATTCACCTACAAAACTGAATACATTGACAAAACCGAAAGCAAAAGAAGCAAAGAAAAAAAAGAGAGAGAGAGAGATAAAAGAAGGAAAGAAAAGAAAGGAGAGAGAGAAAAAAAGGAAGGAAGGAGGAAGTAAAGAAAGGAAGGAAGGAAGGACAGAAGGAAGGGAGAAAGAAAACAGAAAAAAAAAAGAAAACTAAGTACATCATAATTACATGGATAAAATTCTGGGATAAAAGAAAATTTTTAAAAAGTAGCCAGAAAAAGACACATCACATATGTGGAAACAATAAGAATAAACACTGACTCTCATCACAGACAATGCAAGTTAGAAAACAATGGAATGTTGTATTTTAAGTGCTGGGGGTGGAAAACAAGCTTTTAACCTAAAACGTCATAGCCTGTGAAAGTATCCTTCAAAAATCAAGAAGATGTGGTATATATACACAATGGAATACTATGCAGCCATCAAAAGAAATGAAATCTTGCCATTTGCGACAACATGGATGGAACTAGAGCGTATCATGCTTAGCGAAATAAGTCAAGCAGAGAAAGACAACTATCATATGATCTCCCTGATATGAGGAAGTGGTGATGCAACATGGGGGCTTAAGTGGGTAGAAGAAGAATCAATGAAACAAGATGGGATTGGGAGGGAGACAAACCATAAGTGACTCTTAATCTCACAAAACAAACTGAGGGTTGCTGGGGGGAGGGGGTGGGATTATGGACATTGGGGAGGGTACGTGCTATAGTGAGTGTTGTGAAGTGTGTAAACCTGGTGATTCACAGACCTGTACCCCTGGGGATAAAAATATATGTTTATAAAAAATAAAAAAAAATGTTTTAAAAAGTTCTTTAGTCTAAAGAATAACTGATACTGAAAGAAACTTGAATATCAGCAAAGAAATGAAGAGTGCCAACTATAGTAACTATATGGAAAAATAGAAAAAGATGTCTTAATTTCTTTATAACAGTTAGCTGTTTAAAAGAAAAATAGCTAGTAAATGTTTAGTTTTTATCATAGAGAAACATAAAATATGTGACAAACAAAAAGAGGACAAATGTAAGGTCCTTAATCTTACATGTTAAAAGATAAAATTTTAATTTAAATTGGACTGTGGTAAGTTAATAATGCATACTGTAACCACAAGACCAACCACTAAACATGGGAAGCAAAAGGAATAGATAAATGAAACAACAATAAATATTTGATTCATCTAAAAGATGAAGGAAAATGAAGGAAAACAACAGAACAAATGACATAAACAAGGGGAAATAGCAAAATGGTGGGCTTAAACTCAATCATATCAGAATTATATGAATGTGAATGGAGTAAACATTGATTAAAACACAATTGTCAGACTGGATAAAGAAGCAAGATTCACCTATATTAAGACACAGCATTGAAAGTAACAAAGTGGAAAAATAGTTATGTATATGAAAACTGGGACATCATGGAGAACATAAATATATTAAAAAGATAAAGTAATACTACTAACTGCTTTGTACCCATAATACCAATCCTATATAAACTCCCTCAGAGAAGAGTGGAAGATAAAATACTTTCCAACTTGTTTCATGAATCAGTTTCCCTAATAGCAAATCCAGAGAAAAACATAAGAAAACTTACAAAAATATTTCTCATGTGTAAATCATAAAAATCCTTAAAAAGTGGTAGCAAATTAAATTCAGCAATATATCAGTATCATAATGCATCATGATCAAGTGAGGTTTGCATGGAATGCAATATTGGTTTACCATTTGGAAATCAATCAATATAAACTGACAGAGTGAAGGCCAAAAATATTTCATATGGTCATTTTAATATATGCAGAAAAAGCATATAACAGACTTCAACCCCCATTCATGATAATTCTTAACAAACTAAAAGCAAAGGGAACTTCCTTAACCTCATTAAGGATATCTGAAAAACACAGCTGAGCACAGGAAACTTTAAGGCAAAGAAACTATTCTACATAATATTTAATGGTTTGGATACATGGCATTATACATGTCAGAATTCCTAGAACTCTGTAACACAAAGAGTGAACTCTAGTGTAAATATGCACTTTGGATAATAATGTATCAATAATCATTTATTGACTGTTATACATTCATCAGATAGACCACTGTAATGCAAAATATTAGTAATAAGGAAGCTGTGGGTGGAAGCATGGGATACATGGGAATTCTGTATGCTCAATTTTTCTGTGAATCTAAAACTGCTCTAAAAATAATTACATTTTTTTTTAATTTTTTATTTTTTATAAACATATATTTTTATCCCCAGGGGTACAGGTCTGTGAATCACCAGGTTTACACACTTCACAGCACTCACCAAATCACATAATTACATTTTTTAAAAGATTTTATTTGTTTATTTGACAGACAGAGATCACAAGTAGGCAGAGAGACAGGCAGAGAGAGAGGAGGAAGCAGGCTCCCTGCTGAGCAGAGAGCCCGATGCAATGTGGGGCTCAATCCCAGGACCCTGGGATCATGACCTGAGCCGAAGGCAGAGGCTTAACCCACTGAACCACCCAGGTGCCCCAATAAATACATTTTTAAAAACTACAGAAAACATCAAACTTAATAGTGAAGGATTGAATGTTTTTCCCATTTTAATGAGAAACAAGACAAGGACATCACTATCACCATTTCTGTTCAAAACTGTGCTGGAGATTCTGGTCAGCATACTCAATGCTAAATAAGTAAATTCCTAACATAAATATTGGAAAGTGAGAAAGAATCTTTATTTGCAGATTACATTATGATGTACATAAAAATGTTTAAGGAATGAATATATAATAAGACTCCTAAATCTTGTAAGTGAATTTAGCAAGATCACAAGAAATAGGCCAGTATGCAAAAATGAGATGTATTTCTAAATGTGAGTAAAGAGCTCTATAGTGAATACTATACCAGGAGGTTTTTTGAATAAATTTTGGCAGACTGATTCTAAAATGTACAAATAATTTGAAAGGAGTTAGCTAAATAATCTTTAAAATGAAGAAAAAAGTTGGAGGATTTATATTGCCAGATTATAAGATGTCCTATAAAGTTATGGTAATCAAGACACTGTGATACAGACATAGAGAATCAATGGAACCAAATCAGTCTAAAAAAGAACCAAAATATATGGCCATTTTGTTTTTAAAAAGGTACCAAAAGCACACGAAAGAGAAAACGAAGTCTTCAAATGTAACGCTGTAACAACTGGATGATCATACTTTAAAAATGAATCTTGGGTCACCTGGGTGTCTCAGTCGCTTAGGCATCCAACTGTTGATTTCAGATCAGGTCATGATCTCAGGATCAGAAGATCAAGCCCTTATCGGACTCAGTGTTCAGTGGGAATCTGCTTGAGATTCTCTCCCTGGCCCTCCCTCCCCCTGTTCATGTACTTTCTCTCTAAAATAAATAAGAAATAAAATCTTTAAAGAAAAAATTAATCTTGACTTTTCACAACATACTCAAAACAATTTGAGATGGATAATAAACATGAATGTAAAAGCTAAAACTTCTAGAAAAAAAACTAAATATATTTGTAAACTTGGAATAGGCAATGCTTTTTGCACTTACCATAAAAGAAAAAAAAAATAGCAGTTGTACTTCCTAATGTTAAAACTTCTCATAAAAAGACAATGTTAAGAAAGTGAAAAAAGCAAGCCACAACCAAGGGGAAAATATTTATAATATATATATCTGAAAAAAAATGATTTGTGTCCAGAAAATGTAAAGAATTCCTGCAACTTTGTACAGAACACATAACCTGATTAAAAAATGGTCAAAATAATTGAATAGATACTTCAAAAAAGAGTGGATAGAATGATCACTAAACACCCAAAAAAAGTGATCAAAATCATTAATCATTAATCATCAGGAAAATGCAAATTAAAACTAAATGCAAATTAAAACTAAAATGATATATTACTTCATACTTACAGAAGGTCTATATATTGTGGAAAATGTGGAGCAACTGAATTTATCATTTGTTGTTAGTGGGGCTGTAAAATGGCATAGCCATTTTGGAAATCTGACAATTCCTTATAAATTTATTTACACACACACACACATACACACACACACACATACATATATATGACCTGTGACCTGCAATTTCACTCCAAGGGCAAATAAAGAGTTATGTCCACAAAAATGCTTGCATATGAAAGTTCATATCACCTTTATTCATAATAATTAAAACCAGAAATAATGCAAATATCCATTGAGAAGGACATGAATAAATTGTGGTATATTCATATAATGGAGCGAGAAAAAATTTTTAAATTGCCCATTGAATGGATAAATGTAATAGCACGGGTAAATTTTGAAGCAAATGAACCAAGACAAAAAAAGATATCGTGTAAAATAGATTCTGTGTGATTCCATGTATATGAAATCCTGCAACAGGTAGGGATTTGGTGTTAGAAATCAGAAGATGGTGACCTTGAAACATGGACTGACTAGAAGAGGCAAGATAAAATTTTCTGGGGTAGAAATATTTCATATCTTGGTTCATTTGTGAGGATATACAAATGTGTGTATTTATCACAACTCATTGAAATTATGATATGTACATTACACTATATATGAATTATACCTCAATAAAGAAAGGACAAATGTTTTTGCATACACACCCATACACACACACAGGAAAGAAAGATGGATTTTGGTTTTGTTTTTATATTTTCCCTTAATGAACCCCGACACTAAAAGAATGTGCCTGCTATATAATAGGTACCCAGCAAATATTCAATGAATAAAGTGATATGTATGAAAAATTCTGAATAATGAAGAAGAAGCTATTAATAATAGTTACCTTTGAAGGTCAGCCTAATAGGAGAGAAGGGGGCTTACTTCCAGCTTTCATACAGTCAATCCTGACTACATATTTCACTGACACATGTGTGTGCACACACACACACAAATACTTCCAGAAACTCATCATGTTACATTATGTATGTTTTTTAAATATGTTTTGGTAAAAATTAAAATGTCTGGCATCTAATGGAACCCAATATATATTTTTGTGAAATATAGGAATTTATTAATATATATGAGCTCTTGATAATGGTGATTTTGCCAAACAATATTGTTTGAGCTTCTAATGACTTCAATCCTCTTTGTATAACTCAGTGTGTGTTGAAGACTGAACTAAAAATTTCATAGTACCTGTTAACAATAAAATGAGCTATAATTCACAAAAGTGTCTGCAAGAGCAGTTACTGCTGAAATTCTCAACTGCTCTGCAAGGCTATTATTATCTCTATCTCTAATTTACAGATGATAAAAGCTGAGATCAAGGAGGCTAAATGATTTGTCAAGATTCTCAGAGTTATACAGTGTCAAATTCAGAATATGTTGCCACATCTGATTCCTAAATGTATGCTTTTTACAATAATTTCCTTTGTCTCTCATAGATCAAAAATTAATAAGAGAAAATAGAATAAAAAGTCATGTTTTAAAAAGGCAAGTTAAATGTATAATTTAACAGCCAGGGTGATTGGTTTTTCAAAGAAAATATTCCCCGGGAAGAAGACTGGTAAGTAGTGGGGACAGAATCTGACTGAGGGGTTGGCAGACAAGACTGCGGCCCAAAGCCCAGACCTGCGGGCATTAAAATAACCATGGAATAAACTAGAAATGAAGTGATTGCTGAGACAGATTTCCTCAAGTATCTTTTTATGTAACTGCAGAAATTCAAATTTGTATAAGCCCAGCTGAAGCACAGTGCGGAAAGGGTGCTCACCAGCATGGACATGTCTCTCTTGAAGAATTTTTCAACACACGCATGCAGTTTGTAGCCAGCTAAAAGACGGCCATAGCTGGCAGCTGAAAGTGAGATAAAACAATTGCAGAGCACAACGCTGTTCACAGGATTGAGGAATTTCTTTCATTACCTAAATCTTTAATAAGCTTGCCAAGAAGTTGTCTGATTTGAATAATCACAAAAGAATAGAGGAGAGAATAAAAGATGTAGGAAAGCAGGAAACTTTTGTCTGCTATTTTTTTTTTTTTTTCAGACTTCTGGCTCTGCTCAGGGCAGCAAAGTAAGTCAGCAGATGAACTTATTTCCGTATACATTTTTGCTAATAGGAAGTCAGAATCTCCCTGCCCCTTTAAATAAATCTTGAATAAATATTTTAAAATTCACTTTGAACTGGTACCAAATTATTAGTCTGGGGACACCCACGGGTCTAGGTCCAGGCTTGGCTGTGTTTGTATAGCCTTTCATTTTATCCTTTTCATCGTGGAATCATGGAAGAAAAAAAAAAAAAGCAAGTACTTCTAAGATTAGAATTATCTGAGAGAAAACAAAAACTACAGTCTTGAAGCACATTTTAGAAACATGCAGAAGAATGAAACTGGATCCTTATCTTACACTATACACCAAAATCAGCTCCGAATGGACTAAAGACTTGTACATAAGACCCTGAAGCCATAAAACTCTCAGAAGAAAACATGAGTGGTAAGCTCATTGACACCAGTCTTAGCGATGATTTTTTGGATTTGACACCAGAAGCAAAGCCAAATAAACAAGTGGAACGGAGAAGAAAACAAAACAAAAAACAGCCGACAGTTCTTAGTGGTACATATTGAATACTAAAATGAATATGGAATGTAAATGTGTTTTAGGAATTCAGATATCAGGGCAATGACCAAAAAGGAAGGTTCACAGTTGAAGTGGATCTTGAGCTATACTTGAAAGATGAGTAGAATTGGGGACTGAGAGTTAAATACCAGGCACAGGTAGAGTGTCACTACAGAACTATGACATCCTGTTCTGTTTCTTCCTGTTAGCTGCTTTTCACCATCCCAACCATTTCCATAACTCAGTACCTCTCAACCCAACCATGTATAGGTACGTACACACACACACACACACACACACACACACACGCATCCCACCTGTACACGTGTCCACGTCTTGAAGGAAGATTTTAAAGAGGGTGTGTGGGTAACTATAATAGCTACTTCTACAGTGAAATTCGTTGAGTAATTTGCAAGCACTTCGCACAGATGATAGTCCTTACTACAAAACAGAATTGCAAAAATAGTCCCAGTGAAGACAGATTTTATATCCTTCGGTTTCTTCCACAGGCATAACTTTTCTTCAAACATCAACACAGGGGATAACTTACCAGAAAGTTCCTGTTCATTTTGGGACAAAATACAAATGCTGTATATTTGGCACCTGCTTGAAATGGAAGATGCTAGTAGCTCTCTTTTGAAAGAGACTTCTGTGAACAAGGACTTGGCCTGCCTTCAGTCCTTCAACACCAACCCTAGTAGTAAGGGTAAAAACACCAGCATCACTCATTAGGTAAGAGATGAGGTTTTCTGTTGTTTCTTCAGCACTGAACCAGATGTTGGCATGACTGTGTATTTCTCTCCTTGGCTACTCATGGGTAAGTCTTGTTTGGAAACTTTAGCACATATAGAGGGACCCTTTTTAGGCAGAGAGAAAAGTTGAAAAGCTTATTTCTGAGATATTTCTATACTGTTGTAGGTTACTTTCCAAAAGAAAATTATTATAGGGATAAACCATTCTCTTTTGAAATCATGAATCACACTTTCTTTTAAGCTTTCTTTTTGTAACTCAATGTGCAAATATAAGTATAGAAATGTTGTTCTGCATTTTAATCATGATGTGGCAAAAGTCACCTCTCTGCAAAGTTACTTTAAGCAATATAGAGGACAGAGAATAGACAGAAACAATTCCTGATCCTCTACCCATAATTTGAAAAGGAAATGAAATCACATGGCATAATGTACGTCAGCCATGCAAATTGTTTTTTTTTTAAGATTTATTTATTTATTTTAGAGAGAGAGAGAGCAATCAGGGAGAGGGGCAGATGGAGAGAGAGAATCCTGAAACAGACTCCCTGCTGAGGAAAGAGGCTGGCTGATGCAGGGCTCCATTTTAGGACCATGAGATCGTGACCTGAGCAGAAATCAAGAGTCGTCTGTTTAACTGACTGTGCCTTCACAGACCACTCACCCCCCATGCAGTTTATTTTTATACATATCCTCTGGTGAAAGGAAGCATCAAAAACCTAGGAAGTATTCTACTAATATTTTGCAACCCATAAACAAGTTTTAAGACAGTATGTACTTTTTTGTACCTATCCTGAAATTCTATAAGGTCCTGTGTTAGTCAGCATTCCCATTTTTATCATGATTACAAATGAGATTATAAATAAATGAATACTTATGAGAAGAAGATGGGTGAGAAGCAATCTATCATAATGGAGATGACTTAAAAGACAAACTGTGATTCTGGATTTTACAGTAAAACTGTAAAAATAATTTTAGTTTTATTTCAGAGAAAACCCCCTAGATCAGCATGAGTTATATAGTTGTGCAGAAGAACTAAAATTTTGGAAAATACATATATTGTGTTGGTGGGAATGCAAGCTGTTGCAGCCATTCTGGAAAACAGTGTGGAGGTTCCTCAAAAGGTTGAAAATAGAATTACCCTACAACCCAGCAATCATACTACTGCAGCAAACAAAAACCAAAATGCACTTTACCCAATGTAGTGATCCAAAGGGGTGCATGCACCCCGGTGTTTATAGCAGCAATGTCCACAATAGCCAGACTATGGAAAGAACCTAGATGTCCATCAACAAATGAATGGATAAAGAAGATGTGGTATATATATACAATGGAATACTATGCAGCCATTGAAAGAAATGAAATCTTGCCATTTGCAATGATGTGGATGGAACTAGTGGGTATTATGCTGAGCAAAATAAGTCAGAGAAGGACAGTTATCATATGATCTCTCTGATATGAGGACTTTGAGAGGCAGGGTGGGGGCACTGATGGGCAGGGAAGGAAAAAATGAAACAAGATGGGATCAGGAGGGAGACAAACCATAAGAGGCTCAATCTCACGAAACAAACAGAGTTGCTGGGGGGGTGGGAGTGAGGGATAGGGTGTCTGGGTGATGGACATTGGGGAGGGTATATGCTATGGTGAATGCTGTGAAGTGTGTAAGACCAATGATTCACACACCCGTACCCCTGGGGCAAATAATACATTATATGTTAATTTTTTTAAAAGAAAAGAAAAAATAAAATGTAAAAAAAAGACATATAATGTGTTTTGTAAGTACAAAGAAAAATAAAACGTTGGAGAGACCCCACTGAACTAGTTAAACGGATCATTCCTCTAACCTGTGTCACTAATCCAATAGAAAAGAGAAATTATACTGAGAATATTTTCATAGCTTTACATTGAAGAAAACTAACAGACTTAAAAACTTCTAGTGCAAACCAAAAAAGAAGAAAAAAAACAGAAATTGTATAATCAAATTAAGAATTGGGGGAAAATTTCTGCTTCTGGTTAGAATGTAGGCAGTCACGACGAGATGGAACTATCAGTCAAACAATGAGAATAGGACAGATAAGCTACTAAATTATAGCTTAAAAAAACCACCAGGCAGTTAAGGATGCAAATTGACCTAAATACACTAAATTCCAGAAATTGGCAAATCCTTCCTGGGAAAGAAGACAGCCATGGCTGTTCCCATTCCTAGTAGAGCTGCCAGAGATAAAATGAATCTGGCATACACACCAATAAGAAGAAATCAGATAAACATTTTGGGAATTTTTTTTTAACATACGATATTTTACATACAATATTACATTAGTTTTAGCTACACAACATAGCAATTCAACAACTCTATACCTTATACCTACCACACTATACCTACCACAGGTGTAGCTACCATCTGTCACCAAAGCTGCTACAGTATCATCAACTGCATTATCTATGCTGTGCCCCTCATTACCATAATTCATTCATTCCATAGTTGAAAACCTGTATCTTTCATTCTTCAAAACTTTTGCTCAACCATCCAACCCGCTTCCTGATGCCAAACATCAGTTGTATTCTGTATTTATGGCCTCGTTCTGACTTTTGTTTGTTTATTCATTTGTTTTGTTTTTAAATTCCACATATGAGTGAAATCATATGATATTTGTCTTTGTCAGTCTGGTTTATTTCACTTAGCGTAACACCCTCTTG
The DNA here is from genome assembly GCF_030435805.1 of Mustela lutreola. NCBI lineage: Eukaryota > Metazoa > Chordata > Mammalia > Carnivora > Mustelidae > Mustela > Mustela lutreola. The sequence goes on along the minus strand of NC_081296.1, from coordinate 65,457,625 downwards.
GTCCATCCATGTTGTTATAAATGCAAGATCTCCTTTTTTAAATGTTGTGTAGTATTCCTCTGCATGCGTGTGTGTGTGTGTACCACATCTTCTTTACCCATTCATCTATTAATGGGCACTTACAACTCAACACCAAAAAAACCAAACAATTTGACTAAAAAATGGTCAGAGGACCTGAATGACATTTTTTAAAGACATACATAATGGCCGACAGACACATGAAAAGATACTGATTACTCATCATCAGGGAAATGTCAATCAGGACCACAATTGAATACCAATTTACACCTGCCAGAATTGCTTGAATCAAAGACAAGAAATAACAAGTGTTGGCAGGGATGTGGAGAAGAAGGAACCCTTGTTCACTGTTGATGGGAATGTAAATTGGTGCAATCACCATGAAAAACACTATAGAGTTTCCTCATTGGTTAGGTTTATTCCTAGGTATCTTATGGTTTTGGATGCAATTGTAAATGGGATTGACTCCTTAATATCTCTTTCTTCTGTCTTGCTGTTGGTGTAGAGAAATGCAACTGATTTCTGTGCATTGATTTTATATCCTGACACTTTACTGAATTCCTGTATAAGTTCTAGCAGTTTTGGAGTGGAGTCTTTTGGGTTTTCCACATATAGTATCATATCATCTGCGAAGCGTGATAATTTGACTTCTTCTTTGCCGATTTGGATGCCTTTAATTTCCTTTTGTTGTCTGATTGCTGAGGCTAGGACCTCTAGTACTATGTTGAATAGCAGTGGTGATAATGGACATCCCTGCCGTGTTCCTGACCTTAGCGGAAAAGCTTTCAGTTTTTCTCCATTGAGAATGATATTTGCGGTGGGTTTTTCATAGATGGCTTTGATGATATTGAGGTATGTGCCCTCTATCCCTACACTTTGAAGAGTTTTGATCAGGAAGGGATGCTGTACTTTGTCAAATGCTTTTTCAGCATCTATTGAGAGTATCGTATGGTTCTTGTTCTTACTTTTATTGATGTGTTGTATCACATTGACTGATTTGCGGATGTTGAACCAACCTTGCAGCCCTGGAATAAATCCCACTTGGTCGTGGTGAGTAATCCTTTTAATGTACTGTTGAATCCTATTGGCTAGTATTTTGGTGAGTATTTTCACATCTGTGTTCATCAAGGATATCGGTCTATAGCTCTCTTTTTTGGTGGGATCCTTGTCTGGTTTTGGGATCAAGGTGATGCTGGCCTCATAAAATGAGTTTGGAAGTTTTCCTTCCATTTCTATTTTTTGGAACAGTTTCAGGAGAATAGGAATTAGTTCTTCTTTAAATGTTTGGTAGAATTCCGCCGGGAAGCCGTCTGGCCCTGGGCTTTTGTTTGTTTGGAGATTTTTAATGACTGTTTCAATTTCCTTACTGGTTATGGGTCTGTTCAGGCTTTCTATTTCTTCCTGGCTCAGTTGTGGTAGTTTATATGTTTCTAGGAATGCATCCATTTCTTCCAGATTGTCAAATTTATTGCCGTAGAGTTGCTCATAGTATGTTCTTATAATAGTTTGTATTTCTTTGGTGTTAGTTGTGATCTCTCCTCTTTCATTCATGATTTTATTTATTTGGGTCCTTTCTCTTTTCTTTTTGATAAGTCGGGCCAGGGGTTTATCAATTTTATTAATTCTTTCAAAGAACCAGCTCCTAGTTTCCTCAAAAAATTAAAAATAGAAATGCCACATGATCCAGTAGTTCACTTTTTGTAAACTCTTAGGAGTCAAGTGAGGACTGGCATGACAGGTTAGACTCAAAGGCCCCCCAGGAAAAGTGATTTCTGCATCCATGCCCCATGCCTTTCCCATGGGCCTTCACTGAGTCCATGGAAATCGTTCATTGAAGACTAGGGATGAAGGAGGGGAGCAGCGATAAATCCTTCAGAGGCACTCCAGATGTGGAAGATTAAAGATGCTCACAAACCGGGGTGCCTGGGTGGCTCAATGGGTTAAAGCATCTCCCCTCAGCTCAGGTCATGATCTCAGGGTCCTGGTATCCAGCCCCACAGCTGGCTTTCTGCTCAGAATGGAGCCTCCCGCCCGCCCCCCCCCCACTGCCTGCCCCTCTGCCTACTTGTGATCTCTGTCAAATAAGTAAATAAAATCTTTTTTAAAAAATGCTCACAAATTATTTGAATGCCTCCCATTGAGAGATGGTGTTAGAGTTTCCCTTCTCTTGAATCTAGGTGGGCTCTATGATTTATTTGACCAATAGAATAAGGCAGGAATAATATTGTGTCAGTTTCTGTGTTCAGGTTTTAAGAGACTAGCAGCTTCTACTTCATGTATCTTAATATCCTTGGTTTTTGAAGCCAGCCCCCTGCTGTCAGGAAGCCCAAGAAGCACCATGGAAAGATCCATGTGCTCCCAAGCAAAACCTGTGGTTAAGCTCTCAGCTGAAATAAACAAATTGTCAGAAATGTGAATGAGTCATCTTGGAAGTGTGTCTGCTAAGTCAGTGGAGGTGATTTACCCCAGCTGATGCTGCATGGAATAGAAAAAAATTGCCCAGACAAACTCTATTGTAATTCCTAACACACAATATCATTTGTCTATATGGATAAGAATTGACCCAGCATATTTACTGAAGGGACAGTTCTTTACTCATTGTTCTGCGGTACTATCTATGCCGTAAATCAAATGTCCACACATATATGGATCTCTTTCTGGGTTCTGTATTCTCTTCTGTTTGACTGTTCTCAAAATACCACCTGTTTGAGTTACTCTTTATTTTTTTAAGATTTATTTATTTATTTATTTATTTATGAGAGTGTGAGAGAGAACAGGAGGGGCAGAGGGAAAGGGAAGTGCAGAGTGTAATGCAGGGCTCTACTCATGACCCTGAGATCAGGACCTGGGCCAAAACCATGAGTTAGATGTTTACCTGACTGTACCACCCAGGCACCCCTCGATTACTGTGTTCTTAAAATCTCAATATTTCCTGTAAGTTTCTTCTTCTTCTAGATTATATAGGAAATTTTCAGTTCTTAGACTTTTCATGTAATTATAGAATCAGTTTATGTGGAGGTCTATCGTATATTTATTGAACTTTTCCTTATTTATTTTCATGTAAATGGCATTTAAACTTTTAATTTTAATTTTCTCACTGATGGTTTTTTGTTTTGTGAATATAATTGATAAATATTTTTAACGTTGAACTATATTCAACAACCCTGCTAACTTTATTTACTAACTAAATTGATTTTCTATATATTTAAAAATTTTTATAACCATGTCATCTGTGAAACATGATAATTTTATTGCTTTCTTTCCAATGCTTATACACTTAATTTTTCTTAGATTATCGGATATAATTTATAGTACAGTGTTGAACAAGAGTAGCGGTAATAAGCAACTTAGTTTCTGATTACAGTTAGAAAATATTGGAAATATCACAATTATAAATAATGTTTACTGTAGAATTTTTATTACACTTTTTTTTCCATTTTATTTTCTTCTATTTCTTTTCTGTGTTCCAGAATTCATTGTTTATGTACCACACCTAGTTCCATGCAATATTTGTTACCCTTTATTAATAAAGGAGTATTCAGATCATTTCCTTTTATGTCTACTTTTTAATTTGTTATTTTCTAGAAGGTTGTTCACTTCATCTGTATTTGTAAATTAGCAAAATTATATTTTTATGATCCATTAATGCATGTAGGTTGCTGCAGTGGTATTCTGGTAAATGTTTAACAAGCAGATCTCTGGGGAAAACATGCATTATACATGTTCATGAGTTTATTATAAACTTCATTGATATACAGGGTCTGTAACATATGATTTAAAATAATAATAAACTACATAATACTCATTTTTGGTTTTGCACATTTTTGTTTTTATTGAGGTATGACTAATACAGTGTTGCATTAGTTTCAGGTGGTACAATATGATTCACAAATTGTATACATTTCTCAGTGCTTATTAAGATAAGTGTACTCTTAATTTCCTGTATCTGTTTCACCCATCTCCCCATCCACTTCCCCTCTGGCAACCACCAGTTTGTTCTCTACATTGAAGAGTCTAGTTTTTTTTTGTCTTTCTCTCTCTTTGTTCATTTGCTTTCTTTCTTAAATTTCACATATGAATAAAATGATTTGGTATTTGTCTTTTTCTGACTGACTTATTTCACTTAACATTATATAGACCCTCTGTCTATGTTGTTGCAAATGGCAAAATTTTCTTCAGCTATAAAAAAGAATAAAATCTTGTCATACACACACACAGACACACACACACAAACACATACCATTTCTTCTTTATCCATTTATTTATAGATTGATCTGGGTTGCTTCTGTATCTTGGCCATTGTAAATCATGCTGCGATAAACATAAAGATGCATATATCTTTTCAAATTAGTGTTTTTGTATTGGTAGTACTGGATCGTATGGTGACTCTATTTTTAACTTTTTGTGGAATCTCCATACTGTTTTGCACAGTGGCTGTACCAGTTTGCATTTCCATTAACAGAGCATAAGTGTTCCCTTTTCTCCACATCCTCACCAACTCTTGTTACTTCTTGTCTTTTTGATTCTAGCCATTCTGAGAGGTGTAAAGTGATATCTCACTGTGGTTTTAATTTGCATTTCATGGATTACTATCTGATGTTGATCCTCTTTTCATGTGTTGGCCAACTGTGTGTATTTTCTAGGGAAAGGTCTATTTAGGTGCTCTGCTCACTTTTCAGTCAGATTATTTGGGGTTTTTGGTGTTGAGTTGTATAAATTTTGGATATTAACCTCTTATCAGTTATATTATTTGTAAATATCTTCTCCCATTCAGTTGACTACATTCTTGTTTTGTTGATGGCTTCCTCCACTGTGCAAAAGCTTTTTATTTTGTTGTATAGTCCCAATAATTTATTTTTGCTTTTGTTTTCCTTGCCTCACCTAGAAAGATGTTTCTATAGCCAGAAATTACTACCTATGTTTTCTTTTAGGAATTTTATGGTTTCAGGTCTCACATCTCAAGTCTTTAATCCATTTTGAGTTTAATTTTGCTTATGCTATAAGAAAGTGGTCCAGTTTCATTCTTTTGCACATAGCTGTCCAGTTTTCCCAGCATCATATGTTGAAAAGATTGTCTCTTCCCACTGGATAGTCTTGCCTCCTTTGTTGTGCATTAATTGACTATAAAAATATGAGTTTATTTCTGGGATTTCTGTTCTGATCTATGTGTCTGTGTTTGTTTTGGTACCATACTATTTTGATTACTACAGCTTTGTAATATATCTTGAAATCTGATATTGTGATACCTCCATTTTAATCTTTTTCACAAATGCTTTGGCAATTCAGGATCTTTTGTGGTTCCATACAAATTGTTTTGGGTAGTATGGACATTTTAACAATATTGTTTCTTCCAATCCATGAGCATGGAATATCTCTCCATTTGTTTATGTCATCTTCTATTTCTTTCATCAGTGTTTTATACTTCCAAGAGCACAGGTGTTTTACTTTCTTGGTTTAGTTTATTTCTAAGTAGTTTATTCTTTATGGTGCAATTGTAAATGGGATTGTTTTCTTAATTTCTCTCTCTTCTACTCCATTATTAATGAAAACAGATTTCTGCATATTAATTTTGTGTCCTGTGACGTTACTAAATTCATTTTTTAGTTCTAGTAATTTTTAATGTAGTCTTTAAGGTGTTTTATATATAGATAGATAGATAGATAGAACGTCATTGGCAAATAGTGACAGTTTCTTTGTCCTTAGCAATTTGAATGCTTTTTTTGTTGTTGTTGTCTGATTGCTATGACTAGGTCTCCAGTTCTATGATGAATAAAAGTTGTGAAAGTGGACATCCCTGTCTTGTTGAAGATCTTAGAGGAGGAGAAGCTCTCAGTATTTTTTCCATTGAGTATAATGTTAGTTGTTGGTGTTTCATATAAGGTCTTTATTATGTTGAGAAGCATTCTCTCTAAACCCACCTTACTGAGAGTTTTTATCATGAATTGATGTACTTTGTTACATGCTTTTTCTATAAATAGTGAAATGATCATATGGTCTTTTTTTTTTTTTCTTGTTAACATGATGTATTATGCTGATTGATATGTGAATATTGAGCCACCCTTGCACTCTTGGAATCCTACTTGATTATGGTGAATTATTTTATTTTTTTTAATTTATTTTTTATTTATTTTCAGCATAACAGTATTCATTATTTTTGCACCATACCCAGTGCTCCATGCAATCCGTGCCCTCTATAATGCTCACCACCTGGTACCCCAACCTCCCATCCCACATCCCTTCAAAACCCTCAGATTGTTTTTTAGAGTCCATAGTCTCTCATGGTTTACCTCCCCTTCCAATTTCCCCCAACTCCCTTCTCCTCTCTAGCTCCCATGTCCTCCATGCTATTTGTTATGCTCCACAAATAAGTGAAACCATATGATAATTAACTCTCTCTGCTTGACTTATTTCACTCAGCATAATCTCTTCCAGTTCCATTCATGTTGCTACAAAAGTTGGGTATTCATCCTTTCTGATGGAGGCATAATACTCCATAGTGTATATGGACCACATCTTCCTTATCCATTCGTCCATTGAAGGGCATCTTGGTTCTTTCCACAGTTTGGTGACCGTGGCCATTGCTGCTATAAACACTGGGGTACAGATGGCCCTTCTTTTCACTACATCTGTATCTTTGGGGTAAATACCCAGTAGTGCAATTGCAGGGTTTCAGATCACAATGCTTTGTGATTGAAGTTCTCAGATCACAATGCTTTGAAACTGGAGCTCAATCACAAGGAAAAGTTATGAAGGAACTCAAACACCTGGAAGCTAAAGACCACCTTGCTTAAGAATGCTTAGATGAAATGGATGCATTCCTGGAAAACTATAAACTCCCAAAATTGAACCAGGAAGAAATCGACAACCTGAATAGACAGATATCTAGTAACGAGATTGAAGCAGTGATCAAAAACCTCCCAAAAAATAAGAGCCCAGAACCTGACAGATTCCCTGGGGAATTCTACCAAACTTTCAAAGAAGAAATAACACCTATTCTCCTGGAGCAGAAGGAAAATTGAAGCAGAAGGAAAACTTCCAGACTCTTTCTATGAAGCCAGCATTACCCTGATCCCCAAACCAGGCAAAGACCCTACCAAAAAGGAGAATTTCATACCAATATCACTGATGAATATGGATGCTAAGATTCTCAACAAGATCCTAGCAAACAGGATCCAACACATTAAAAAGATTATCCACCATGACCAGGTGGGATTCATCCCTGGGCTACAAGGATGGTTCAACATTCGCAAATCAATCAATGTGATAGAACAAATTAATATGAGAAGAGAGAAGAACCACATGGTCCTCTCAATCGATGCAGAAAAGAGCATTTGACAAAATCCAGCATCCGTTCCTGATTAAAATGCTTTAAAGTATAGGGATAGAGGGAACATTTCTGAACTTCATAAAATCTATGAAAGACCCACAGCAAATATCATCCTCAATGGGAAAAAGCTTGTAGCCTTCCCGTTGAGATCAGGAACACAACAAGGATGCCCACTCTCACCATTCTTGTTCAACATAGTATTAGAAGTCCTAGCAACAGCAATCAGACAACAAAGAGAAATAAAAGGTATCCAAATTGGCAATGAAGAAGTCAAACTCTCTCTCTTCGCAGATGACATGATTCTTTATATGGAAAACCCAAAAGATTCCACCCCCAAACTACTAGAACTCATACAGCAATTCAGCAACGTGACAGGATACAAAGTCAATGTACAGAAATCAGTGGCTTTCTTATACACTAACAATGAAAATACAGAAAGGGAAATTATAGAATCGATTCCATTTACTATAGCACCAAGAACCATAAGATACCTGGGAATTATTTTATTTTTTAATATATCTTGGGTTTGATCTGATAACACTTTGTTGTGGATTTTTGTATCTGTGTTCATCAGAGATATTGGCCTGTAATTTCTTTCTTTTCATGGTGTCTTTATCTGGCTTTGTTATCAGGGTAATGCTGGCCTCATATAATGAAGCTTTCCTTCCTCTCCTATTCTTTGGAATTGTTTGAGAAGAATAGGTAGTAACTGTTTTATAAATATTTTGTAGAATGTACCTGTGAACCCTTCTGGTCCTGGACTTCAGTTTCTTGGAGTTCTTTTTTTTTTTAATTTCCAATTCAATTTCATTTCTTGTAATAACTCTGCTCAAATTTTCTATTTCTTCTTGATTCAATTTAGAAGGCTGTATGTCTCTGGGAATTTCTTCATTTCTTCTAGGTTATCTATTTTTTCTGCATATAGTTTTCCATAATAGTCTCTTAAAATTCTTTCTATTTCTGTGGTGTTGATTGTTACTTCTCCTTAATATGTGGTTTTGTTCAAGTCCTCCCTTTTTCTTGATGAGTCTGGCTAAAGGTTTTCCAATGTTTTTGATCTTTTCAAGAACCAACTCTTGATTTCATTGATTTTTTTTTTTTAGTCTCTATTTCATTTATTTCTACTCTAATCTTTATTATTTCCTTCTTCTATTGGATTGGGTTTTGCTTGTTCCTTAATTTTTTTAGCTCCTTTAGGTATAAGGTTAGGTTATTTATTTGAGATTTTTCTTATATCTTGGGGTAGGCCTGTATTGCTATAATCTTCCCTTAGAATAGCTTTTGTTATAGCCTAAAGATTTTGGACCATTGTATTTTCATTTTCATTTGCCTGTATGTACGTTTTAATTTCCTCTTTGATGTTTTGGTTGACCCATTTATTGTTTAGTAACATATTATTTAACCTCCATGTGTTTGTGTTTTTCCAGATTTTTTCTTGTGATTGATTTCTTATTTCATACCATTGTGGTTGGAAAAGATGCATGACCAGATTTCAGTCCTTTTAAATTTATTGAAACTTGTTTTGTGGCCTGACATGTGGTTTATTCTGGGGAATGTTCCATGTGCACTTGAGAAGAATGTGTATTCTGCTGGTTTTGTATGGAATGTCCTGAATATATCTGTTAGGTCCATCTGCTCCAATGTGTCATTCAAAGCCATTGTTTCCTTGTTGATACTCTGGATGATCTATCCATTGGTGTCTATGGGGTGTTAAGTTCCTTATTACTGCTACATTACTGTCAATTTTTCCTCTATGTCTATTAATAGTTGCTTTAGGTATTTAGCTGTTCCTATGTTGGGTACATAAATATTTATAATTTTTATCTTCTCTTGTTGGATTATTTCCTTTATCATTAGGAGTGTCCTTCTTTGTATCTTGTTACAGTCTTGGTTTTAAAGTCTATTTTGTTCAATATAAGGATAGTTACCCCAGCTTTTCTTTTTGCTCTCACTTGCATACTAAATATTTTTCCGTCCTTTTGCTTTTAATCTGCATGTGTCTTTAAGTCTGAGGTGAATCCCCTGTAGGCAGTATATAGATGGGTCTTGCTTTTTTATTCATTCAGTCCTTTATTCAGTTCATTCATTCATTCAGTTCATTTACTTTCAAAGTACTTACTGATAGGTATGAAGTTACTGCCATTTTATTACTTGTTTTACAATTCTTTTTGTAGTTCTTCTCTGCCCGTTTCTTCTCTTGCTCTTTTCCTTGTGGTTTGATGGTTTTCTTTAGTGATATCCTTGGATTCCTTTATTTTTATTTAATTGTGTATCTGTTATAGGTTTTTGGTTTGTGGTTCCATTATGTTCATTTAGAACTTCTTATTCATATAGCAGTCTATATTAAGTTGATGCTCACTATGTTTGCACCCATTCTAAAATCTCTAAATGTTACTCCTCCCCACCATGTTTTATGTATATGATATCATCCTTTTATTTTTTTTAATCCCTTGACTAATTTTTAATAGATATAATTGATTTTACTGCTTTGGTGCATTAATCTCCATACTAGTTTTATAAGTGATTAATCTACTCCTTTTATTATATTTGCATTTACCCATGAAATTTTTTCCTTTCATGATTTTGTTACTCCTGATTATGACCTTTTCTTCCCACTCAAAGGATTTCCTTTAATGTCTTTTGAAGGCTGTTTAGTGTTGACAAACTCCTTTAACATTTGTTTGTCTAGGGAACTCTTCATCTCTCCTTCTATTCTCAATGATAGGTAAGGTATTCTTGATTGCAGGTTGGTTTTGTGGGGTTTTTTTTTTCCCCCCTTTCAGTAATCTGAATATATCATCCTATTCCCTTTTGGCCAGAATATTATATGCTAAAAAATTAGCTAATAGCCTTATGGGTTTCTAACTCTTTTCTTTTCCCTTGTTGTTTTTAAAATTCTCTTTATCATTACTGTTCTGCCATTTTAGTTACTAAGTGTCTTGGTTTGACTTCTTGGGTTGGTTTTGTTGGGGGGCTCTCTGTGCTTTGATTTGGATGCCTGTTTACACTCCCAGATTAAGGAAACTTTCAGCTATTATTTCTTCAAATTTTTCTGCCCCCATATCTCTTTCTTTTCCTCATAGGGGTCCCTATAATACAAGTTTTATTCTGTTTGATGTTCTTATTATATATCTATGCAGATATAGCGATACATTTCTGTTTGGCTTGATTGCTTCCCAGTACTCTGTCCTCCTAGTCACTGATCTGTTTTTGGCCTCCTCTTTTCTTTTTTTGAAATACTTTATTTTTAAGCCATCTCTACACCCAACATGGGGATTGAACTTACAACCCTGAGATGAAGAGTCATGTGCTCTACTGACTGAGCCAGACAGATGCCCCTCTTCTTCTGCCTTCTGTAATCTACTATTGATTTCCTATAGTGTATCTTTAATTTCAGTTCTTGAGTTCTTTATCTCTGATTGATTGGTTCTTTTTTATATTTCCTTGTTAAAGTTCTTACTGAGATCCTCTATTTTTTTTCTCAAGTCAAATGAATATATTTATGACCATTGCTTTGAATTCTTTATCAGTCATATTTCTTATCTCCATTTCATTTAGCAGTTTTGATGTGGTTTTGCCCTGTTCTTTTAATTAATTAATTAATTTATTTATTTATTTATTTTATTCTTTTATTTATAGTCCTCTGTCTTCTCATTTGTTTTTATTTCTATGTATCAGCTATGTCTTTTGATACTGAATGTAGTGGCCTTGTAAAAAAGAGTTCTTGTGGTCCCCTGTAACACCATGGCCCCTGTTTAACAAAATCTGATGCTTTGGGGATATCTCCTATGTGGGTTATGTGCACTCTACTATTGTGGCTGAGCTGTGTTTGCCTTAAGTTCACTTGGCCACAGTGTACCACTTTGCCTTTTGTGGGCAAGGTTTATCCTTGTGCTGGGGTCAATCTAGGACCACTGTGGGCTTGTAGTTGGGTGTTTTCAGCAGTCAGACTTGATGACTGCCCTGTCCCTCTGCTAGGACTGCAGTCACTCCAAATTTCAGGGCTCTCTCCCCATAGTGCTCTCTGAGAGGCCTTCATTGGCAGCGGGGCTGCTAGTCACATCCAATGCCTATTCCCAGTACTTCTGTACTCACACCAAACTGCAGGGCTCTCTCCCTGTGCTTCTCCCAATAGGTTTTTGTTGGTGGGCCAAGCCAACTGTCAGACCAAATGCCTGTCCTCAGTCCATCTGTGAGGGTTGCAATTGCAGTAGGTATAGTGGTGTTGGCAGGGTAGGTGGAGAGTGTTCATGCTGTAGGCTGCGGGAGGAGGGAGGAGAAAAATGGCAACTGCCAGCAGTTTTATTCTTGGAGAATTCTCCCAAAGATCCCTGTTTCTGCAGCACACGTTCTGAGATAAGTAAATAAATCTCCTTTATATATACTCCAGACACTTTTCAAACCTCTACTTCCGTGTTGCATCTCTGTGGGGTTGTTTGTTATGCTGGCTCATCCTCTGACTCTCCCAGAGCTAAGCCCACTGATTTTCATCAAAGAAGTACTCAGAGTTATGCCCTGCTGATTGTGAAATCTCCTGATGTTAAGCTCTACTGGCTTTCAAAGCCACATTTTATGGAAACTAGTCTTCCCTGTGCAGTTCCCCCATGCCTAGGGTGCCTGGGGCCGGCGGAGGGGTCGGGGGAGGGATTCTGCTTGTCTCCCTTCTGCATGTTTTTGGTGTCCCTACCATTTGTGTTTAGTCTTGTTGGGCATTTGGTTCCCAACTGCATTTCTGCCCCTCCTGCCTGTTATAACGTGGCTTTATCTCTTTGATTAACTATGTAAAATCTGTTCTGCCATTCTTTAGGTCATTTTCTGAGTTAGTTGCACTAACTTTGCTGTTACCTGTGTGCATCTGTAAGTGAGGTGAGTTTAGGATCCTCCTAGTCCACCATCTTCCCAAAAGTTACATAATAGTCTATTGTAAGTCAGATTTAAATTTGATCTTGCTGAATGTTTTGTTTGATTTTTTGCCAAACTCTTTTATCCATATCAAATCTATAACTGCATATCAATCTTGTTTTGGCACTTGGAGTTGCACTCTAATGTGCTATATTATTCCAAAATTATTGATTATCATTACATCTAACACCATCTACTATTAAAGAATTTCTTGACTTTATACAAATTATATTCATTAAACTGAATCCCTTTTCAGCTTCAGCATTTTGTATATAAGAACTTCACTTGTTCTTCATAATGTGAACAACTTTATTGCTGAATTGGTTAACAGTTTTGAATGCTTGTGGGTAAGAGATGTGTGGTAGCATTCCATTATATAGTGTTTCCATGATACAAATACAAAGGATATAGATATCTAGGTGCATGGATACTAGTAAAATGTAGAAAGCAATGAGTTTTAAGTATTTATTACCTTTATTTTTAATTTAACTTTGTTGAAGATTTATATATATAATTTAACTTAGTAATAACTCTATTTAAAAATTGGATTGAAAGTTTAAAAATCAGCTGTAATGAGCCAATACAAGCCAACTGTAGCGTAACTGTAATGTCTTTTTTTTTCATTCCTGATTTTGGTAATTAATGTGGTCCTTTTCCTTTTTTAAAAATCAATTTCACTGTGAGCTTATAAATTGTATAAAACTTTCATAAGATAGACATTTTGACTTTGTTGATAGACTCTATTGTATTTTTGTATTTCATTAATTTCTGTTCTCATCTTTATTTCTTTTCTTCTGCATCTACTTTGTTTTTGATTTGTTATTCTTTAAGTTCTTGAGATGAATGTTTAGATCATGATATTCAGCATTTTTAAAATGTTTGTATTGACGAATATAAATTATAAGCACTGCATTAGCTGTATCTCACAAGATACCTTTCAAGTTTCTATGTTTTTTTTTTAATTTGAAAGTATTATTTAAGGCATATTCAACATACAATATATGATACATATTTAATAATATAATATTTAGCAAGTACAATCTGATAGGTTTTGATGTTTGTGTATACCTCTGAAACCATCACAATTATGTAGAAGATTTTTTGTGGACCATTGCTCTTGGGTAGTTTCCTAGAAGTGAAATGGCCAGGGCATATGGCAGGCATTCGCTTATCTTTTGAAGAAACTGTCAAAGTGTTTGCCAACATAATTGTATTATTTTATGGCCCAACTACTTGTAGGAAAGTTGTATTGGCTATAATTCTTTTTTTAAATATATTCTTATTAAAATTTGATATGATTGGTATAATTTTAGTAATTTTAATAGGTGTATAGTAATACCTCATTATAGATTTAATTTGCATTTCCTGATATTATGTTCCTTTTTATTGCTGAGTAACATTCTGTCAGATGGATATGCCACCATTCATGTCTGTTCATCCACTGAAGGACATTTGGTTTGTTTTCAGTTTGGAGCAATTTTCTATAATTTGCTACAGTTGCTACAAACATTCACATATTATTGTTTTTGCAAACATGAGTTTTTATATCTCTTTGACAAATACCCAGGAGTGTGATTAATGGGTCATGTGATAATTATATGTTTAACTTTTTAAAAAAATTGCTGCATTGTTTTTTAAGTGGCTTAAACAGCTTTCATTCAGCTAGCAACATATTGCAGATGTTTCTCTATCCATTTACTCTAAGCTTATATGCCTTTATATTTAAAATGAGTTTCTTATGGGCAACCTATAATTACGTATTTTTTGATTATCCAATCTGACAATCTCTGCCTTTTAATTGGGGTTCTTAAACCATTTACATTTAATGTGATTATTGATTAAAGCTTAGTTTTATCTATCATCTTGCTGTTTGTTTTCTGTGTTCTTTTAGATTAATTCCATGGGTATTTTTTTGTTGTTTTTCCCACTGCTGACATATTACCTATAACTCTTTGGCTTATTTTAGTCAATGCCTTGGAGTTTTTAGTATACATCTTTTATTTATCATTGTCTACCTGTAAGTAATTCTTTGCAATTTCTTATATAAGAACCCTACAACAGTATATTCTTCTTTGTTTCTCTCAGTATCTAAGGCCATCATCTCTTTCCTATACTTTTGTGCCCCAGGTGATCTGATCTCTGTGTTGCTGGACATCTCATAGTGTAGGTGTTCAAAGGCTATTACAGTATAATTTAAATTCTCAAATTATATTGTTTCAATTTAATCTATAATCAAAATTTTGTTATGTTTACTGTTGTCCCTTCTATTTTCTCTTGTACTACTTTGGGCCTACCTAAGTTATATAACACATGCTGAAGTACTTGATATCAAGTTTTCTTTCTCCTGAGCTAGATACAGTTTTGAAAAAACATAGGAAAGATTCTAGGAATCAAATGATCAAGTACGTAATGAACTGATAAGAGTTTGAAGTTTAAGTTGTAATATTTAACAGTAATAAAAGTAATAAAAGATTTTTTCTTTTCTAATCTCTAAGAAAACATTTACAATCTTAGGGAATTTATTTTAAGATGCATATTGGGTATATTTTTATAAAATATATATATTTTAACTATGTATGGTGATGGACTTGTTGTGGTAATCATTTTACAATATATACAAGTATTGAATCATCACATCACTTACCAGAAGATAATATATGTCAATTATATCTCAATTTTGAAAAAAAAATCTCCATATATTTATATAATTTTAATTATTTTGTGGGTTAATTTCAATTTAATATATTTTAAAAATTAAAATAATACCTTCAATTCAATAATAGACTTTTGTTTATCACCCTAACTGTCCAGTATGAAGTTAAAAAAGAAAGTGAAAATTTTAACAGAATTCTTGACTTCCAATCATTTTTAACAGCATGTAGACATATATTATAACAACAAAAATATTTGTTTAACAAAATGCCAGAATTTTTTCTCTGGAATTAAATGTAAGCCAAATGAACAAATGACCCATTTTAATTTGACTTGGAATGGGACCCAGATTATAAATACCATCATGTGTATAATTTTCCAGTTATAATAAAATGAGTGGGGTTTTTTGTCTACTTTCAAGATTGACCTCAAAGCATTTCTTTTGCCTCCTGAAGGGTTCATAGTAATTATTAAAAAAAAAAAAAAAAAAAAAAACCATTACATTTTCTCTGTATACGAAAATTCCCCCAGGAATGTTTATGTCTGAAAGAGAAATGTTTCAAGGCAAAAATAAGATTTTGAGGTAAGTGTAATGGCATATGGTGAAATTTCCATGAAAATATTTTCATGAGTAATGAAGGAAATACTAGGAGCAAATTCATGAGCATACTTCTTAAGAGGTGATTTAAAAGGTGTGAAAATGCTAAGGATACTCCAGAAAGTACTCCCCTTTTCCCAATTCAGACCTTACTTACTAAGATTTAAGCCTGTTTTTCTCAATGTTTTAGGTGCAAATCCACTATCAAGTCACCTTTCCTCTTAAAAGTTAAGACAAACAGGGCGCCTGGGTGGCTCAGTGGGTTAAGCCGCTGCCTTCGGCTCAGGTCATGATCTCAGGGTCCTGGGATCGAGTCCTGCATCGGGCTCTCTGCTCGGCAGGGAGCCTGCTTCTCTCTCTCTCTCTCTGCCTGCCTCTCCATCTACTTGTGATTTCTCTCTGTCAAATAAATAAATAAAATCTTTAAAAAAAAAAAAGTTAAGACAAACACATTTTAATAAGACTTTAAGAACAAAGTATTTCTTAAAAGATTGTTATTGCTTTTTAAAAGTTGGTATTTTTAATGTAGAACTTCCTTAAGCACACAGGATATTGTTTTAAAGGATCACAGAGTTTGATAAATGAACCCGGAAAAATTACACCCAGATTTGTTTTAAAGAAAACATGTAATTAACCAAGATGTTAGACCATGACTATGGAGTCTCGCAACTTAACTACCTAAAGTAGATTGAAAACAAATGAGAGGCTATAAAACACATTCTCACCAAAGGGTTAAGATCAATCATAAATATCATACCAAACTAAGAATAATGGCATCATTTATTGTCTGCCGACATGTGTCTCTGTGCAGTATGAAGCTTGATCTCAGGGCTATTAGTAAGTTGAAGTTTGGCTCCTGAAATGCACTCTAGGTCAGCCAATCCATAATTATTCCTTTAACATGTCAAATCATTGACTCAGCTACACAAAGCCTTGATTGATAAGTGCTGCTACTAAGACTAGTGCCAAAGGTATGCTTAGTTCAAGGTGCACCGAGTCACCACAGGATTTGACACACTGGGCCAGCTCCTGCTTAGTAAGCTGGTTTCCAGTACCTTTCAGAGATGAATTAACTTTTCCAAGCCATCACAATCTATTTTCAATTGCAGCCTGCTGGGAGACCAAAGGAAGCAGAAAAATCAGCCCTTTGCTCTTAAATTGATTAAAATCTGAGCAAGAGACAGAAACTATACAGTAAAATATATTATCCCTCATGGTTGCTAAGGAGTTCTAGACAACCTAATATTGTGGTCAAGAACCCATGTATGTTTAAAGAATTAGAAATAAAAATATAGTCTTAACTCCACATGTCATAAAACAAAGCATAGTAATAAATTATATTTATAATGATTGAAAAAGCACTTCAGTATTTTAGTCTCAAAGTCAGCATTGTAACCAATTGTCCTATCTACTAACCAGCTCAGCCACAGTAGAAACTTAGCCCCTAGTAAAAGAAGCAGATTCTATGGAGCTGTATCTCGGGGAATTTTTCCTCCTAGGCCCCTCTGTTGGTAGGTCCACTGTTATGATTCCCTATACTGTGATCTATACCTCCATACCCTGTGACCCCATCATGGAATCTTTCATTGGGAAGGTCCTAATCTTGCCAGTCTCATTCCATTCCAGATGCTGTCTTAGGTCTTCCCTTTATTCTATAGCAACCCACATTAGTTTAATTCCTTGCTTATCCCTGTGAAATGAAGACTATTAGTTTAGGAGATTTCATATACTATATTGCCATTTCCATGCTTACAGAAGAGGGATTTCTTGTGACTCTGTTACAAAAGACAGACTTATAAATATATGAAGGAGCTAGGAGTAACCAAGCTGATGGAGCCAGTTTATCCCACTGCCAGGGCCTCACACTTGAATATATATGGATGCTTAAGACTTGAAAAGAACACAGGGTACAGAATTACAATGATAAGTGTCAATTGATAAGAAAATTTTCTTCATATATCAAAAACAGTGCTAATATGGGTGTGATGTTCCTTATTGCCATACCCAGAAGGTAAGGTTTATTTGTAACTTCAGAGGAAACACATGGAACACAGGGAAATGTTTCCATTAAATAACCATCTCTGAATGTCCTAAAATTAGTTAAAAAAAAATAAATGCATAAATATTAGAAAATATTCTTTGGGATTAATTCCTTTGGAGGAAGTGCTTGTTTACACTATTTCAGGATGAATTCAAGATGCCTGAGCTACTTGTCATTTTATTATTATATTTTTCAAATTATCAAAAACAGTCTACATCATAGTATTGCCCTTTAGGACCTCTATCATTTGTAAGATGTTTTCTCACAAAATGTCAAATGCATTACAGGCAACATTTATTATCATGGAAAAATGGAGAATTGTTTCCTTGTGAATACCTACTTGAAGTATTAAAACAGCATTCTGCCTGACAGAGGAGAGAGTTCAAATCAATAAGACATTTAGATCCCAATAGAAAATATCACAAAGAACATGAACAAATCACAAGAAGAGGACATGCAAAACACTAAGAAACAGTTTCTTAAAAATAATAATAAAAAAAATTAAAATTGCTGGATAAAGCTAAGTATTACTTCCTTCCAATAACAGTAGCAAGTACTTAAAAAAGAAGATAGAAGAATAAATGAAACAAGATGGGATTGGGAGGGAGACAAACCATAAGTGACTCTTAATCTCACAAAACAAACTGAGGGTTGCCGGGGGGAGGGGGTTTGGGAGAAGGGGGTGGGATTATGGACATTGGGGAGGGTATGTGCTTTGGTGAGTGCTGTGAAGTGTGTAAACCTGGTGATTCACAGACCTGTACCCCTGGGGATAAAAATATATGTTTATAAAAAATAAAAAAAATTAAAGTCTAAAATAAATAAATAAATAAATAAATAAAGAAGATAATACTTGTTTTTGCAAGGATGTGGAAGATAAAAGCTGTTGGAAGTGTGAATTGAAGTATGCTACTTTTATTAAGAGCTCTAAAATGGGGGGCATCTGGGTGGCTCAGTTGGTTAAGTGATTTTGGCTCAGGTGATGATCTCAGGGTTATGAGATTGAGCCCGGCAATGGGCTCCATGCTGGGTGTGGAGACTGCCTCTCCTTCTGTTCCTTCCCTTTCTCCTCCTCTGAAAAAAAAAAAAAAAAGAGCTGCAAAATGATCATAATTTTTTATGTAATCGATCTACTTATGCGAATCTATGCTGAGGAACTAATTAGAGATGTTGACAAAGATTAGTACAAAAAGTCCTCTTCTACATTGTTTATAATAGCCAAAAAAAAAAAAAAAGCCTAAATGCTCAGCAATAGGAAATGGATAAATAAATAATGTTAATTATATAAAAGGAAATGTGATTTAGTCATGTATACAGTTCTTAAAAAATTAGATAATTTTTTGAAGAAAAAAATGTTCATGATCCAATATTTGGTAGGAATAAAAAGCAGATATGTGTAACAGAAAAGCATTATATAACAAACTATATAGCATTAATATATAGTATATATAACATTATAATATTAATATATAAGTTGTATGATTAACATATATTAATTATATTATATTATTAGCATGTAATATATAAATTACATATTTTATATGTATGTATACTCTTTGGGAAAATGTATGAAAAGAACATTCCTGATTCTTACTATTAATGGCTGTCAGTTATTAGTAAGATGAAACTATACTTGCTATCTACTGAAGAAATTTAATTTTAAGTGAAATAATGGCATATTTATATATTGCATGTTGTGTATCCCTATAACATGTTTTCAGCGAAAGTTTTTTAAAATCAATACTCAATTACTTTACAGTTTCTTCAGAGTCTAATGTAAGATTGGCTGCATTTGCCACCGTTTGGGAAATGTCAGGAGAGAGAAGGAAAAATGGGAGAAAAGCAAGCACTGGGGAACTGGTTTGTCATGCAGGGCTCCTAAATGGCAATCTCACAGTGTAATTTCTCTCCAGCATCTCCAAGGTTGTGAGGGTTGAGAAAATTTTTTTCTTTTTCAGTAAAATGAGAATGAAAAATTCTACTTCGTAAACTAAGTCAAAAAATTAAATGAGAGAGTGTATGTAAAGCCAGAATGTATGCATGTAAATATATAAAAAGAATACAGTAAGTCATGAGACAATGTATTTGTACATTGTCTGGAAAAACCAAGTATCAAAAACCCCAGTAACTATTATTCCCAGAAGTCAGATAGATTAATGCCTTTGAGATTATATGGTCTGGGTTCGAACCCCAGCTCTGTGACATTCCAGCTGTGTTGTCTACAGTAAATTGATTTGTTCTTTTTAGGTCTTATTTTTATTTGTTAAGAATCTTCCTAGCTCTGAGTTCTCTGGTAAAGATTAAATGAGATTATATATACTCTCATATATATGACTAGAGAGTATCAGTATAATGAAGACGTGATCAAGTATGGAATGTTTTATGAAAAAATGTCATTCCATGTTATAGATGGAATAAATAAAAATTTATAATTCTTGACTCTTCATAAATAGATATTAATGTCATTATATATTGAAATGTTAATACCTTATTTTTTAAAACAAACATGTTGAAAAATCAAACTTAAATAATTTAACTGCATTAGATGAGTGGAGTCTAATTGATGGAGCCTAATATTAGTAGTGAGAGATCAAGTAAGAGAGAGCAGAGGTAGAAAACATTCCAGAATATATCTTTTTTCTAAGTTGTAGAATAGATAGCTTTTTTGGTTTTCACTTTTTTCTGACATTTTTTCAAGAATACTTAATGACCGTGCATAGTTATTGTAATTTTTTAAAAAGTAACTAAAATTATCTCATGTTTTATTTATTTTTTTTAAAGATTTATCTATTCGACAGAGAGAGATCATAAGTAGGCAGAGAAAGAGGAGGAAGCAGGCTCCCCGCCGAGCAGAGAGCCTGATGCAGGACTCGAACCCAGGACCCTGAGATCATGACCTGAGCCCAAGGCAGAGGCCAAACCCACTGAGCCACCCAGGTGCCCTTATCTCATGTTTCTAGAGTTTATTTCTAGGTAAGGTACCTTTCTATAGGCCTCATAAAGTAGCTTCTGAATGTACTGAGATGCTTCACTGATCACCAGCACACGTGAACTCAGTCCCTGACACGGTCCCTAATTTATAAGTCACCACTTTCTAACCCTCTCAACATCATAGTTTTCCTTGTATTAAACCAGGAGCCATCAGTGAGGTATTGGGCTGTGTAGCAGGTGGTTTCCACCCCCCCCCAACCAAAAGGATATAGACATATCCTAACTCCTAGAAAAAAATTATTTGTGCATGTCAAGATCTCAGGATGAGATCATCTTGGATTATCTGAGTTCACCTAAATGCAATGACAAGTGACAAGAGACAAAGAAGTCACTAATAAAGAAGATAAGACCATATGAAGATGGAGGCAAAGATTGGAGTGATGCAGCCACAAGCCAAAAAATAACTGGAATCACCACCAGAAGTTGGAAGTCGCAATGAGAGATTCTCCCTTGGAGCCTTTGGAGGTAGCACAGCCCCACTGACACCTTGGTTTCAGACTTCTGGTCTTTAGACTGTAGGAGAATGAATTTCTGTTCTTTTAAGCCTCCTGGTTTTTAGTAATTTGTTACAGGAGGTAATTAACTCCAGCTGCCAGGAAATTAACTCCGTAAAATACGTTCTCTACATCAATTCTCAGTAAGCCCTCTTTGTCTTCTTTTTTAAAGCAGCTATCTCCTTACAACTGCTCCTCTCCAAGGCTACCTGCAGCTCAGTGCCTCCTGACTCCCCACATTTGCCTTCTTTGTTGATCTTTGAAACAGTCATTCTCAACCTGTGGGTCATGGATGCTTTGGTGGAGAATGCTATTGTGGCCATATCTCTGGACTCTTTCTAGGCACTATGTAATATCTGATACATGGATTAAAGTTTTACCGATACAAGTAAATGTTGAGGTTATTGAAATAAAAAAATTTGTATCACATGGTTATCAAGTTATGGTGGATATGTATTTTCTCAGTTAATTCTCAATTCCTATCGTGGGGCACCCAAATCTTTTTGGCAAATAAAAGAGGTCTTTACATGGAAAAGACTGGAGCCACTGCTTTAAATTGAACACACTCATTGTAGAATGAATCATTCTCTTCCATACCAGCACAGGACTTACTTCACAGTAGTATTGAGATTTATCATTAATTATAGTGTTGAACCATGTGTGGATAAATGCATGAACTTCAAATTCCTGTGATTTCTCATGAGAGAGTATCATATATGGGTTAGGCTCCAGGCAATACGAAAGTGAATGCATGTTGAATTGAACTGATTGACCATTTTTAATTGATCGATAAGATAGTGGTATTACTACATATGGGATCAGTTTTTAGCTTTGGCAATTTGAGGCTATCTCTTTTAGCCTCAGTTTCCTAAACTGTAGTATGAGCTACTTTTTTTTTCCTTTTTTTTTAATTTTTATTTTTTATAAACATATATTTTTATCTCCAGGGGTACAGGTCTGTGAATCACCAGGTTTACACACTTCACAGCACTCACCAAAGCACATACCCTCCCCAATGTCCATAATCCTACCCCCTTCTCCCAACCTCCCTCCCCCCAGCAACCCTCAGTTTGTTTTGTGAGATTAAGAGTCACTTATGGTGTATATATACCACATCTTCTTGATCCATTCATCTGTTGATGGACATCTAGGTTCTTTCCATAGTTTGGCTATTGTGGACATTGCTGCTATAAACATTCAGGTACACGTGCCCCTTTGGATGCAACATGGGGGCTTAAGTGGGTACGAGAAGAATAAATGAAAGAAAATGGGATTGGGAGGGAGACAAACCATAAGTGACTCTTAATCTCACAAAACAAACTGAGGGTTGCTGGGGGGAGGGGGTTTGGGAGAAGGGGGTGGGATTATGGACATTGGGGAGGGTATGTGCTTTGGTGAGTGCTGTGAAGTGTGTAAACCTGGTGATTCACAGACCTGTACCCCTGGGGATAAAAATATATGTTTATAAAAATAAAAAATTATATATATAAAAAAAAGAGTCACTTATGGTATGAGCTAGTTTTATTGAGTGTGGAGATAACCAAGTGAGATTATGTATGTGAAATTCCCATCAAAGGGACTAGTCTACAGTACATATGGTAAGTGTAAATAACACCCCCATCCCTTTGTTTTCTGGATCAACAGCACTCATGAATTGGTGACTGCACCACCAGCATAACCCTGAGGGAAATGCTGACTCTCCCGAGCCACATATTAGTTATTATTTGGTCCTGTTTGTTGCTCTTAAACAGATAGTTTACCTGAAAGGAGTGTGTTCTCTTATCAATTTTAGGAGAACATCCAGAATCAAATTAAAGTTCTTGTTGGAATGGTGTTGGGAAAATTGGACAGCCACATGCAGAAGAATGAAACTCGACCATTTCCTTACACCACACACAAAAATAGACTTAAACTGAATGAAAGACCTCAATGTGAGACAGGAATCCATCCAAATCCTTGAGGGGAACACAGGCAGCAACCTCTTCAACCTCAGCCACAGCAACTTCTTCCTAGAAATATCACCAAAGGCAAGGGAAGTGAGGGCAAAAATGAAGTATTGGGACATCATCAGGATAAAAAGCTTTTGCACAGCAAAGGAAACAGTCAACAAAACCAAAAGAGAACCGACGGAATGAGAGAAGACATTTACAAATGACATATCAGATAAAGGGCTAGTATCTATAAACAACTTATCAAACGCAATACCTGAAGAACAAATAATCCAGTCAGGAAATGGGACAAGACATGAAGAGACATTTCTGCAAAGAAGACACCCAAATGGCCAATAGACACATGAAAAACTGCTCCATATCACTCGGCATCAAGGAAATACAAATCAAAACCACAGTGAAATATAGCCTCACACCAGTCAGAATGGCTAAAATTAGCCAGTCAGGAAGTGACAGGTGTTGGCAAGGATGCAGAGAAAGGGGAACGCTCCTACATTGTTAGTGGGAATGCAAGCTGGTGCAGCCACTCTGGAAAATAGTATAGAGATTCCTCAAAAAGTTGAAAATAGAGCTACCTTACGACCCAGCAATTGCACTACTGGGTATTTACCCTAAAAATACCAATGTAGTGATCCGAAGGGAAACATGCACCCCAATGTTTATAGCAGCAGTGTCCATAATAGCCAAACTATGGTCGTCCATCAACAGATGAATGGATAAAGAAGATGTAATGTGAGATATATATATATATATTTATAATGCAGTATTATGCATATATATTATAATGCAGTATTATGCATATATTTATTATATATATATGCATAATATATTGTGCATATATATTATTATGCAGTATTATGCATATATATAATTATATATTATAATATATATTATAATGCAGTATTATGCATATATATATTATGCAGTATTATGCATATATATTATGCATATAATATAATGCATTATATTATAATGCAGTATTATGCAGCCATCAAAATTGCCATTTGCAACAACGTGGATGAAACTAGAGGGTATTATGCTAAGCGAAATAAGTCAGAGAAAGACAAGTATCACACTTCTCACTGATATGAGGAATTTGAGAAACAAGAGAGAGAACCATAAGGGAAGGGAGGGTAAAATGAAACAAGAAGAAACCAGAGAGGAAGACAAACCGTAAGAGACTTTTAATCTCAAGAAACAAACTGAGAGTTGCTGGAGGGGAGGGTTGGGAGTGATAGGGTGACTGGCTGGGTGATGGACATTGAGGAGGGAATGGGCTATGGTGAGTACTGTGAATTGTGTAAGACTGATGATTCACAGACCTGTACCCCTGAGACAGATAATACATTACGTGTTAATTTAAAAAAATTTAAAAAGGACATCACTGAAAAAAAAAAAATAAAACTAAAGTTCTTGTTGGTTCATATGTCATTAACAAGAAGGATCTGACTTTATACATATCCTTAGCACTTCTAGTAATTGAAAAGTGATCACGTTTTTTTGTTTGATGATTAAACATATGTATTCAAATGTACACAAGCATCTTGGTTTCAGAGACAAAGAGATTGACTAAATGTAAGCCCTGTGAAAACATGGGGGATTCATTTGAATCTCTCAAACTCCAGGGCAGGTTATGTGTTTATAATCTTCTTTTCAGTGAGACAAACCTGGTCTGTTTATTTGGTTTGTTGAAGTAATTAGTTGTAAAATTAGGTTGGGATTTTTTTAAGCCTGTGGTAGTTATTCTTTATGGGTCTGGACCCTGAACAAAAATATTTCTTTAAGTTTTTTTTTATTTGAGAATTGCTTTCTTCAGGTGAGCTCTGGCAAACACTGTAAAAATGTATAAATCTGGAATGCTGGGAAGTATAGAAAAGGGAAGGAAATTACCTCAGTTTGGCAGGAGGCACAATGTTACTTTCTTTAATAAAATGCATCCTCTGTCCTGACTAGCCCAATGCAGCCCCATTGAGCATTTCATTGTATTCTGTCACTTGGCCCTGCCAGCCAGAGAAGACAGCTGACACTGTGTACCTGAGGTTACAAAGAGCCTATGTGTCCCCACTCTGGTTTTCACATTCCTCAGAGGGTTTTAGGGGGAAAGCTGCTTTGTTATTTTTCTCAAGTCCTGTCACAAATGGTCTTTGACAGGCGCCCAGTGCCCAGAGGGTCTGAGCAAGAACTAGTGGAGCTGGTTCCTGCCAGAGGTGTCACATGCCTTGGGGATAGAAGACAGGGGTCAGAAAAGGATTCTGTCTGAAGGCAGCCAGTGACTGTCCCCTAGCACAGGCAGAGAAAGACCACTTTTCAGGGGACATACAAACATCCATGACTGGAATGGAAGGGAAGTTCTGCTAGGAGGGAGGACAAAGTTGGAGAGCACAACAACAGGTCACAGAAACCGCTTTACACCTCAGCTTCTGTTCAAGGGCTACATTGATTTCCATGACATTCCAGCCAATCAAGTGGCTAATTTTTGTAATGGGGGAATATTTCCCTAAATGTACTTCCATGTGTTTTCTCTCTAAAATTCCAATTATACCTCTTATCTAATGCGTAGAGTGATATGTAATGTCATGCCTGTATTAAGTACCACACTTGGTACATTTAGCAAATCTTTCTTACCAATGATTCCAGTAATGATAATTCTGTACCCTTGCATGTATGCATATTATGACTAGAACAATTCATTGTGGGGTGTTTTTATTATTATTATTATTAAGAATTAAGTTGTTAGGGGCTTTTGGGTGACTCAGTGGGCTAAGCTTCTGACTTTAGCTCAGGTCATGATCTCAGGGTCCTGGGAAAGAGCCCCATATTGGGCTCCCTACTCAGCAGGGAGCCTGCTTCTCCTTTTCCCTCTACCCCTGCCCCTGCTCATGCACTCTCTGTCTCTCTCTCTTTCAAATAAATAATAAAATCTTTTTAAAAAAGAATTAAGTTGTTAAATAAAAGCCTTAAGCATATTTCCTAGTTATTAGAACTGTGTTTTAGCATACTTTCTTTTTTAATACACAATGACATTCATATTTCTCGAACCCCCTGTTTTAGTCCTAGGACATAATTAAGAGAAATCAAACTTATTTGGTCTCTGACACTGTGATTCAAGGAGCATATGAGCCCCTGGTTCTCCTCACATTAGCTTCCATACCTGCCAGTCTTTTCTTATCTTACTGCTGGGGACACAGGAAAAAGTTGACTGTCTGTCACATGCAACCAGGCTGCGGCATACTTGAGAGAAACACAGACTACTTTCCCTTGACAGAAAATGTTTATCGCTTACATGAGTCTCTTCATACAGAGGACAATCTCAAGATGGTGACATATTTACTCACTAATATTGAGTGTTTCATGGTCGTAAGAAACATAAACAAAGAAGAAGTTGTCATTAGAAAGTCTCTAATGAGAATCCCTGTAAATATGACAAAAGGAAATAGTATTTGACAGCAAAGTTGATTAATGGAGTAATAGAACAGAGGCCAATGAAATACATTTCTTCTTTTTTCTCCGGAGAGTTAGTAATGAGGTCAGTGACTTTCTCTAGTTCCTCAAACAGTGAAATTTTACTCTCTCAATCATTGACTTCTCTCCCAGTAAAAATAAAACAGAACACAACCATTTTAATTCTTGTTACCAATGCTCTGCTCAGTCTTAAAAGGGGTTTGGAGAAGAATAATACATACACACCAGCCTCTATGTAATAGCAGTCATGACAGTAGAACTAATGTGTGTATAGACTAAACTACTTTCACTCATTTAAAAAAACTGACTTTATAACACGTGGTAAAATTTGGTACAAAATGAAGAATGCAGACATTATATCCCTGTATCCACCTGAATCCATGTGGATGTATTATGGAATTGGCCTTAAGACATGAGTGGGATTTTGAGAGTTAAAGATGATGAGGAGAGATTTATGTAAAAGAGAACAAGATCAAGATTTGAGATGATTATTGAATTATTATTATAGGGGTTATTTGATTCAGGGAATCTAGTATACATGAGGACAGAGTATAGAGGTGTGAGATAAAAGTAGATTGGAGAACATTGTGGAAGACTTTGAATGTCTGAGAGAGAGGGCAGTTTTTTCTTCAGGAGGCAACAGGAAATTAATGAATTCTTTAAAAATAAGAGAGTGAGAGGTGTTTGAGTGGCTCAGTTGGTTAAACCTCTGACTCTTGATTTTGGCTCAGGTCATGATCTTAGGAATATGAGATTAAGCCCTATGTCGGGCTCTGTACTGGGTTGTGGAGCCTGTTTAAGATTCTCTGTCTCCTCAACCATAACAGACTCTTAATCTCACAAAACAAACTGAGGGTTGCTGGGGGAGAGGAGGGTCAGGAGAGGGTGGTGGGGTTATGGACACTGGGGAGGGTATGTGCTATGGTGAGTGCTGTGGAGTGTGTAAACCTGGCAATTCAAAGACCTGTACCCCTGGGACTAATAATACATTATATGTTAATAAAAAAATATAAAAAACTAATTTAAAAAAAGATTTTCTGTCTCCCTCTCCCTCTGCCCCTTGCCCCTCTAAAAAAATAAAAGTAAGAGTGTGATATTTTGGCTGTGTTACTACATGTTGGCAACCACGGTGTAGAGAAGGGGGAAAAAGGCAACAGCCAGAGATTCATTTCAAGGTCTTTTGAAATAATTTGAGAAGTCATGAGGGCTTGAATTAAGATGCAAACAATGGAAATGAAAAGGAAAGGACATAGATCTGAACAGTTATTGAATAAAAATGTGCAGTTGTCTCTTCCCTTTAATCCATACCTTCCTTCACCTCTCCACATCTGCAGATAGCTATGTAGCTTAAAAATCAGAAAACTGAGGGAACCATAGGTCAGGTCTTGAAAAAGAAGTACAAAAGGAGGAAGTTGGACGAAAAACATTTCAGTAGTAAACTTTTATTAATTACTGAGTTCCACCTTGTCTTGAGCACTGTGCTAAAACCAGCTGAGAGGGAAGAAAGCACAGGATCACGGTGTTTCATACTGTGACACTTGACTACCGTTCTTGTGCAGACATAAAGTTAATATATTTTTTTAAAGATTTATTTATTTATTTGACAGACAGAGATCACAAGTAGGCAGAGAGGCAGACAGAGAGAGAGGAGGAAGCAGGTTCCCTGCTGAGCAGAGAGCCAGATGTGGGTGGGGCTTGATCCCAGGACCCTGGGATCATGACCTGAGCTGAAGGCAGAGGCTTTAACCCAATGAGCCACCCAGGCGCCCCTAAAGTTAATATTTTGCATAAGTGAAAAAGGCAGCAAGGTAAATTTTGCTAAATTCTGGAAGTATAGTTGTTAAAAATGAAATAAAGTACATGGACAAAGCATTAACCATTCTATACAGAGATACTTAGCTGTCACCTGTTCTTGTTGTTACCGAAAGAGATAATTCAGGTCAGCGTTACCCACAGCTTGGTCCCACCCTGCTGAGGGGACTCTGAATAATTTTAGACAAATTGAAGATACCAATTTATTTAGTTGTACTGACACATACTTTTTTTTGGGGGGGGCACATACTTTCCTTTTATGCAGACTATTCTGGAGTAATGTTTCTAGTAAAAATACCGAATTTCCTTTGTAAATCGATTTATTTAAGTAAGAGGTCCAGTCAATTTCAAGGAAGATATTACATAAATAATAGTACAAGAATATGGCCCAAAAAAGTCAAGCTGCTTTTCAAATGACTAAAGTTGGAAAACCCTGATTTAGGTAAACAAACTGACTTTAATATCTCCTAGTATTACGCGCACTGTGTCCAGTCTGTGCAGCGATCCTGATACCATCCGCTCAGTCTGCATATCAAACATGAGGCTGTCGGAGTGTAGGAGCCTCTGCTGCCAGTTGCTTAAAGGAAGGACAACAATGAAAGTAGCTACTGTCATCCCTGTACAATTCAGAGTAGTATAAATTATATTTTCTGTTTTCACATTATTCCTAAGATTAAATCGTCGGCTCTTTAACGCTAGGGTCAGCAGAAGCTATGGGATAAAGTAGGAGTTTAGGACTGAGCCCTGGCTTCAAAACCTGGTTATGTCACTTACCATCTTCTGTGAACTCCTGCAAGTTACCTGGCGACTTTGAGCCCTAGTTTGTATAAGTAGGAGAGGATACTAATGCTATCTCTGTGGGGCTATCTCAGGGTTAAAGGAGATAAGAGATACCAAGGCCTTCTTTGAGGGCATGCATACCATGACCATTCCCTCCCCTTAGCACTCCTGTCCACATGGCTCCACCTTGCCTCTCTGATCCCAACTTCTACACTGAGCTCCTCTGCCTGTGACTCAACCTCCCTGTTCTTCTCTCCCTGGAGTGACCTTCTCATCCCACGTGGGTCATTCTGCCTTCTCTTACACAGGGTGCTCTTGCCCAGACCTTCAAGTCTCTTGCTTCTTCACCTCAAATAAACTTCAGTTTAAACAGGATCTCTTCAGAGAGCACTTGCCTGATGGCTTATTGAAAACACCCTCACTGCATCAACCCCACCGCCAATCTTTATCCCTTCTCCCACTTAAATTTTATTTATAGCACTGATTACTACCTAAAATTGCATCCTGTTTTTATTTTCTTTCCCACTGATTGTTCTCCCTCCATAGAATACAGGTATTTGTCTGTCTTGTTCCTCACTATATCCCCGGCCTCTGGAATGGTGTCTGATGTATTTTGGGTACTCAGTAAATATTTACTGAATGCTATCATTTATAATGAATAAAATAAATGTACCAATTATAAAGGAATTTTGAAAAATCAATACAGAGTTTACTGAGCACTTGCTAAATACTAAATGGGGAGAGATTCTAAACCAATGTAAAAAATGGTTTGCCCTAAAAGCATAAGAAATCATCATAAACTAATTTCATCCTGTTTTTATGATTGGAAGCTAATTAGTGGAACATTTTAGACAGGACAAATGCAGAGAAGGCACTAAACACACAGAGCAGCCTGGGAAGGCTTCAGTGAGAAAGGTTGGGAAGGCACTGGAGGAGGAGGGTCCCCAGCTGGCCAGCAGTATGCCGAAAGCGCTGTTGGAGTTTGTCACAACAGGTCTCATCTAAGTCACATTTGCGACATGTCCACTTACTGCCTGGTAATGGCACATCCGGGGATGAGAGGATGGGGAATGAGCCTTTCACGCCTTGCGTTTTCCTCATGTCTCCCGTTGGGCTTTTCGGGAGGGTGTGTGTGTGTGTGTGTGTTTCTTTTCCTTGGCTCCCAAGTCACATCAGTCTGCTCCTGGTACTTGGCAACCCAGCACGCTTCCTCCCACTAACGACAAGCCTGTCTGCAAAACAGAACAACATCTTTGAGATGGGGTGTTTATCTGGGCAGCACACAGCCTCTGCAGCCCACAGGGGCCCCTCCTTCAAAGGCATTGCTGAATGGGGTTCACCTGATGAAAGCCTGAACTGTGTATGCTTGACTTGATTTACGGGCAACGGCCAGCTCATTAGGCGCACTGGCCTGAGGAAGCCGGTCGGCTGTGGGGACAAATGTTTGTGTAGCTCTGTGGTGCCCACAAGGCTGTTTGCAGCTTGGGGGCTGAAGTACAAAGGGGGCAGTGATAAGGGGTTGTGGAATCCATAGCTGGCTCAGGGAGTACTAACTGCCTAGGAGATTGATATCTGGGGTGCAAAGGCTAAAAAAATTAGATTAATTTAGCTCAGCTGTGCTCACTGATGGATTGGGTTGCAGCTGGTGCTGAAACATTAGAGATCAGACCTCAGTGATTGAGGGTCAAGTCTCAAGTTGGAAGGAAGGGAGTAAGATGGATTGCCTCTCAGCACGCCTGCTCCCCAGGAAAACGATAGTCTATAAAGGCAGCCCGGCATTACAGATAATCCTATAGAGCATCAGTAAGAAAGTAAGTTATGTGTTCCTCCAGATATGGCATTGGGAATTGGGAACTGTCTTCTAATGCTGGGAAATCGCTTGGGGCCAACTACTTCAAAAACATTCTCAGCTTCACGAAGTTGGACTGAATAGGTACCTGAAAAACAAGTAGAACCTTCTCAGAATGTCTAGTATTTTATTGTAAGGAATTTCCACTCTCCCTGCTTGGATAATGATTATTTTACTATGGTATTGGCTATCTGTCTCCCAAGTTTAACTCTTTAGAAAATATCTTCACCTGTATGTTTGCCTTTAAAAATTCTTCACTATCCCAGTTTGATTCCTAAGTGGAAAGTCTAGTAGACTTCAAATTCCACACCACTTCAAGAAAGAAAACATTTTTTTTTCACCAGAAACCCATTGTTCCGTTACTTTTTAAGGCAATCACTCTTAAGTATAATTTTTAGTAAATTATCAACACTTTTCACTTATTTTAGTAAAATTCTTTTTAAAGGTGACAATTTTTTTTAAGATTTTATTTATTTATTTGACAGCCAGAGATCACAAGTAGGCAGAGAGGCAGGCAGAGAGAGAGAGAGGAGGAAGCAGGCTCCCTGCTAAGCAGAGAGCCCGATGTGGGGCTTGATCCCAGGACCCTGAGATCATGACCTGAGCGAAAGGCAGAGGCTCTACCCACTGAGCCACCCAGGAGCTCTAAAGGTGACCATTTTTTGAACACTTCCTGTGTACCAGCACTGTGAAAATGCTTTATACAGTGAATAGAACCATTGTCCCAATTTACACATGCTGTTTAAGACTAATAATGCCACTTCTTTTCTCCAAAGGGACCAGGTCAGGTTTGAGTGATAAATTTTCTGCTCAGCTGTAGATAATTCAGAGATTATGGTGTGTGTGTGTGTGTGTGTGTGTGTGTGTGTGTGTGTTATTAACTAATTGCTCAACCAATGGTGATAGAGTGAATCCTGATAAGGTCCAGACTATAAAATTGACCAAGAAAAATGGCAGAAGAAAAACTTGGGTGAATAAGGGCCCTTTTTCTCACAATGTTCCTCACACTGTTCCTCATTCAGTAGGCAAAGGTCATTTGGGGTAGATCAAGGCTGGTACAAAAGAGATAGTGCACTTTTAAAACAACACTGTACCTCAAAAAGACAGAGTCTTTGGGGGAAGTGCCATGTTGCATGGTGGAATAAAGAGTGATCTGGAAACTAGAAGACCAAGATCCCAGTTATTTTTGCAATTAAGGAATCTGGCCATGACCAAAACTAGTCAGAAAATAAAACAAATTATGGCAGTGGGTATGGGAAGAGGATAAATTTTTTTTATTTATTTTTATTTTTTTTTTATTTTTTATAATTTTTAAAAGATTTTTTATTTTTATTTATTTATTTGAGAGAGAGACAGTGAGAGAGAGCATGAGCGAGGAGAAGGTCAGAGAGAGAAGCAGACTCCCCGCGGAGCTGGGAGCCCGATGCGGGACTCGATCCCGGGACTCCAGGATCATGACCTGAGCCGAAGGCAGCCGCCCAACCAACTGAGCCACCCAGGCGTCCCGAGGATAAATTTTTTAAATGGTTTTCTACTTCTCATTATGGCCAGGCATGTTTCTATCTTGGCAAGCCTCTTACTGGATGAAAAGAGAAAAATGGAGCCCCCTAAGACTGAGTAACCTGTCACCCACCAAATTACTACTTTTGGCAAAGTCACTTGAGAAACAAGATCAATATTTAGTGCTTATCATGGACTAGTCCCATGATGCAGGGCAAATCACTTCTTCTTGAGTGTTCTTACTTGTAAAATATCAATGTAAAATGAGATAATATACAGGAAACTTCCCTGAAAATTATAAAGCCTTAACCCCGTGAAGAAAGTATTTTCCCCCAATTTTACATCTCAGAAAGTTTGTGACATTTTCAAAGTCACATATCTACTATGTAGTGAAGGAGAAACACTCGCACATCTCCTAGTCATGGTCTCAGTCCCTCCTCTGTCACAAACTCCCCAACCCTGTAATGACAGGTAAAAGGCCAGTTCCTTAATGGAACTCAAAGTGAAATCAAGGAATAGCCATAAACCACTATTTAAATAGAGCCACAAAATCAAACATTTACAGAGGGCAAAATTAACATTCTTGGATCAGGCTCAATGGCAAGCAAAAGGGTGTACAACCAGAACTGCTTTGACTTAGGAATTTGTGGGATGATGGTCCAGGGATAATAGGAGGTATATTACCTCTCAGAGAACAGGAATCTCATTTAAGTAGCCCCAGACTCAACCAGCACAAAAAATATAAGAAGTAAGATTCTTTGTAAAGGTCACTAGTGATAGCAAAAAAGAAGCCATTATTAACCTTTAAGCGAGCTGCACCAGTAGAGTTGTAGTGCAGAAATCAAGATTTGGAAAAAGTTTTAAACCCAAATACCTATAGGGATGGGAAATTGAATAAATGAATTAAATAGGTGAGGGGTAAGAACATAGAGACATCAAGAAGTGTGTAAGCTGTGGCAAGTTGGAAAGAATATGCCATATTACTACACAGCTTAGCCAGTTGTAGTCATGTTGGAATGTATGACCTGTGTCGTTTGATCTTATAATTTTTCAAGGAAAGACAGAAATTAAGATCAGTCTTGGAATTCCATTTTGTCATTCTCCCACTGGACCTCCTGTCTTTTTTGACTTTAACACATATATTTGTAGCTGATCTTTTAGATTTTTTAAGATTGGAAATGTATTCTTTTTTTATGTTTGATTAACAGTTTGGCTAGGTATGAAAATTATTTTCATTCAAGATCTTGAGGGCATTACTTCACTTTCTTTTAGCTTCTGGTGCTGCCTTGAGAATTTTTTCCCATTATGATTTTAACCCGCCCCACCTTTGTGTGTGTGTGTGTGTGTATGTTTTGACTCCTATTAGATTTTTTTTAAGTTTTATTTTATTTCTTTTCAGTGTTCCAAAATTCATTGTTTATGCACCACACCCAGTGCTCCGTGCAATATGTGCCCTCCATAATACCTGCCACCAGGCTTATCCAACTCCCCACCCCCTCCCTCTCCAAAACCCTCAGTATGTTTCTCAGAGTCCACAGTCTTGGTTTGTCTCCCCGTCCAATTTCCCCCAACTCACTTCTCCTCTCCATCTCCCAATGTCTTCCGTGTTATTCCTTATGCTCCACAAGTAAGTGAAACCATATGATAATTGACTCTCTCTGCTAGACTTATTTCACTCAGCATAATCTCCTCCAGTCCCATCCATGTTAATACAAAAGTTGGGTATTCATCCTTTCTGATGGAGGCTAATACTCCATTGTATATATGGACCATTTCTTCTTTATCCATTTGTCCTTTGAAGGGCATCTTGGTTCCTTCCACAGTTTGGTGACTGTGATCCTGACCTTTCTTAAGTGATGTGCTTTATTTCTCTGGACATAAATAAGCACTATCTTTTATGCCAGTGCTCCAAAATTTCTAATTTCTAGTTTATAAAGCCCGGTCCACATCATAAGGTTTGGCCCAGTTTTGAGGATCAGTAAAAAATATTAAGTCATACTTATCTCATTTGTTTCAGTATGGACTAGAAAAATAGAGGGGAAAATGGAGGGTTGGTTACAAAAGAGGAAGTTTCATGTTAGCATAACTTTCTCACTATGTCATCAGTCTAGTGGGGTTTTTTGTCATTTATTGTTCTGAAGAAGAGTTTTATCTTCTAAATATTCTGTTGAATTAGTCTGATATCAGTTCTTCATTTCCAATAGTTCTTTCTTATTCTCTAAATTATATATATTATATAATTATACAACATTATACATCCAAACACATATAGGCTATGCTATGTATAGGGTATGATATATAATACATAGTATTATAGAATACAGATATTATCAATTATATTAAATATATAAGAAAGTCTTAAATATATAATAATATGTAAATTATTTTATATAATTTACTTTACTCCTTTACTCTGTTAGGAGCTGCACTCTCTTACAGTGCTTTGCTCCTTGTGAGAATTTTATTTCTTTCCTGAGCCACCCATGTTTTAGTTATGGAAGTGGATTACCTGAAAACTGCACCTTTTTGGTCCCATTGTTTCGCTGTATTTGTTTTGGTTTGAATGGGGGACTTGAGGATTAGAAGTTTCCATCAAAAAGCTTGAAACCACTACCTTAATCTACAACTCCATGGTACAAGTGCAACTAACAACCATCTGGTTCACTATTTTTGCAAGATTTAAAGAAGATATATATGATTGAGTTTTATTAAAATACAGATAATATGAGTTAAAAAATAGTTGATGATTTTGAGTTTCATCCTTTCATTGTATCAGTGTGAACATGGGAAGAACTTATGCATTAGATTTTGGAGAGAAGATCTAAGATCATACCTATATATTAGCATTAGGTAATATAGCAAACTTATTTTTAATATATTGAATTTATGCATACATATTCTGTGTAAAATATACACAAAAATAAATGGAAGTCTTCAAAATGTCTTAATTGTTTTAATGAAAAAATGCAAACTGTAAATATAGTTAAGAAAGAAAACCTTTAAAGGCTAGACAAATGTTTCCTTGCTAAACTAGACTATATCATTCCTGTCTAGTGGCTCATAAGTATACTGTGCAGCTATATTTTTAATTAAACTTTCCATTGATTAAGTGTACTTTTTGTTTAAAAAAGTAGTCAGAAGCTGTGACTCCACATAAAGAAGAATAAGAAAGTTTTAAATTGCTTATAACAGGCAGACTAAATGAAATCTTTTAAAAATGTTGCACCTTCAGAAGTGTCCAGAAGCTCTTTCTGAATAACTCCATTGACTTCTGGTGTTTACATTGGCTTTTAAATGCTGGCTTCCATTCTTTCAAAATGATGAGGACAAGTAGGACGAGAAATATTATAGTCAGAAGGTAATTTTATTAATTAGGGTATTTGCTTATCTAGACTCAACCAAGGAGTCTTTTGCCCTAAATAGTGTTTTCAAAATTACAAAACAAATAAAAGCTTAAAAAATGCCTTTTTGTTTCATTGAGCATGGAGTCCCAGGGTCAGAATCTAAAGGACCAAGCTGAAGCTTAAATTCCTTCATGTCAATTAATTGGACATAATTTTCTAAATTCTTGGTAAAATTTATATTTTTTAGAAAACCTGTATATTGAAGGCATTCATGGGAAATATATGCATACATAAATATAACCTTGGACACATATCCTTCTGGAATGATTTGTTTCCCTATGTTTTATGATTCATGGTGGTAGCTTGATTTAAATATATGTATGTCAGGGCTACACCTCCTTGGACTTTGGGACTCCAGCCTGCATTCTGTCTCCGTCTATGCTATCTTTCTCTCCAGTAGTGGTAAACAAAGAAACAAAACTAAAAGCTCAATTCTTTGTAAACCATGAGGTGAATTTCTTCAAACCATTTCTAGTTGGCTAGTTTCAGGAGAAAAACAGATTAATTTACATTTCTACCTGCTACTTTAAACTAACAATATTTCTTTAGCAGGAGGTAAACAGCACTTTCCAATACCAATAGATAGAAACCAATAAATAAATAAATAAAACAAAACAAAAACACACATTTGGGGGAAGAGAAAAAGCATCTATTGAAACAGTGTTGCTTTGTCCCTGAGAGAATGGACTCACTCCTCTGACAATCCCACAGTGAAGCCTCTTCAAGTTTATGAGAAACCCAAGGAAATATACTACATGTGTGGCGCATTTTAATATGCTGTGGCTTTAACCTACTGTGGGTTATTTTCTTCGTGTGTACTTTATTATACTCTCCTATACAATTATGAGAAAAAACAACAAATCCAGGAAGTTCTTTAGAATCAATGTCACATGCAGTCTTTATTACATGCCTGGGGAGAAATGATTTCTGTACCACTGTTTTTCCCGAATTAAAACATATGTAAATGGAGGTGAATATCTGATTCAAAATATTATACATGAGTTTCCTCTACTGATAATATTCAGAAATGCATCTGGTAAATAAAGTGAAGTCAAATGTATTTTATGGTATTGTGCAATCAAAGTCATGTAAAAAAAAATAGCTAGAGATTTAGTGTAAAGTAAGAGTTTTTAAATAAATTCATTAAAAGTGTATTTATAAGGTCCCACAAAACTTAAGTTATTTTACTGTTATAGGTAGATAGATCTCCTTTTCAACTGACTACTCACTGTTAATGTCTCTTCACAGGTAAAGTCTTTCATGTGGATATAGAAGCAAGTATGAAAATCATGTGACTCATCCTTTTTTGAAGAAAATTTAACTCAATACTTAGAGTCAAATTTGATTTAGTGAATAAGAGATTTTTTTGATGATCAGATATATTTATCATTCTTAATTTTCTTATCTTATTAATTAGTTCTTCCCAGTGATAATTTATTTTTTTAATTTTTTATTTTTTATAAACATAAATTTTTATCCCCAGGGGTACAGGTCTGTGAATCACCAGGTTTACACACTACACAGCACTCACCACAGCACATACCCTCCCCAATGTCAATAACCCCACCCCCCTTCTCCCAACCCCCGTCCCCCCAACAACCCTCAGTTTGTTTTGTGAAATTAAGAGTCACTTATGGTTTGTCTCCCTCCCAATCCCATCTTGTTTCATTTATTCTTCTCCTACCCACTTAACCCCCAATGTTGCATCTCCACTTTCTCATATCAGGGAGATCATATGATAGTTGTCTTTCTCCGATTGACTTCTTTCGCTACGCATGATACCCTCTAGTTCCATCCACGTTATCGCAAATGGCAAGATTTCATTTCTTTTGATGGCTGCATAGTATTCCATTGTATATATATACCACATCTTCTTGATCCATTCATCTGTTGATGGACATCTAGGTTCTTTCCATAGTTTGGCTGCTGTGGACATTGCCACTATAAACATTCGGGTGCACATGCCCCTTCGGATCACTACATTTGTACCTTTAGGGTAAATACCCAGTAGTGCAATTGCTGGGTCATAAGGTAGTTCTATTTTCAACATTTTGAGAAACATCCATGCTGTTTTCCAGAGTAGTTGCACCAGCTTGCATTCCCACCAACAGTGTAGGAGGGTTCCCCTTTCTCCCCATCCTTGCCAGCATCTGTCATTTCCTGACTTGTTAGTTTTAGCCATTCTGACTGGTGTGAGGTGATATCTCATTGTGGTTTTGATTTGTATTTCCCTGATGCCGAGTGATATGGAGCACTTTTTCATGTGTCTGTTGGCCATCTGGATGTCTTCTTTGCAGAAATGTCTGTTCATGACTTCTGCTCATTTTTTTTTAATATTTTATTTTTTATAAACATATATTTTTAGTCCCCAGGGGTACAGGTCTGTGAATCACCAGGTTTACACACTTCACAGCACTCACCAAAGCATATACCCTCCCCAATGTCCATAATCCCACCCCCTTCTCCCAAAACCCCTCCCCCCAGCAACCCTCAGTTTGTTTTGTGAGATTAAGAGTCACTTATGGTTTGTCTCCCTCCCAATCCCATCTTGTTTCATTTATTCTTCTCCTACCCACTTAAGCCCCCATGTTGCATCACCACTACCTCATATCAGGGAGATCATATGATAGTTGTCTTTCTC
The DNA here is from genome assembly GCF_030435805.1 of Mustela lutreola. Taxonomy (NCBI): domain Eukaryota; kingdom Metazoa; phylum Chordata; class Mammalia; order Carnivora; family Mustelidae; genus Mustela; species Mustela lutreola. Next base: position 65,419,205 of record NC_081296.1, on the reverse strand, counting down.
TGCATGACTTATTTCGCTAAGCATGATACGCTCTAGTTCCATCCATGTTGTCGCAAATGGCAAGATTTCATTTCTTTTGATGGCTGCATAGTATTCCATTGTGTATATATACCACATCTGCTCATTTTTTATTGGATTATTTGTTCTTTAGGTGTTGAGTTTGCTAAGTTCTTTATAGATTTTGGACACTAGCCCTTTATCTGATATGTCGTTTGCAAATATCTTCTCCCATTCTGTCAGTTGTCTTTTGATTTTGTTAACTGTTTCCTTTGCTGTGCAAAAGTTTTGATCTTGATGAAATCCCAATAGTTCATTTTTGCCCTTGCTTCCCTTACCTTTGGCGATGTTCCTAGGAAGATGTTGCTGCGGCTGAGGTCGAAGAGGTTGCTGCCTGTGTTCTCCTCAAGGATCTTGATGGATTCCTTTCGCACAGTGAGGTCCTTCATCCATTTTGAGTCTATTTTCGTGTGTGGTGTAAGGAAATGGTTCAATTTCATTTTTCTGCATGTGGCTGTCCAATTTTCCCAACACCATTTATTGAAGGGGCTGTCTTTTTTCCATTGGACATTCTTTCCTACTTTGCTGAAGATTAGTTGACCATAGAGTTGAGGGTCTATTTCTGGGCTCTCTATTCTTTTCCATTGATCTATGTGTCTGTTTTTGTGCCAGTACCATGCTGTCTTGATGATGACAGCTTTGTAATAGAGCTTGAAGTCCGGAATTGTGATGCCACCAACTTAGGCTTTCTTTTTCAATATTCCTTTGGCTATTCAAGGTCTTTTCTGGTTCCATATAAATTTTAGGATTATTTGTTCCATTTCTTTGAAGAAAATGGATGGTAATTTGATAGGAATTGCATTGAATGTATAGATTGATTTAGGTAGCATAGACATTTCACAATATTTATTCTTCCAATCCAGGAGCATGGAATATTTTTCCATTTCTTTGTGTCTTCCTCAATTTCTTTCATGAGTACTTTATAGTTTTCTGAGTATAGATTCTTAGCCTCTTTGGTTAGGTTTATTCCTAGGTATCTTATAGTTTTGGGTGCAATTGTAAATGGGATTGACTCCTTAATTTCTCTTTCTTCTGTCTTGCTGCTGGTGTAGAGAAATGCAACTAATTTCTATGCATTGATTTTTATATCCTGACACTTTACTGAATTCCTGTACAAGTTCTAGCAGTTTTGGAGTGGAGTCTTTTGGGTTTTCCACATATAGTATCATATCATCTGTGAAGAGTGATAGTTTGACTTCTTCTTTGCCGATTTGGATGCCTTTAATTTCCTTTTGTTGTCTGATTGCTGAGGCTAGAACTTCGAGTACTATGTTGAATACCAGTGGTGATAATGGATATCCCTGCCGTATTCCTGACCTTAGCAGAAAAGCTTTCAGTTTTTCTCCATTGAGAATGATATTTGCAGTGGGTTTTTCATAGATGGCTTTGATGATATTGAGGTATGTGCCCTCTATCCCTACACCTGGAAGAGTTTTGATCAGGAAGGGATGCTGTACTTTGTCAAATGCTTTTTCAGCATCTATTGAGAGTATCATATGGTTCTTATTCTTTCTTTTATTAATGTGTTGTATCACATTGATTGATTTGCGGATGTTGAACCAACCTTGCAGCCCTGGAGTAAATCCCACTTGGTCGTGGTGAGTAATCCTTTTAATGTACTGTTGAATCCTATTGACTAGTATTTTGGTGAGAATTTTCACATCTGTGTTCATCAAGGATATTGGTCTGTAGTTCGCTTTTTGGATGAGATCCTTGTCTGGTTTTGGGATCAAGGTGATGCTGGCCTCATAAGATGAGTTTGGAAGTTTTCCTTCCATTTTTGTTTTTTGGAACAGTTTCAGGAGAATAGGAATTAGTTCTTTTTTAAATGTTTGGTAGATTCTCCCGGGAAGCCATCTGGCCCTGGGCTTTTTTTTGTTTGGAGATTTTTGATGACTGTTTCAATCTCCTTACTGGTTATGGGTCTGTTCAGGCTTTCTATTTCTTCCTGGTTCAGTTGTGGTAGTTTATATGTCTCTAGGAATGCATCCATTTCTTCCAAATTGTCAAATTTGTTGGCGTAGAGTTGCTCATAGTATGTTCTTATAATTGTATTTCTTTGGTGTAAATTGTGATCTCTTACTCTTTCATTTATGATTTTATTTTTTGGGGTCCTTTCTCTTTTTTTTTGGATAAGTCTGGCTAGGGGTTTATCAATCCTATGAATTCTTTCAAAGAACCAGCTCCTAGTTCCGTTGATTTGTTCTATTGTGTTTTTTTGTTTCTAATTCATTGATTTCTGCTCTGATATTTATGATTTCTCTTCTCCTGCTGGGTTTAGGTTTTCTTTCTTGTTCTTTCTCCTGCTCCTTTAGGTGTAGGTTTAGGTTGTGTACCTGAGACCTTTCTTGTTTCTTGAGAAAGGCTTGAACCGCTATATATTTTCCTCTCAGGACTGCCTTTGTTGTATCCCACAGATTTTGAACCGTTGTGTTTTCATTATCATTTGTTTCCATGAATTTTTTCAATTCTTCTTTAATTTCCTGGTTGACCCATTCATTCTTTAGAAGGATGCTGTTTAGTTTCTATGTATTTGGGTTCTTTCCAAATTTCCTCTTGTGATTGAGTTCTAGCTTCAGAGCATTGTGGTCTGAAAATATGCAGAGAATGATCCCAATCTTTTGATACCCGTTGAGGCCTGATTTAGGACCAAGGATGTGATCTATTCTGGAGAATGTTCCATGTGCACTAGAGAAGAATGTTATTCTGTTGTTTTGGGATGAAATGTTCTGAATAGATCTGTGATGTCCATCTGGTCCAGTGTGTCATTTAAGAGCTTTATTTCCTTGTTAATCTTTTGCTTGGATGATCTGTCCATTTCAATGAGGGGAGTGTTAAAGTCCCCTACTATTATTTTATTATTGTAGATGTGTTTCTTTGATTTTGTTATTAATTGGTTTATATAGTTGGCTGCTCCCACGTTAGGGGCATAGATATTTAAAATTGTTAGATCTTCTTGTTAGACAGATCCTTTGAGTATGATATAGTGTCCTTCCTCATCCTTATTATAGTCATTGGCTTAAAATCCAATTGCTCTGATATAAGGATTGCCACTCCTGCTTTCTTCTGATGTCCATTAGCATGGTAAATTCTTTTCCACCCCCTCACTTTAAATCTGGAGGTGTCTTCGGGTTTAAAATGAGTTTCTTGTAGGCAACATATAGATGGGTTCTGTTTTTTTTATCCATTCTGATACCCTGTGTCTTTTGATTGGGGCATTTAGCCTGTTAACATTCAGGGTAACTATTGAGAGATATGAATTTAGTGCCATTATATTGCCTGTAAGGTGACTGTTACTGTATATTGTCTCTGTTCCTTTCTGATCTACTACTTTTAGGCTCTCTCTTTGCTTAGAGGACCCCTTTCAATATTTCCTGTAGAGCTGGTTTGGTGTTTACAAATTCTTTCAGTTTTTGTTTGTCCTGGAAGCTTTTTATCTCTCCTTCTATTTTTAATGATAGCCTAGCTGGATATAGTTTCTTGGCTGCATGTTTTTCTCATTTAGTGTCTGAAAATATCATGCCAGCTCTTTCTGGCCTGCCAGGTCTCTGTGGATAAGTCAGCTGCCAATCTAATATTTTTACCATTGTATGTTACAGACTTCTTTTCCCAGGCTGCTTTCAGGATTTTCTCTTTGTCACTAAGACTTGTAAATTTTACTATTAGGTGATGGGGTGTGGGCCTATTCTTATTGATTTTGAGGGGCGTTCTCTGCACCTCCTGGATTTTGATGCTTGTTCCCTTTGCCATATTGGGGAAATTCTCTCCAGTAATTCTCTCCAATATACCTTCTGCTCCCCTCTTTCTTTCTTCTTCTTCTGGAATCCCAATTATTCTAATGTTGTTTCGTCTTATGGTGTCACTTATCTCTCGAATTCTCCCCTCGTGGTCCAGTAGTTGTTTGTCCCTCTTTTGCTCAGCTTCTTTATTCTCTGTCATTTGGTCTTCTATATCACTAATTCTTTCTTCTGCCTCATTTATCCTAGCAGTGAGAGCCTCCATTTTTTATTGCATCTCATTAATAGCTTTTTTGATTTCAACTTGGTTAGATTTTAGTTCTTTTATTTCTCCAGAAAGGGCGTTTATATCTCCCAAGAGGGTTTCCCTAATATATTCCATGCCTTTTTCCAGCCTGGCTAGAACCTTAAGAATTGTCATTCTGAACTCTAGATTGATATAATTTAGACATATTTTATATGTTGACATAATCTAGACATAATCTGACATATTACCAATGTCTGTGTTGATTAGGTCCCTAGCCTTTGGTACTGCCTCTTGTTCTTTTTTTTTGTGGTGAATTTTTCCGCCTTGTCATTTTTTCCATATAAGAGTATATGAAGGAGCAAGTAAAATACTAAAAGGGTGGAAACAACCCCAGGAAAATATGCTTTAGCCAAATCAGAAGAGATCCCAAATCGTGAGGGGAAAGATAGTGGGTAAAAAGAGGTTCAGAAAGAAAAAAAAAAAAAAAAAAAGAAACAATTAAAAAAAGAAAATGAATAAAGAAAAAAATATAAAAAAGAATATATATATATATATATATATATATATTAGATAAACTAGTTAAAAAAACTTTAAAAAAGAAAATGGTAAAAGTAAAAAATAATTAGCAGAAGAAGAGAAAAAAATGAAATAGAAGAAAAAATTAAATTAACTGCAAGACTAAAGAAACATGGGGAGAAAGCCATGGGTTCCGTGCTTTGCTTTCTCCTCCTCTGGAACTCCGCTGCTCTCCTTGGTATTGAAACTGCACTCCTTGGTAGGTGAACTTGGTCCTGGCTGGATTTCTTGTTGATCTTCTGGGGGAGGGGCCTGTTTTAGTGATTCTCAAGTGTCTTTGCCCCAGGCGGAATTGTACCGTCCTTACCAGGGGCGGGGCTGAGTAATCCGCTAAGGTTTGCTTTCGGGAGCTTTTGTCCCCTGAGCGCTTTCTGTAGAGTTCCGGAGGACAGGAATGAAAATGGCAGCCTCCTGGTCTCTGGCATGGAGGAGCTGAGAGCCTGGGGCCCCACTCCTTAGTGCGCCCTCAGAGAACAGCGCCCAATTACTCTCGTCTTCCTGGCCTCCAGCACTGCTCGGAGCTCACCAAGCCTGCGACCAGTTCAAGGTAACCCCGAGCTAAGAACTCACTCCTCGGCTCTGTCTCTGTAGCCAGCTTCCCCATTTTATTACCTGTAAGCTCTGCAACACTCCCACACCCCTGATCCTTCTGTGACCCTGAGGGATCTGAGGCCACGCTGACTCCTCGTGGGCTTCACCCCGGTTTAGCCTCTGGAGCGATGTCCCTCAGCGGAACAGACTTTTAAAAGTCCCGATTTTGTGCTCTGTTGCTCTGCTGCTTGCTGGGAGACGGCCCTTCACCCGGCGGTCTATCTTCCCGTCGCTTTGGATTCACTTCTCCACCAGTCCTACCTTTCAGAAAGTGGTTGATTTTCTGTTTCTAGAATTGCTGTTCTTCTTCTCTTCGATCTCCCATTGGATTTGTAGGTGTTTGCAATCTTTAGGTAAGCTATCTAGCTGATCTCCTGCTAGCTGAAGTAGTCTCAGCCTGCTACCTCTCCGCCATCTTGACTCCCCCCAGTGATAATTTAAATAGTGTTATGACTTAGAATGCTTTGTCATCCCCCAATAATATGTAAGATTTATGAAATTGATATTTATATGATCTCATGATTCTGGTGCTGCAAATGCAGTCTCTCTGTTGTCAAACCGTCAAGGAAGCACATACATACCTCTGATCCATGACTTTGTTTTGTGTTATAGGATGCCAAGAGCCCACCAGACCAAAAGAGTATTATTAAAGACATCCAAGGATAAGCATCTCCAACTGGAAAACAGGATTCCTCAGACAGGTACGTGGTTCTGTTTCTCTTATTTCACTCCTATACCTCATCATGAGGTGTGGGTTATTCAGGTGGCTGGGTGGGATTATGAATGGCAGTAGGAGGAGACATTTGCTTCTGTTGACATAGATAGTGACAGAGAGGCATCATGACTTCATTACTGCATTTGTCTTCCCTGTACAGCCCTGTAAACAGCCAAGAGGCCATGGTGACAGGAGAGGAGTATTATTGGTACTAATAATCTTAGTAACTAATCTAGTTTAGGCTGTTCTTTTTCTCCCTGCACGTGAAATCATTTCTATCTAGTAGGAAGTGGGCCTGGATCTTTGGAGCAAGCCTACCATCCAGTTGACCCACACAGGATCTGGGTGAGCTGAGTTCTAATGGGAGCGCCATATCCAAGCAAAATCCAGCTTGGTACAGAGACCCTAAAGACAAGGCAATAACTCAGGAGACAGGGAACCCAGGAGCGTCCAGGTACAGAGCTAAGAAAATGGAATCTGAAAGCAGGAAAAGGTGAAAAGATCCCACAGAAAGTATTTTCACCCCTTTACTCTTCATAATCCCCATTCCCTCTTTCATGAAATGAAAGTTGTCATGATGCTTGAACAAGATTATGAACTGACAATGGGAGGATGGTCTCATTCCTGTTTTTAATTTTTACCAAATATTGCTTAAAACATGCTCTCTTGAACAAGATATAAAACATGCATAATCTGTTCTTGTGGACTAGGGACAGAAAAGGGACCCAGGAGTAAGTTTAGCCTGAATGAACTTGCTGCTGCAGCTGCCCTGTATTGTACAGGGCATAGCCAAATGGAGAAGAAACCATGATACTGTGATTACAACCTCAAGAGGCTTATGCCACACTAGATATTTTTTTCAAAAGTAGAGCAGTAGCCTGGTTATCTATACAAGGATTTGATTTCTGGTCTTCCCATCCAGCAGTCTTGCTGTGGAACAGAGAAATTCTGACTCCCAAGCTGATGCGCCTGTCCTGCCACCCTCTGGGTTGTTTACTTAGTAACAAGAATGGGTTTATTCTGATCCAGCCACATCAACCGTCTTGGGCAAACATCATGCAGTCATTCTACCCTTTCTCTTTGCCTTAGTGATCCACCTCTTCTGTTACCACCTTCAGGCATTTTGTGCTGTAATCTTACCCCTCACAGGTCGTCCTGCCACTATGTCACACTCACGGCGAAATCTTTGAATTTGGAATTCTTAGCTTCCTTCTCCAATCCCACTTTATTTGTCCAATTTCCACTGCCTTTAAGGTCTCCCTCAAAGATCAGTAAGGCTGAAGCTCCATGTATGGGTTAAACCTACAACTTTGAACTCATTAGCACAACTTTCTACCCTAAGCAAAAAGGCCATTTTTGAGGCCAATGCAAACTCCTTGTCTTTACATGCTCCAGGCCCACTGAAGGAGGAGAATATTGTGCTGGTGTGTTTAAAGGCTGAAAGTAAAGGAAGGAAACCTTAAGCCAAGTCCATTGAAAATCAACTTTTTTCTTTTAGACCACACCAGTGTGAAAAATCTCCTTTCAAAAAATGAACTTTCTTCTTAGTTTTCAATGTGCCAAAAAGTCAGCCATGGTAGCCTCTACTCCACACTTTCCATAAAAGAAGTGAGTGGTTGCTTGTTCTCGGATTGTAAACGCAGTGCTGTTTAGCATCTTGTATATACTTCCGGCATTCTAGGGTTCAAAGGTATTTAAGTTTCTAGCTCAAAAATAAATAGGTTTGGTTTTGGAAATATATTTGGCAGCTTTTTTTTTTTTTGCCTACATAGGTTGTAGAAATCTTAATTTGATCATTCAAATCCTTTATGGTGTTTTCCTAGAAACATATCCCAATGACCAAATGGCATTTTTGGAAGATTAGAATGGTGATTATAGCCATTTAATCCAGAAAGACACAAGTGTCAAAACGCTTATACAAGTGAGTGAGCCCAGGAAATGTACAGGAAAAAAATATCTGAATGAAAAAGCATATGTTACCCAAGGTTAATGTAGTTCTAGACTTTCTCTGAAGCACTTGGGAAGATAAAACGAACAAACTGAAAGTAGGCTGGCAACATAATGCTTTTCATGCAGTGGGTGTTGTTCTTTCTCTTTATCCAGTGTGCCGTCCTTCCTCACTATCATTTATATTTCTCATCAAGTAAAGTTGGGTACTACTGACTTTGATTATGGAACGAGGGAAAGAACCTGAAGTAGCCTCCTACCCACTCACCTGGCATGCCAAGGACTCTCCAGCATTCAGGGGCAGAGTTCATCTAAGGGTGGCTTGGGAAGCAGGGTTTAAGCTGTTTCCTTAGGGAGTTTTGTCATCTGATACCACTGGAAATCTCTGAATTTTCTCCTTTGTAGACATACTAACAAATTTTTCCATATGTCCTGATTGTCCCAGTTCTTACACCGATCAAAAAAGTCAAGAATTAATTAACTTTGAAAGTTCTTTGAGATGGGAGATTACAGGTGCTTCTTCTTTATTTGAGAAAGTTATAGTTTCTGCATTTCTGTTTAAAAATAACCCATTCCTGATTGTAAAAATAACACCATCCTGTTGTTGAACATAAGCAAGAAAAAAAATTCCCACCACCCAAGGATGACAGCAGGCCACTCGTGGTGTGTGTGTGTGTGTGTGTGTGTGTGTTTGAAGACATGTAGAAAATAGGATTTGAATCCTATATATTATGCCAGTGTATTAGCATTTACTCACATCGTTAAAAACAGTCTATATAAATGATGTTGAGTGGCCATATAATATTCCATCATTTCTCCTACTAGATTGAAGCATATGAAATTGCTGACATGTAATCTTTTTAACCTACACAGAAGTGGCAGTGTGACATGGTTCAGCCTAGTAAAATTTACTTGAAACTTGATCCCTCGTTATTGGACATCATGTCTAGCTTTTTTAAACTGCTCAATAACTGACCTATGAACTTTTCTGAACATACCTTTTTTTGCATATTTAGCCATCTCCTCATAATAATTTCCAGGAAAAGAAAGAATTAATTTAGCATGTATGAGAACCATGGGGGCTCTTAACACCTATTTTGAAATCCCTAGCAAAGAGTTTGTAGCAAGTTACAGTCTTCTTGATTATATAAAAGAGTGCCAATTTTACCCTGTCCTCACAAAAGTTGAGAATTATAATACTTTTATTTTTACTAATCATATAGGTAAATATTATGTACCATATTATTTAACCCTATATATTTATAATTAACAAGTTGGCTCCAATTTTAGTTCAAGAGGAAAAAAAGGCAATTTTTAAATGTATGAAATTAGCTGACAGGCAGAGTCTGAAACCTAAAATGGAATTGAGTTTAATGTTCTGATATTGAATTACTCTGTTATCCCAGATCCATGATAATGGGTGTCTTTAGCAAAGTGTAGAAGACTATCAAGGTGGCTATTTAATTGATACTATCTTTGATTCAATATCAGAAGGATGTCAAATTTCCCATTGTGAGTAGTTCGTTTGTACACAGAATATATGTATGAACTTGCTGTATTTCTTCAACAAAGGAGATTATTTGTTTTTATTTTCTTTTATTACAAAGCCTCACTTAAAATACAGATTCTTTCCTCTCCTTCAAAGTCATTATAACAGTCAGATAAATTTGAGCATAGCTCAATTGCAGAATGATCTGTTTTATTGAAAATATAAATAAAAATGATAAACTCTTTAGTCAGATTGATGAAAAAAATGATAGAAGACACAAATTACTAATATCTGCTATTAAAAGAGAAGGAAGCTCCATGGATCTTACAGATCTTAAAAGGGTAATAAGAATATTATGAAGTACTTTATGCCAATACACTTGATAATCTAGATGAAATGGACAAATCTTTAATAACCATAAACTATAAAACTTAAGAAAAAAACAGATAACTTTTAAAGAGCCTTGTATCTATTAAAGAAATTGTATGAATAAATTTTCTCACCTTAAATATTGTACTGTATATTATACATCAATTAAAATATAGTAAACAAAAACTAAAATAGAATTCCAGACCCAGATGATGTTACTAGCGAGTTGTACCAAACATTAAGGGAAAAAATGTCTACACTGACTCTTCCAGAAAATAGAATAGAAAGGAACAATTCTCAACTCATTTTTGAGAGCAATATTACCCAAAACCAAACCCACAGATATTAAAAGAAAATAAACTGTAAGCCAATATCCCTCGTGAACATAGATACAAAAAGCCTTAATGTACCAGCAAATTGAAACCATCAATACATACAATAGATAATACATCATGAATAAGTAGAGTTTATTCAGGAATACAAGATCACTTCAACTTTGAATAATTAATCAGTGAGTGTATTTCTTCATATCAACATCCTGAAAAAGAAAACAATATGATGATCTCCTTAGAAATAGAAAAAGCAAAACTCAATACCCATTCATGACTTTAAAAAATAAATGAATTAAAGTCTCAATAAACTCAAAACTTTTTCAACCTGATCATGGACATCTACAAAAAAATATGCATCTGGGGCGCCTGGGTGGCTCAGTGGGTTAAGCCGCTGCCTTCGGCTCAGGTCATGATCTCAGGGTCCTGGGATCGAGTCGCACATCGGGCTCTCTGCTCAGCAGGGGGCCTTCTTCCCTTCCTCTCTCTCTGTGATCTCTTCCCTTCCTCTCTCCTACTGTGATCTCTCTCTGTCAAATAAATAAATAAAAAATCTTTAAAAAAATATGCATCTAACATTATATGTAATTGTGCAACACTAATTTCTGTCACTCCCTAAGATCAAGAACAAGACAAGAATGTTCATCCTTATAATATGTATTGAACATTGTACTATATGTGCTAACCACTTCAATAAAACAAGTTAAAAATAAATAAAAGACATACAAATTGTGAAAGAAACAGGTAAAATTGTTTATTCATAGATGGCATGATTGTACATCTAGAAAATAAATTTTAAAAATCTACAAGAGGCATTAGAGCTTGAATTTGACAAAGAAAAAGAACATATGGTCAATATATCAAATAAGTTGTTTTTCTATAGTCTAGCAAAAATTAATATGACTTGGTCTCTCTCTCTTTTTTTTTAATCACTCTGGTTAATGTGAATTGTAGCAGATGTTGGGTGATTCAAAAGAGCATTTAGGGAACTTCAGTGTTTCAGAAAGTGATAAAGATCAGTTGGTCTAAAGTGATGGCAGAGGTTGAGAGTAGATTGACTCCAGAAATGTAAAATCAGTAGAACTTAGAGATGAATTAGACCCAGAAGAAAAGAGAGGTTTTAAAGGCCACTAGTTTTTCTGGCTTGTGCAAATAGATGGGAGATGGTGCGATTCATTGAAAAAGTGAACCCTAGAAAGAACCAGGTTTGAAAAAATGATTGTGTGTTTAGATATAATTAGCCCAAGGTGCCTTTGAGACTCAGAGAAGGGATCAAATAGATGATGAACACTCAGAGAATTTTGTTTAGAGTTAGCTGTAATGAGTCATAACTAGTCACGTAGGAGGAGAGGATAGAATAGAAAGGGAACAAAACCTAGGATTGAGCTTACAAAACCCCAAATTTAAAGGTTGAGTAGGAAAGGATAAAATGAGGAAAGAAGGAAAGGGATGGTTAGCAAGATAGGAAAAAATGATGTTATTTTGGAAGAGAGAGTCATCAAAAAGTACCTTTCCTGAAAAATGTGCTCTAAAAATCACTGATGAATTGAAATATAATCCCCCAAGTAATAAATAGGCTGAATGGTAGTGGGAAGGAGAGTCAGTTAAGCAAATAAGGATTAGTCAATGGAAGTCATTTTAAATATCAGAGATGGCATCATGCAGAATATGCCTTTTTCCAAAGAAAATTATGATTTTAAATTTGTTTTAATGCCTTTAGTTCTGGCCCCAAATTCTACCTTGTATGATAATAATGCCGTGAATACTACTTTATTCTTCCCAACCATCAATTTGCAATTTTTAAATCTCTTCCGGTGTTTCTTTTGTATTCTGTTTTGTGGCTATATTTATGACTAGAAAATACTTAGAATAAGCAAAGGAATGATTTCAAAGGGAAACAAAGGATCCTGTTTTGATTATTAAATGAATCTGGAAAGTACATCAAACAAAATGTCAGCAGCGATCATCTCTACATGTTGAGATTTCCAATACAGTTTTCGTAACTCTTTGTATTAACTAAATAGTTTAAGATGAGGTTGTATTACTTTTATAATTTAAAATAGAAGTTGTAAAATATTAGTGTAATTTAAAACAAGGAGTCACTATTTTCCACGTATTTATTTTCTTTTTTATTTGTCAATTATTTCTTCTTTTTGAGTCATCTGCTGTAATATTTTTCCTTCCTGGATTGTTGGCCTTGCTAAAACTTATTTGAAGCCATTCTTTCTCTATCATATTTATTGCCCCTTTTCTTCGTTCATGTTTTTTTGTATATTTTTCCCAGCTTATCATTTTGTTTTAATTTTATTCAGGCTATTTGCCATATTAAAGTTTTCATTTGTATGTATGTAGTGAAATTTGTCAGTCCTTCCCTATCTTCCTTATTGGTTCATATCAAATATTATTTTAAGAGTGAGAAAATGATCATTAATGCACAGCATTAGATAGTTGGCTACAAAAATTGTGATCCATCTATCAGAAAGAAAGCCAGACGGCAAATAAGAATCATTTAAAACATTAAAAATGTTTATACTTACTTGCTGAGTAATACAGAAATGCAAACATGATTCCATGTTTTCACTGTATGTACCTAAAAACACATAGGAAACAATGAGAATGCATTAGTAATGCTGATCTCTGTGCTGGGTAATCATACATGACAAGTTTGCTTCTTTGTGCTTTTCTGTACAAAAAACTAAACAAAACTAGAAGTTTTGTTATCTGCTATGTATATGTAAGTAGCTCTTAAAATAAGGAAAAAAATCTTAAAAAGTTGTTTTTTAAGATTTTATTTATTTATTTGACAGAGAGAGAGACAGTGAAAGAGGAAATATAAGCAGGGGGAACGGAAGAGGGAGAGGCAGGCTACCCATTGAGTAGGGACTGCGATGCGGGGCTTGATCCCAGGACCCTGAGATCATGACCCAAGCTGAAGGTAGACAATGACTGAACTACCCAGGTACCCCTAAAAAGTTGTTTTATTTTAAAAATAAAAGCCAGGGGCGCCTGGGTGGCTCAGTGGGTTAAAGCCTCTGCCTTCAGCTTGGGTCATGATCTCAAGGTCCTGGGATCGAGCGCCGCATCGGGTTCTCTGCTCAGCATGGAGCCTGCTTCACCCTCTCTCTCTCTGCCTGCCCCTCTGCCTACTTGTGATCTCTTATCTGTCAAATAAATAAATAAAATCTTTAAAAAAATATTTAAAATAAATAAATAAAATAAAAGCCAAACCTGTAAAAATGATTATAATGAAATGGTACACATGGTTATGTAACTAAATGGATATGTGGGGTAAGTTTTGGATTTGGAAGCCTTTAAGTATGGTAGCACCTTTGACAAATAAAGGGGGGGATGGGAGGGTGCCAAGATGAGGAAAAATTGAAGAGTTCTTAGAAATGCTGAGTATCCATTGACAGTGCTCTGCCTATGGGTAAGTCATTTGGAAACGTGGGGCTAGAATTCAAGATGAGAGATACAGATGTAGAAATGTGACTTGAAACAAGGAAAATGGGAAAGTTCTGAAACAGTCACATTGATAGAAAGAGCACCCACCAAAGAAGACAGGGCAGAGGAAAGAGAACCTGAGTGACAGAGACCTCAGTTATCCATTTTGTGAATAATAGAGAGGGAGTTTTCCCCCAAGCACGTGAACATGCTGCCATGGGCAAAATGGTATTTTATTTCACCTTTCATATTTCTTAGTGGGAATAAATCTACCAGAGTGTCCCTATCACCTTTCAAACTACAGGTTCCCACCCAGTCTTGTTTTATTCCCCATCCCCCTCCAAGTCCTACAACCACTATGCGTGTGTCAGCCAAATCCAGAATAACAGAAGAGCATTTGAGGACACAGATCAGGGGCATTAGATAATTAGGGGGTGCTAGAGCAGTGAGGTTCTGTGTTTAGAGAGGAAAGGAGCAACATTTGCTCTTGTCTCCTGGCACCCCCATAGAGGGAACGAGATTCAACTGCCTTGGCCTGGTTGTGTAAAGGGAAGGGCTGAGGAGAAGGTGGTAAGAATCTAAGCAATGACAGGAAAAGCCTGAACAGCCCTCAGTCGGAAAAGTACAGAGGAAAGAAGATCTGTTCTTTGAAAAGCCATGGCACCGTAGGCATCTCAAAGTCCTTTCACAGGTCTTTAGTGGGAGAGAAGAGAATCACTCCCCTGTTGCCTGGAGCGGTCATCGACAGGCATTGCTGGGAAGCTCTGTATGAGCTTGCCAAGGCCGAGCCCCGCGTTAGTCCGAGGCCGAGACTGGAATGCCCTGCAACTCCTGTAAGACTGAGGCCAGCCAAGGAGCATTCCTCTTGGCAGCACGGAGAGCTGGGTGTTTTGTTTTTGTTGTTTCCTCACCCATTGAAGATGAAGGGGACAAACAAGGGTTTGCGTTTTTTCTTTTTTAGGGAGTTAGGAAGAGAACCAACTCCTTATTTTTATGTTTTTTTATTTTTAAAGATTTTATTTATTTGAGAGAGAGACATTGAGAGAGAGCATGAGTGAGGAGAAGGTGAGAGAGAGAAGCAGACTCCCCATGGAGCTGGAAGCCCGATGCAGGACTCGATCTCGGGACTCCAGGATCATGACCTGAGCTGAAGGCAGTTGCTTAACCAACTGAGCCACCTAGACACCCCCAACTCCTTATTTTTTAAAAAATATTTATTTATTTATTTGTTTGTTTTAAGAGAGAGCGTGCGCATGTATGAGCATGTGCAGGGGGTAGGAGCAGAGTGGGAGGGAGAAGCAGACTCCATGCTGAGCATAGAGCCTGATGAGAGGCTTGATCCCAGGACCCTGAGATCCTGACCTGAGCCGAAACCAAGAGTCCGATGCTCCACCAACTAAGTCACCTGGGTACCCCAGATCTGGCTCCTTCAAGGAGAAAGAGAGTCAAAGACTTGGAAAAGTTTTAAAAAAAAGAAAAAGCCAAGTAAAGAGCTGCAGAAGAAGAGCACAGATCAAGAACTGAGAATAAATTTCAACACTTATCAAATAAGCTAATGGAAGGAACATTTATTTTACAGTTAAATGTATACCTGCCCAAAGATGACATGGTACCATGACAAACCATCATCTAGTTGGATGTATTATCACTGGTTTTCTTGGAGACTGAGCAAGAGTCAGCAGTCAGCTCCACTGGTAAGCACTCAGGTTGAGTTGAAGGCAAAGCGAAAACCCTCAATGCAAGGAACTGGAGCAGCAGCCTCCAAAGGAAAGGAGGGTTCATGTGTTTTTTTTCCCCATAAATTCAAAATGAAAAACAAGTATTAAAAAATGGACAAAAATTGGATTTTTTTGCAACTACAGTTGCTCTTGGAAATCAGTAACAAGGACAGTTTGTTCATTGCAGCAGGCCTAATAAATTTAAGGCACGAAATGTGTAATTGGAAGTTTGTTATCATTTGGAAAGATCTTTTTTTAAAAGCACAGGCATCCACCCGCAGTAGGTTGGTATCAAGCAAACAGCCAAGCCAAATAGCAGTTGCTTACTGTTTGGCATGCAGGTGGTGGGCCCTCAAGCCATTTTTCAGAGAAGTCCAGACCCCTGAGGAATGCCCAGGACAAGGAGAGAGGGCGGGGCCCTAATGGAACTGTGGAAAGAATGCCAGTACACGCACTGGGACTGGGCACAGAGAAGTTTCTCACGAAAGAAAGATACATATTCCTTAAGCACACATTGATACAGGTGATGACTTCTCATCACAGTAATATATTATTAATTATTAATTATTAAGTACCTGGTATGCAACAGATAACATATGGGGTACTTTAATGTACTGAAGTCTCTTAACTCAATTTATCGACGAAAATTGATTCTTAGGAAGATAGGGCAACTTCCACATCACAGAACAGGAGGCAGAAACAACAGTTAAACCCACGTCAATCAGGCTCAGTACCATGCTTGTTAAACCGACCCCCACCCCGGTCCCACCTCCTGGTCCCTGCCGCAAGCTCAACTGAAATGAAAAGGTTCAGCTGGTGGCAATGTTGTTGTTATGATTTGAGATACAGTGAGAGCCCTCCTGGATTCCTCTTCTTTTGAGTTCACCAAGAAGAGAAGGATTCAGTCAAAATTACTAAGGAAGAGGCAGTCTGAAAGTTGCTGCTGCTTTTGAGTTATGTGTTTCTGCTTTTTCTCCCAGTGGATATTTAAAGCAAAAAAACTGTTAGGTGCATTTCAGGATGTGTGGTTTCAGTGGCCGCTCCTAAAGGAAGCCAGAGAAGGGATTATAAGCAAAGTGGAGATCTTGCCGATCACACTGTGGTAAGAAGCGAGGGGGCCTCCCTTATTCAAAGCTCACTGAATCCCCCTCATCTTAGGTCCTCTCCTGATTTCCACCACTGATAACAGTTCCTGCCCCCACTACTGGTAGTGGCTATAGAGGTGGGAAAAAGTATCCCACAAGAGTAATCCTTTCAGAACTTCTTTCTCTGCTCCTCTAGCTCCACAGGAAGACTCATTGACTGTGTGTGTGCGTGTGCGTGTGCGTGTGCGTGTGTGTGTGTGTATCTGTCACTCCCTGAGGTATGCCGCTGCTGCTTATCTTGTTTATGGGCTTTTGCTAGAGCTGACCTGAGGCAGAGGACTAAGAAAGAAGCACACAGAGAAAAAGGTAAAACTGCCTTCCCACAATACAATAGTTTCAACAACACCACTTATGACTCTGACTCGCATGCTGTGTCTCCTGAAATGGTCAGGAACTTTCAGTTCCGTGCACACAATTGTACAGTTAGTGCGGAGCAATGAGCTCGTCCCCAGGGCTAGCTGATTCTAACACTTGAGCTCTTGGAAAGCGCAGCATCCCAGTCACAAAATGCAGTTGCAAAGGAGAAAAAGCAACACAGTATCATGTGCATAGAGTTCCTGTTTTCACAAGAAATGCAAAAGCCTACTCCTCACACTTTTCCACTGGGGCCCTGCCCTAGAGACTGAGCTGTGTGGCCTGCTGCAGCGGGTCCCCCACCTTCCCCCCTTCCTCCTGCTGCCCTCCACTGGGGATCCAATAGTGCCCCCTCCCTTCATCCCTTCAGGCTGGAGTGGAAATGCTTCCCACCCTTCGAGGCCCCCTGTGGCCCCCTGCACTCTGCCTACCCTTTGAACATCAATTCTTCATTGACACTTTGTGTGTCACCCATTTTAGGGGTCCCATCCCTCACTTGCAATACTCTGACTCTTCAATCTTACAATACTACATTAAAAATAGAAAAATTACATTATGCCCACGTTCTGACAGTCAAGACATTTCATACCACGCCAGTATGTGCTCTACAGATTTCTCCCCTTATGAAACCCCCCCTTCACATTTTTCCCTTTCTCCCTTAGATTCTGTGTACTCCACATGTCACATCTTTGTTTTCCACTCTTGCTTCTGCGGCCCTTGATTCATACGAGGATGCCCCTGCCTCTCCCTCCCCTACTTCGTATCCACCATTACATGATGCCTTCATCCCAGGGCTGCCTATGGAACCATCCACGTGGATTCCTTTTTCTGCATATCTCTGACAGCTTCATAGTGCTGCCTTGGAGGAGATTGGATTCTCCCCAAAGGTCTTCATTTCCCCCATCTCCAAACAAATAATGATTCCACCTTTTAAACTCCAAGTGACCATCTACTTCACTGACAAAGACTTTATTACAGACAGAAGGGCTGTTTCTACAACACATTCAATTCTCTCCCGTGACAAACCTCAACACAACCAAATAGTCTTCTCCAGCAATTCACTCGTGTTCTCAATTGGTACTCTTGAATGAGTTCTAAATATAAATTCAAATATGTTCATTTGCTTATATGCCTACCTATTACCATTATGTGTCTTGGGGATAGCCATGCCTTTTTTACACAGTACATTGTCACTGGCAATGACTATTACTATCTGGTCAGGAGGGAGGGAAATATGTAGTTTAGGGTTCTCTCTCTCCAGCCCTCCTCTCTCAAATTCACCATCTTATTAAAGGTGAGTCCCTAAAATTTTGTCTCACTAGGTTCCCTTTTTAATACAGAAGTCATTCAGATGCTCATTCTGCATCTGAATTCCACATGGAATGTGTAATAACAGGAAAGAGAAATATACAGACTCTCCATGCCTAGCATGACAATGTGTCATGTGGCTGGGGGAAGGTATGTCTGGGAGTATCGTATGGCTGTTACTCAACCTGGACACAGAAGAGCTTTGTACAACATCTCTCACTGTCCAGTCCCGAATAACAGACATTCAGCTGAGCTGGCTCACCCCGACGCAGAGAAATTTCAATCTAGCTCATGACATATTTTTTCAACTGAAAAATACTCATCTTTTTCCAAAAGAAAAAATTCAGTCACTCCTTTATCCTAATCCCCAATCCAGGATTTTTTTTTTTTCTTCATGGGACCCAAATTTACACCCTGAATGTAGTAACGAAACTTCTTCAATTGTCACAGCACACACGAGTGTCTGGGGTGCTTGCCTTATATACATTCTCACGGTTTGATTAGCTACCATTAATTGGCAGTTTATAAACACTACAGGAATCTCTGAAGGATGTACTACTACTACTCTGCCCACTTTATAAATATTAAAAACAAGACTTAGGATACTGAAGAAATTTGCCTAATTTCACACAGTTAATGTGTGGAGATGTTGAATTCAAATACGGGGCTGTTTAATTCCAGATGCAGATTTCTTTTACAAGCGCACTGTACTAGCATGTTAGAATAGGCCAATGTTGACTTTTTTCAGTGAAATGCAAAACCAAAACAATTTATTCCAAAAGTTCTCCTAAGACTCTTATTTTCCTAAGACAGTCACCAGGAAAGCTATACCACATAGCCATGAGGTGGATCATGAGCCAAGGACAGGACTCCTATCATTTCAAGATGAAGATAAGCAGAAAACTCTTGGAATAATTTGTGGAATTTTTTAAAGTAGAAATAGTAAATCCTCCCCTGTCTGCTTCATATCAGAAGGGATGG
Organism: Mustela lutreola; assembly: GCF_030435805.1. Classification (NCBI taxonomy): domain Eukaryota; kingdom Metazoa; phylum Chordata; class Mammalia; order Carnivora; family Mustelidae; genus Mustela; species Mustela lutreola. The sequence goes on along the minus strand of NC_081296.1, from coordinate 65,400,201 downwards.
GGAACTGCACTGCCTCTTGGACTGTGCACTCCAAAAGATTGTCAGTGATAGGGATTTTCTATGATGGAGTCAGTTTCCAACAATTTCAGATTTTTTTTAAAGGCTTTATTTATTTATTCGACAGAGGGATAGCAAGAGAGGGAACACAAGCAGGGGGAGCGGCAGAGGGAGAAGCAGGCTTCCCTATGAGCAGGGGGCCTGATGTGGGGCTCAATCCCAGGACCCCGGGATCACAACCTGAGCCAAAGGCAAATATTTAATGACTGAGCCACCCGGGTGCCCCATAATTTCAGATTTTTAATCAAAATTCTGATTTGTGAAGCTCTGTTGAGGAGTTCTGACAAGTTAAAATGGTTTCGGTGAAGGGAAGGGGTCATCAAAGCCAGTGGGATCGGTCACTTGGAAAATGACAATGGCTAGGCAGCTGTAAATGAGAAAAGGTCACAACAGATGTGACTCTTTGGATCACTGACCTGTGCTTGTGGGTTTTCTCTTCAAAGAACACAGCCACAAGCATGAGCAAAAGAACCCAAACATAATAGCCACAACAGAATATAAGTTGCCCTAAAATTTGGCTTCCTAACTAACCGGGCATAGGAACCAGATCCCATCCACCTCACATCTCCCCCCCAAAAAAGGGTGTTTGTGTCCCATCGTTTTGCAACTTGTGAGGTTTCTTTCCTTTCCCTAAAAATGTGGGAGACATAAATTCAGAGGCTGTGTGGTTAGCCCCCTGGCACTTCCTGTTTTGCACAAACGTGGCCATGGATTTCTCTTAAAAAAAAAAAAATCAATTGCAACCATTATGTGCTTTATCATGACAACTTGGGGGAAACAGCAAAAGTAGCTATCAGGTGGTCTTAAATCTTTATCCTAGTTGTTTATGTCTAGAAGCCAGTTATTTTAACTGACACTGAATAAACAATTTAACTACAAGAAAGACACGGGACCACCCAGCCACTGTCCCCCTCTTCCTGATAGTGTGTATAATCATATGCACCCATAGTATAAAAATGACGACGATCTTTCAGAGCCAAAAAGACCCTGGCCATGGTGTTGTCTGCATGTATGTGTGACTGGATGCTCCAAAGCTGTGCTTTCCTCCCTTGGGGTGTGTGAGTATCCTGGACTGATGTGGCCACATCAGCATCCTGGACTGATGGAGCTTTGTGGGACCTGGCTGCTTGCCACATGTTCTGTAGTGACTCTTCTTCCTCAGTACCTCACAGTTTAGTCTTTAGGTCATTATCTAAGCTTCAGTTTTGTAGGGCCTGTTTACATATATGGCTATGATGGATCATATCCCTGTTACATCCTCTAACACATCTTTAAGCCTCCCAGTACCTATTACAACCATAAGCCCTTTGAAGTTCTAAGGCCCAGACTTAGACTGTGGGTGAAACTAGCCTTGTATTACTGACTGAAGCAGGAATCAGAGTACAAACCCAAGTAACCCTATACATGCCTACATCTGCCATAAATAAGGCAGACCCTCAGCCCAAAGATGGTTCACATGCTGCCACACCAGGATGTTCCACATCAAAGGAGCAAAACCCAAATCACATCCCATATTTGGAGGAGTATAAATACCCGGGGAACACAAAATCACTGGATCATTGAAAGGTCAGACTGCTGCTGCAAGTGAAGCAGTTACTCTGCTGAATTTTGTGAATCCTTGAGAACCAGAGGGACTGGGCTTTTGCTGCTACCATTCCCCCTAACTCACATTCCAGAGCATCTGTGCAAAAATTGCCAATGTCAAAGAAACCTACACACATCTCTTTTAAAAGCCCAGTTAAGACAGCATTTATTATCTTATTTCAACCTCAAAAACAAACAATAGAACAAAACCATGAGGTAAGTGTTCTAATTCCATTTTTTTCATTTTTTCATTTTTTTTTTTTTAAAGATGCAGAAACTGCCTCATAAAACTAGAGTGGCCTGCTGGAAGTTGAATAGCTAGTCAGTGGAAAAAATTCTGTGTGCTAGGAAGTCTCGTTTACTTCAGAGCCAAAACACTGCACCAGTCCCAAAAACTAATCCAGAAGGAGGGATTTGTCTAAAAGTACCCAGGGCTCCTGGTCCAGTGCTCTCACAGTGTCACCTCCTCCAGGATTCCAACTCTTGAGTCCATTCTGGGATGTCTTATAAGCTCATCTTTAATCCACTCAAGCTCAGTTCTTTTAGACTTCCAAGACATAATCAGCTTACTGACAAGGCATCTGGATTGCTCAAATGGAGCAAGGGGCCATGCTCACCCCCAGCTGGGGCTGACACACTCCTTCAGGAGCCCTGCATATAGTCCTGTGGTCAGACTTGTACTCTAATTGTACTCTAATCCTGGAGTGTCTAGTGTGGTACAGAGGAGAGTGGTGTGATTCCAAGTGCATGGTGCTGATCATAATTTGAGATCAATGTGATCCTATAATGTGCTTGGAGAGTATCCTGTGTGACTGCCTTCATAGTGATAAACCTTATTTGTTGAGCATTTTGCCATCATCCCCAGTGAGATATTCAATAATAGATAATGAGGCATTCTTGCCAACATTTAAGTTTTAGAAAGGAACCGGGCTCTACAGAGAAAAAACTTTGAAAGGATATTTATCTAGGACAGCTGTTGAGAGGACCCATAAGCAGCAGGAACAGACAGTCACCCCAGGATTTATCTCCTACCCCTGAGAGGATGGTGGTCAGTGTACCTCCCAAGAAACAAAAGACTCAGCTAGGAGAGAATCCTGCTACTTTGAAAGACTCCAGGGGCACCTGGGTGGCTCAGTGGGTTAAAGCCTATGCCTTCAGCTCAGGTCATGATCCCAGGGTCTTGGGATCGAGCCCCACATCAGGCTCTCTGCTTAGCGGGAAGCCTGCTTCCTCATCTCTCTGACTGCCTCTCTGCCTACTTGTAATCTCTGTCTGTCAAATAAATAAATAAAATCTTAAAAAAAAAAAAAAAAAAGACTCCAGAAGCATGCCCAAAATGAGACTGACGAGCTGTCTGCCAGAGAACCTGACACTTGCTGGTCCCGTGACAAATGGACGCTCCCTTCATTTCCTCTAAACTAACAAAAATAAGTGGAGAGTCCTGTATGGTGACTTATACATTGAAATGCCTAGTAAATCTTTACTGAATAACATACATCATGTGAGCACCCAGAGAGAAATAAATGCTGGATATAACTGGAGGACCAAGGAAATAAAAGTAACCATCGAAAATACAGTCCACGCTTCCTGTCACTCTCATACCATCGTGTTCATTTTTATAGTATTTATCTCAATCTTAAATTACCTTTTCGTTCACTGCTATATCCCAGAACCTAGAACAATGTCTACCCAGCATAGAAAACATGCTCAATCAGTGTATATTGAATAAATATACACATACATGCAGTATTGAATGAATACATATTGAATCAATCAATACAAGTAACTTAGTAAAGGTCCTGTATTACAATAGGTAAGCTCAGAATATGAGTTGAAAGGGCTGTCCTGGTCCAGTTAAGGCACACTCTATGTAACCTTGAGTACTGTCACTTAATATCTCTTTGATTCATTTCTTTATCTATAAAGTAACAGTAATGTGCATTTCACCAGACTGCTATAAAGATTGAATTCTGTGATACACTTGAAAATAATGTATAAACCATGGACACCATGGAAAATATTAAGACTATTACAGTGATAACAAATAAGCACAGTGAGATAATATGATGATTACATACTTAAGAAAACCAAGTTCAGCATGGCTCACACCCCTGGGAAGTAGACCTTCCTTCTGGGCTCCACTTTTCTAAGCAGGTCTTTTCACACTATCGCAGAATGTGTATATATCCTTCCCCTACCTACTGTGGTCAAGTGCACAAATAACATATCTCTGCCTAACTCTTATTCATGCCTAAAGACCCAGCTCAGATGTTGCTGCATCCCAGAGGTCTCTACTGATGCTCCCCCTTATTAGCATGCTGTACACTCAACACACCCTAATTTAGGTATTTCTCATCTGTAACCAGATAGTAGCCTATGCATATCATAGGTCTTGGCTTAGTCATCTGGGACTGACCATAAACTCCTTGAGAATTATGCTTTTTTTCTGACTATTACCTATACTTAGAACAGTGTCTGATATAAAGTAAGAATTTGGTGAATATGAATAAATGAATCATGAGTGGACGAAACTTGGAAAGGCTGCCGTTTCTATTGGGTGGCATTGCAGAAAATCTTGTTACTAAGGCAAGTTAATAGTTAATCTTCCAAATATATTTTAAGGACTGACTCACAGAACTTCAGGAATGTGTGTCCTTGAAGGGGTTAGAAAAATGTCAAGCTGGGCATGACTGTTTATCTATTAAATGGTATTTTCCTCCTTTTATTTTCCTTATATGTCTCCTGCAGCAATAAACAGGGTCTCTCTTCTTACCATGGCATGAATACAGCTTCAACCACAAACTCCACACATTCCTTTTACAGAGATAACTGTACATGTTTCCAAATGAAAAAAAAAAATGTTAGATGCAAGATGTAGAAGTCATCAGCAATTTTTAAAGGTCCCAAAGATCCCTAGAGAAATTAACATTTGCAAAATCACTTTGAACTCTAGAGCTCAACAGCTCTGTGAAAGTTCCATAGAATGAAAAGTTCCATTCCCATAAAATCAGAAATACCTTTGTGGGCTCATTTCATATCAGAATGCAATAAGGTTCGTAAATGTCTCTGTGAAGTTTGAGTGTAATAAAGTTCAGCTATAAAACATTTAATATGTAACAGGCTTCTAGGCCAGTTGGAGCACTGACCATGTTTAACAGGACTCCTTTCACATAATACTTCATCAGCGGCAAAAAGAAGTATAAAATAGAGCAAGAAAAATCTATAAATACCTGCAATGCAACTGTCAAAGGCTTTTTTACTCTTGCTACAAGTCAGCTGAGCCAAGCTGACGTTCATGATCGCTCTACCCAAAGTATGTTCATAGAAAGCTCTGTAATTCTGTCCCTGAAGAACATGTAAAATCTACTTATCAGGATATGTCACTCAGCAGGTGATAGATACTCTCCAGCAGCTTTTTCTACAAAATGAGTTTTCCCTTTAGGAACCAGAGATTCAGGTTCCTTCCACCTATCCCGAGTTACCGGTGAACCTTCTCTTCAACCCAAACCTTGTCCTACCCACTGAGCCACTGGACCCTGGATGGAGCAATTACATTAACAAAGTTCAAGTGAAGTTTCAGTTTGCAATTTGGTCAGGCAGGCTTAGGATGTCTCTTTCCTAAAAAAGACCACATCACTCACCTGAGAGATCCCCCTCCTTTCATGCTTCTCCAGTGCTAACAGCACTGCATCTATAAGGGTTAAAAGGAAAACAACAGAATCACACCCAAAGCTCTTTCTATCACTTCTTTTAGGCTTTTGCTGAAATGTCTCTGCTACATACAACCCTTTCCTGACCACCCTAATTAAAATAGCTTCTCGGTTACTCTATAACCCCTTACATTATTTTATTTTTTAATAACTTTTATCATCCCTCATTATACTTTCTCATCAGTTGTCTCTCCCCTCACTAGAATGTAAGCCTCCTGAGGGCAGAGATTTCATTTCACTCACTCACTACTGTGTTCTCAGGAACTAAAATTATTTAACACCTGATTAGGGCTCAGTAATTAACACCTGTTGACTTTAGTGTGGATAGATGGATGGATGCATTGGATAGACAACAGAGATAGAAAGTTATGGCCAGGAGAGGAGTCAAGATGGCGGGGAAGTAGCAGGCTGAGACTACTTCAGCTAGCCGGAGATCAGCTAGATAGCTTATCTAAAGATTGCAAACACCTGAAAATCCATCGGCAGATCGAAGAGAAGAAGAACAGCAATTCTGGAAACAGAAAAACAACCACTTTCTGAAAGGTGTTTTCTTTTTTTAAAATTCTTTTCTTTTTTTTTTTTTTCTTTTTTCTTTTTTTTTTTTCTTTCTTCCTTTTTGAACCTCTTTTTATCCTCTTTCTCCCCCCTCACGATTTTGGATCTCTTCTAATTTGGTTAAAGCATATTTTCCTGAGGTTGTTGCCACCTTTTAGTATTTTACTTGCCCCTTGATATACTCTTATCTGGACAAAATGACAAGACGGAAAAATTCAACACAAAAAAAAGAACAAGAGGCAGTACCGAAGGCTAGGGACCTAATCAATACAGACATTGGTAATATGTCAGATCTAGAGTTCAGAATGACAATTCTCAAGGTTCTAGCCGGGTTCGAAAAAGGCATGGAAGATATTAGAGAAACCCTCTCAAGAGATATAAAAGCCCTTTCTGGAGAAATAAAAGAACTAAAATCTAACCAAGTTGAAATAAAAAAAGCTATTAATGAGGTGCAATCAAAAATGGAGGCTCTCACTGCTAGGATAAATGAGGCAGAAGAAAGAATTAGTGATATAGAAGACCAAATGACAGAGAATAAAGAAGCTGAGCAAAAGAGGGACAAACAGCTACTGGACCATGAGGGGAGAATTCGAGAGATAAGTGACACCATAAGACGAAACAACATTAGAATAATTGGGATTCCAGAAGAAGAAGAAAGAGAGAGGGGAGCAGAAGGTATACTAGAGAGAATTATTGGGGAGAATTTCCCCAATATGGCAAAGGGAACGAGCATCAAAATTCAGGAGGTTCAGAGAACGGCCCTCAAAATCAATAAGAATAGGCCAACACCCCGTCACCTAATAGTAAAATTTACAAGTCTCAGTGACAAAGAGAAAATCCTGAAAGCAGCCCGAGAAAAGAAGTCTGTAACATACAATGGTAAAAATATTAGATTGGCAGCTGACTTGTCCACAGAGACCTGGCAGGCCAGAAAGAGCTGGCATGATATTTTCAGAGCACTAAATGAGAAAAACATGCAGCCCAGAATACTATATCCAGCTAGGCTATCATTGAAAATAGAAGGAGAGATGAAAAGCTTCCAGGACAAACAACAACTGAAAGAATTTGCAAACACCAAACCAGCTCTACAGGAAATCTTGAAAGGGGTCCTCTAAGCAAAGAGAGAGCCTACAAGTGGTAGATCAGAAAGGAACAGAGACCATATACAGTAACAGTCACCTTACAGGCAATACAATGGCACTAAATTCATATCTCTCAATAGTTACCCTGAATGTGAATGGGCTAAATGCCCCTGTCAAAAGACACAGGGTATCAGAATGGATAAAAAAACAAAACCCATCTATATGTTGCCTCCAAGAAACTCATTTTAAACCCGAAGACACCTCCAGATTTAAAGTGAGGGGGTGGAAAAGAATTTACCATGCTAATGGACATCAGAAGAAAGCAGGAGTGGCAATCCTTATATCAGATCAATTAGATTTTAAGCCAAAGACTATAATAAGAGATGAGGAAGGACACTATATCATACTCAAAGGGTGTGTCCAACAAGAAGATTTAACAATTTTAAATATCTATGCCCCCAACGTGGGAGCAGCCAACTATATAAACCAATTAATAACAAAATCAAAGAAACACATCAACAATAATACAATAATAGTCGGGGACTTTAACACTCCCCTCACTGAAATGGACAGATCATCCAAGCAAAAGATCAGCAAGGAAATAAAGGGCTTAAACAACACACTGGACCAGATGGACATCACAGATCTATTCAGAACATTTCATCCCAAAGCAACAGAATACACATTCTTCTCTAGTGCACATGGAACATTCTCCAGAATAGATCACATCCTCGGTCCTAAAGCAGGACTCAACCGGTATCAAAAGATTGGGATCATTCCCTGCATATTTTCAGACCACAATGCTCTAAAGCTAGAACTCAACCACAAAAGGAAGTTTGAAAAGAACCAAAATACATGGAGACTAAAGAATGAATGGGTCAACCGGGAAATTAAAGAAGAATTGAAAAAAATCATGGAAACAAATGATAATGAAAATACAACAGTTCAAAATCTGTGGGACACAACAAAGGCAGTCCTGAGAGGAAAATATATAGCGGTACAAGCCTTTCTCAAGAAACAAGAAAGGTCTCAGGTACACAATCTAACCCTACAACTAAAGGAGCTGGAGAAAGAACAAGAAAGAAACCCTAAGCCCAGCAGGAGAAGAGAAATCATAAAGATCAGAGCAGAAATCAATGAAATGGAAACCAAAATAACAATAGAACAAATCAACGAAACTAGGAGCTGGTTCTTTGAAAGAATTAATAAAATTGATAAACCCCTGGCCCGACTTATCAAAAAGAAAAGAGAAAGGACCCAAATAAATAAAATCATGAATGAAAGAGGAGAGATCACAACTAACACCAAAGAAATACAAACTATTATAAGAACATACTATGAGCAACTCTACGGCAATAAATTTGACAATCTGGAAGAAATGGATGCATTCCTAGAAACATATAAACTACCACAACTGAACCAGGAAGAAATAGAAAGCCTGAACAGACCCATAACCAGTAAGGAGATTGAAACAGTCATTAAAAATCTCCAAACAAACAAAAGCCCAGGGCCAGACGGCTTCCCGGCGGAATTCTACCAAACATTTAAAGAAGAACTAATTCCTATTCTCCTAAAACTGTTCCAAAAAATAGAAATGGAAGGAAAACTTCCAAACTCATTTTATGAGGCCAGCATCACCTTGATCCCAAAACCAGACAAGGATCCCACCAAAAAGAGAGCTATAGACCAATATCCTTGATGAACACAGATGCGAAAATACTCAACAAAATACTAGCCAATAGGATTCAACAGTACATTAAAAAGATTATTCACCCCGACCAAGTAGGATTTATTCCAGGGCTGCAAGGTTGGTTCAACATCCGCAAATCAGTCAATGTGATACAACACATCAATAAAAGAAAGAACAAGAACCATATGATACTCTCAATAGATGCTGAAAAAGCATTTGACAAAGTACAGCATCCCTTCCTGATCAAAACTCTTCAAAGTGTAGGGATAGAGGGCACATACCTCAATATCATCAAAGCCATCTATGAAAAACCCACTGCAAATATCATTCTCAATGGAGAAAAACTGAAAGCTTTTCCGCTAAGGTCAGGAACACGGCAGGGATGTCCATTATCACCACTGCTATTCAACATAGTACTAGAGGTTCTAGCTTCAGCAATCAGATAACAAAAGGAAATTAAAGGCATCCAAATCGGCAAAGAAGAAGTTAAATTATCACTCTTCGCAGATGATATGATACTATATGTGGAAAACCCAAAAGACTCCACTCCCAAACTGCTAGAACTTATACAGGAATTCAGTAAAGTGTCAGGATATAAAATCAATGCACAGAAATCATTTGCATTTCTCTACACCAACAGCAAGACAGAAGAAAGGGAAATTAAGGAGTCAATCCCATTTACAATTGCACCCAAAACCATAAGATACCTAGGAATAAACCTAACCAAAGAGACACAGAATCTATACTCAGAAAACTATAAAGTACTCATGAAAGAAATTGAGGAAGACACAAAGAAATGGAAAAATGTTCCATGCTCCTGGATTGGAAGAATAAATATTGTGAAAATGTCTATGCTACCTAAAGCAATCTACACATTTAATGCAATTCCTATCAAAGTACCATCCATCTTTTTCAAAGAAATGGAACAAATAATTCTAAAATTTATATGGAACCAGAAAAGACCTCGAATAGCCAAAGGGATATTGAAAAAGAAAGCCAACGTTGGTGGCATCACATTTCCAGACTTCAAGCTCTATTACAAAGCTGTCATCATCAAGACAGCATGGTACTGGCACAAAAACAGACACATAGATCAATGGAACAGAATAGAGAGCCCAGAAATAGACCCTCAACTCTATGGTCAACTAATCTTCGACAAAGCAGGAAAGAATGTCCAATGGAAAAAAGACAGCCTCTTCAATAAGTGGTGCTGGGAAAATTGGACAGCCACATGCAGAAAAATTAAATTAGACCATTTCCTTACACCACACACAAAAATAGACTCAAAATGGATGAAGGACCTCAATGTGCGAAAGGAATCCATCAAAATCCTTGAGGAGAACACAGGCAGCAACCTCTTCGACCTCAGCCGCAGCAACATCTTCCTAGGAACAATGCCAAAGGCAAGGGAAGCAAGGGAAAAAATGAACTATTGGGATTTCATCAAGTTCAAAAGCTTTTGCACAGCAAAGGAAACAGTTAACAAAATCAAAAGACAACTGACAGAATGGGAGAAGATATTTGCAAATGACATATCAGATAAAGGACTAGTGTCCAGAATCTATAAAGAACTTAGCAAACTCAACACCCAAAGAACAAATAATCCAATCAAGAAATGGGCAGAGGACATGAACAGACATTTCTGCAAAGAAGACATCCAGATGGCGAACAGACACATGAAAAAGTGCTCCATATCCCTCGGCATCAGGGAAATACAAATCAAAACCACAATGCTATATCACCTCACACCAGTCAGAATGGCTAAAATCAACAAGTCAGGAAATGACAGATGCTGGCGAGGATGCGGAGAAAGGGGAACCCTCCTACACTGTTGGTGGGAATGCAAGCTGGTGCAACCTCTCTGGAAAACAGCATGGAGGTTCCTCAAAATGCACTATTGGGTATTTACCCTAAAGATACAAACGTAGTGATCCAAAGGGGCACGTGTACTCAAATGTTTATAGCAGCAATGTCCACAATAGCCAAACTATGGAAAGAACCTAGATGTCCATCAACAGATGAATGGATCAAGAAGATGTGGTATATATACACAATGGAATACTATGCAGCCATCAAAAGAAATGAAATCTTGCCATTTGCGACAACATGGTTGGAACTAGAGTGTATCATGCTTAGCGAAATAAGTCAAGCGGAGAAAGACAACTATCATATGATCTCCCTGATATGAGGAAGTGGTGATGCAACATGGGGGCTTAAGTGGGTACGAGAAGAATAAATGAAACAAGATGGGATTGGGAGGGAGACAAACCATAAGTGACTCTTAATCTCACAAAACAAACTGAGGGTTGCTGGGGGGAGGGGGTTTGGGAGAAGGGGGTGGGATTATGGACATTGGGGAGGGTATGTGCTTTGGTGAGTGCTGTGAAGTGTGTAAACCTGGTGATTCACAGACCTGTACCCTGGGGATAAAAATATATGTTTATAAAAAATAAAAAATTATTAAAAAAAAAAAGAAAGTTATGGCCAAATGATATAAAGGAAGACTTGAGCAACCCATATTGTACTTAACCCATTTCAAAATACAGCATACAGTCACATGGCTCTGTTTTTGTAGGTTCCCCAATGTGTGATGTCCTGATCCCCTAAAAAAGGACATCTCCTTATACACCCAGTGACAATTTTAGCTGCTCTCTAGAGCTGCCACAGCCCTCAAAAGAATCAGTCATTTTCTCCTCTATGTTTCAAATGCATTTAAACCATTTAAACTTATCTTTATAAAATATTTTGAACTATGTCTCCTCCCTCCCCATTTGCCTCCTATAAAAGACAGTGTGTTTCCTAAAGACCTGGCCTGGCAGAATTATATAGCATACCTGATTGATTGTCCAAGGTACATAGGATGTATCAGTGAGTAAAGTAGACAAAGATCTCTAACCTTATTGGAATTCTGTTCTTTTTTTTTTTTTAAGATTTATTTATTTATTCATTTGAGGGAAAGACAGTGCTCATGAGCAAGTGGGCGGGGGCGGGGGTGCGGTTAGCAGGCAGAGGCAGAGAGAGAGAGAAAGAATACCAAGCAAACTCCACACTGGCTACAGAGCGTGACATGGGCTCAATCTCATGACCCTGACATCATGACCTGAGCCAAAATCAAGTCGGACAAAATCAAGTCAGATGCTAACCAGCAGAGCCATCTAGGTGCCCCAGAATTATAGTCTAATAAGTGTGTGTTAAATATTTGTTGCAAAACATGGACTTTCTTCAGGGATATCTGACTCTGCATTCTCATCCACAAACCTGACTGAGTAAAGTGCTATTTTGGAGGTTAGATTGAGAAATTCAACTTTCAGTTGACAAAAATCAAAAGAAAGGGAGGTATGAAAATCAAAGATTTCCTTAGGAGTAGGGTGAGGCCAGCAAAAGGCACCCATGACATTAGGACCACAATAAAAGATTGAGGCAGAAGACATTGACCAGCTGCTCATTCCAGTACCACCCCTCTACCTATGGGAACTAAGCATTATGGTTGATCCCATGGCAGCCGTGGAAATTGGCCCAAGAATTTGCTATGTTATGTATATATGGAGCTTGAGAAATTCACTCCCAAGTAGTGGCAACTAGTGGTTAAATCCATGATCATCACTTTGTTTGGTGTGAAACTTTTTTATCAAGAAAAAAGCATTGATGGAAAAGAGGTCCTTTGGACTGAAATATTTGAAAGAACTCAAAATTATCCAAGATGTTAGGAAATCTAATCTCTCCTTCAAGACCTCTACACATAATGGCTTGCTCTTTTCATCACTGACAACTCCTTGCTCTGTAAGTACTTTGTCAATATTGAATCTCGGATCAGAAGAGGTCATGTGTCAAGTACATGAGGAAATGAGGAAGTTTGAAATCAGAACTGCCCCACAAAATAAAGGATTATAGGCACATCACCAATGAAAGAATAACCCAATCCAATATAGGTTTCTGTGGGAAATATGAGTAACAAAATTAATGCTTTTCCCAGATTCCATCTACATACCCATTAAAAAGACACTGTACTCATTTCCAAACATTCAAGCAGATATAAACTAAATGAAAATAGTGGAATTTTAGGGCAAGCAGAGGTATTAGGTCATTTTGTCCATCCTTCCAACTGGAGCTTGTGTCTTCCTCTGAGTGAATACTCAGCTTCTCCTTGAACATCTTCAGAGGAGACTACTCTCTGTTCACTCGTCTTCACATATCTGCAGACATTTTCATAGCTATTGAGATACCTGATCAAAAGAGAGAAAGAAGAGAAAGAAAAGAATTTTAAAAACCTGATTTCCAAATGTTTCTTCCCAGGAGAAACATGCAGTAAAACGGAATGGTAAACCTCACTGATAGCACAACAAACTGGATTAGATGTCCCAGCACAGTATGCAGCACTATGCCTCAGAATCCCAAGGATTCATTAGGGATTAATTCAATCTGTGTAATGTTCTTGGAGGAGGAAAGAAATAACTTTCCACCTATTTTTCAAGCTATTTGCCTTTATGTCCCCTGGAACCTTTTAAGTAACATTGCTTAAAAATCCAGTCTGTAAGCTGCCCTTGGCTCCAAGAATCATTGAAGAATTTATAAGCTGTTTTCTCTCCTACCCAAGCGCTACTGCCAGGGGAAGCAAAATCCAGACATTTGCAAATCAACACAGGTGAGTGCCTGGCTAATCTGATCAATGAGGAGGCAGCAGTCACAGTTACCTCCGACACAGGGCATCTGACAGGTGTAGATATTCTGTTCTTGCTAATGCTGCTTCAGGGCACTCACCCTGCCCTTTTCCACTGTGGTGGAGCTGTGAGCTGTAGAGACTTCCAGGCCCAGGTACCAATCCAGACAAAGCTGACTTATGTCTGCCAGGGCCTCTCTGGAAAGCTCAGGAGTACAGACTGTCTTGGGAGGCTTCTGATATTTCCTGCTGGTGATGTCCAAGTGATGATGGCAATGGCATGCAATGTCCTCCTGAGGCCTCCGGGGCAGTATATAACCCCGCTGAAGCAGTTCAAACAAATGTCCCAATTTAATCATTTAATGCTAGTGGTGGCATTTGGAATCTCATAAATCATGGGGTTGGGGGGAGGGGGAGAAAAAAGCTTTTTCTGCATGAACTCCTCAGAGAGTTTCCAACAACAGAGCTTTAGCCAGGCCTATGCAAAGCCAAAGAATTCTCTTTAGTCACCTGCTTGTGATGGCAAACCGAGGAATCCTGAGTCTTGGGAACGATTGAGTAGTACAGTTACCACATCAGTGGAGACACTTACTTGTCTATTCCTGAGTGTCATCCAATACCCTCCCTTTCCAATCCTCAGGTAGGGAAAGAGTTTATAATGGGGGCAGAAAGGGGACAGGATACAGTGATCTTTTAGTTCCCTTATTTTTCTTACAGTTTTAAGTTTTCTTATTATTTCTTCACCTTCACCTAAAGTTCATCCAAGAATTCTTGTGAGAAGGAAGAGTTTCCTGGAAACCTGGGATTTGAATTAAGATAGGACTCTTTACTTTTCTCCCTGACAAAAAAAGAAAAGCATGTGTGTGCAAGCATCTACAGATGTGCACATGCAGACACTGAAGTATTGACCTGAATCAACTTCCCTGGTTTTCACCAGTCTTTTTGCCTGATTTATATTCTTACAACAGGAGGTTGGATTCCTTAGCTACAAGAACAAGAATTCAGCCAGTCAAGATTGGGAAATCAATTTACTTTAGTTAGCAGGTAGAAGTAGGTAGGGTGACCCACATAGTTATTTTACTGACACATAGCCAAGAGCTCACCTAGGGCAAGGCATGTTTCAAGGAGAAGTATATGAAGACCCTTAAAGGACTAACACCCCATCTTGGTACAAAAAAATTGTAACACACTGTAGCTGTGATGGTGAAAATAGTCCACATCACATAGACCAACCCGCCAGACTTCTGTCATCTAATACTATGGACCATTCTCTACTTGCCTCATGCATACTCCCTTCAACTTGTCAAAGCAATTGTTCCAGTGCACAAACATGTCCCCTGCTTTTTTTTTTTTTTTTTAATCTCTAACAGACAAGTATGACTGGTGAAGTATCTCAGTGACATCTTTTGTAAGACATACCAAGGACTCAGTAAGGAAAATCCCCCAGTGGGAAGGGTACATAGCTCTCTGAGAAGTATGAAATGTATTCCCAGCTAGAAAAGTGGGTTGTTGTGCAGTCTCAGAACCAAGAGCTAATAGACAAATAGGGATAAGAACTAATGATACGGCATTAAGTAGTGAGCTCATTGATATTCTTTCATTTCTATAATTATCCTAAAATGTGTCTTTTTCCTCTGCCACATGTCATCAAAATTCATTTCCGTTTTTTCCTGGATGTAGAAGTAAACTATATTTTTCAGCCTCCTTTGCAGTAATATGTGACCATGTGACAGAATCTTAGGCATTAGAATACTGGCAGAAGTGATGCACACTATTTACAGGCCTAGCTGATAAACCCCCAGCCCCCATATGCAGTGCTCCCACTCTTTCCCCAGTCATCAGATGAATAGAGAATTCTCTGTGGATGTGAAAGAAGTCAGAATCCAGAGACAGAAGGAGCCTGGGTTCCTGAATTACCACTAGAATGCTCCCCACCAAATATCCAGGGGTTTCATGAGTGAGAAATAACCTCTTACTGCTTTAAAAATAGGATCCCTGGCTAACAGATCTTTGGAAAGCCGATTTCTCTTCTCTGGCCAATGATATAAGTGTGCCTCCTGGGTGCAGTTTGGTGCATGCTACTGATATTTTCTGTCGTCCCATGTTTCATCTGGCTCTTAGCCAACTCTTTTCAGTTAGTACACTACACAACACCCTCCTCCTGTCTTCTAGGCACTTCTATAGTTTCCTTGAAACAAAGTACGGTTATGAATGACATAAAAAAAAAGTCTCTGTGTTCTGTGAGCCTCACCTTAAAACTATTAGTAGGGAGACAGTGGTTGGGAGTAAAGGTGGAAGAAGGGGATTATAAGCATAAGAGGCCGTAGAGAAGAGCCATGCCTGAGAGAAAGTTGGGAGACTCTTCTGATCTTTAGAATAGAAGTCAATGATAAATTGCTCTTCTTACTGAAAGAACTATGGACCAGAAGCCAAGACTCAGCTCAACACTAATGAGAAATGACTTGGCCTTCCCTTCTATTTTGGACAAAGGAAGGAACAGTCATGTATCTTCTACTTTGAGAACAACGAGAAATCTACATATCATTCCAAGAGGGAAATCACCCACATTATAAAGTAGAAAAAGATGGAAATAGGGAGCATTTGGACCAGGAAAGACTGCGGTTATTACACAGAGCCCACCAATAACTCCATTGTCCCAGGACAGTGCATGCTTGTCACTTGTGGGGATGGGAACTGGAGGAGACAAAGATCGGCCTGATAAGACACAGGGCTTGATTAACAGAAGTCTCTCAACATAAAATCCTCATCAGAAAAAAATTAAAAAAAAAAAAGAAAGAAAGAAAAAAGAAAACAATTTTTCTTTCAGTCAGAGGGAGCCTAGGTTCTTGGACAGAACGCTCACTGGGAGCCAGTTCAGTTATATTGGCGTCTCTCAAGCATCAGGAGTCGACTAAATGGTCCTGCCTCAGAGGCTTAGCCAGAGCTGCAGCTAAAGTTCATCAGGGTTTTGTGGGGAGATTGTTGGTCTAGAAAAACAAAATTCTGAGTACTGCCATTGTACAGCTGCCCTGCAAAATGCAAAATAATAAGAGGAAAAAATATGCTTTTCCCTTTCACTCCCATGGAAAAAGTGATCCATCCTATTGTTCTGATATTTCCTTTTCAGTGTTTGCAAACTTGCTCAGTTTTCACACTGGGGAGCAAAGGGCGATGTGAATTCAGCTCTCATTTGGTGACATGACAATTCTCCAGCCTCACGTCTTCATTTGGTTGTCACATAGGGACTGTTTTCTGTGATTTATGTCTAAGTCCAGCTCTAGAAAACGTTGATGTGAATTATCTCCCAAGTATTTCTCCCTTTATGGTTCTTGGTGACTGTTTCGATTTTATAATAAATGAGTTGAAATGCAACTGAGGCAGTATGCATCCACACAGCCCGAAGTTGGGGATTTCTACTAAAGAATTAGGTAGGCACAGCTATTTTTCCCTCCAGACACTTGACCTAGCAGTCATGTAGGATTTGAGTGGCATCTTCTCTGAGATACACTACTCACCAACAAAACACTGAAGATTGCACTGCAGGAGGCTGATAAAAATCAGATGATGGTGTCAGATGGTTTAAGAAAAATATTCATACTATGAAGTGTTCAGAGATATACCAAAGCATTTAAAAAGCTTAAGAGTCTGAGCAAAATTTGAGATGAACTTGAAAGTACCAGACCAGAAGTGGTTAAGGGTACTCCAGGGGCAGGAGCTGGGAGAATTTAGTAAAGAAATGATGAAGCAAGATAAAGAAGTTGCTGATTGGTTATAGCTTAAAGTGTAGTGACTGTGATTGGTTGTCTTTAGTGTTTTGATTTCATAACCCTGAGACATTTAGAGGCTGAGATTTTAGTTTGCTTGCCTATGCTGCCGGGGCACTAGAGCCACCTCAGTCTACCGCCCCCCTTGTTTAATTAATTTAAAAATATAGAAAAAGAAGGGAAAGTTTAACAGAGGGTTGTCCCTGGGAGGAAGCCTTATCAATTTCCTTCCTTTTGTCCATTGATATTTTATTTTTTAAGTAATGGAAATATATTTCTGAACCACAATATAGGTATTATAAAGCAAAGCATTTACTCTTTCTTTTATTCTTTGCTTTTCTGTCTAAGAGGAAACTCAGAATAGGACTACATGTGAACTGATACCTGAATTCTCCTGGCTTAGGAAGGTGCAGTGTGCTTCAGGAAGAGGAACAGTGTATGAGGCTGTGGTGGGCTCAGGCTGTGGTCTGGGCTCAGGTAATGGTGGGCTCAGGCTGTGGTGGGCTCACACCATGGAGCAGTTTCTTTATCTGTGCTGGTACGAGGATGTGGCTTGGAGTTCTCTCTCTCTCTCTCTCTCTCTTTTTTTCCTGCAGCTTTAAGGAATACTTACATGCTTTTTTTTTTTTTTTTCAAATAACAATTTTATTGATGGCATAAAGTTAACAGTACATATTACAATGTACCTATAAAGTAGGTTGACTATAACTTCTTACCACTTAGTCTATGCATAGTTTAAACTGAGTTTTCTAAGTCATTTACCTCTCCCTAAGATTAATCACAATTGATATTTGGTGTTATATATTCTTTTTTTTTTTAAACCAGCAATGCACTTTTTTATTTATTTTTTTTAATAATTTTTTATTTTGTATAAACTTACATGCTTTTTTTAAAAGTATGCAGGCATATCTAATTGTCCAATTTGAAAATCACATCCAGGTTGGAAGGCAGCCTAGGAAAGTCATCTGCGGTTCTAAAGGCCCTGAAGTAAAACACACACACACACACACACACACACACACACACACACGTAGGAGCGTGAAATGGATGTACCAGTAAAACTTCAGAAAGATTTTCATCACACTTGGGAAAAACCGGTGCCACTTTCACCACCTTTATTGCACTGTATTAGAAGATAAGCCAAAATAATAATAACAGTAATAATAGAAGGTACCTCTAAGAATTAGAAAAGAACAAAAAAGACTGGCCCCATTTTCAGATGACATGACAGTGAACACAGAAAATCCAGTGACAAACAAGTATAAGTAATAAGAGAATGCAGCAAAGTTGCTACATACAGACCAACATAGAAAAATCAATAGTATTTATTTTATTTTATTTTACTTCCAGTATTACTAACATACAGTGCCACATTAGTTTCAGGTGTAGGGTACAACAATCATCACTTCCATACATTTACTCAATGTTCATCTCAAATACACTCCTTAATCCACAGAATTTTTTAATAGTATTATTAACTAGATTTATTGTGGTGGTCACTTCACAATATAATTGAATCATTATGTTATATGTCAGTTATACCTCAGGTTTTTAAAAAATCAACATTATAGCCATTCACTATCAATAACTAATCAGAAAATGGCATGAAAATGAAGATAACGTACATGAGAGTGACAAATACTCTGAAAAACCTAGAAGTATGAGTACTGAAAGATGTATAGTATTGATGGAGAAAATTATAGAAAGGCAGAAGTTTAAACAAAATTAAAAGACCTGAGTAAATGAGAAGCATCATCGTGCATGTGCCAAAGTAATATAAGTTATAAAACTAAATGATATATAATACTACCCTTCCAAACACATTGGATGCAGTCAAAGCAGAACTTTAAAGAAAAATATATAGTCTTAAGTTCATTAAGGGGAAAAGGGAGTGAAACTTAATGTGGTAGTAAGCACCCACTTAAGAAAAGTTGAAGAAGGAAATAATAATAACAGAAATTAACGCACTATAAATAAACTTATAAAAGAGAGGTCCGAAGTTGGTTTGTTATTTGGTTCAGGGATTTCTTAAGGAAAAAAGCCTTCACCATGATTGAACACTACAAAAAGAGAAAAGGCTCTATAACTAATTATTAGGAATGGAAATGTAAATATAACCAAAAATGCTGCAGGCATTTAAAGGATAGTAAGAGTATTATAAATAACATTATGATGATATATTTAAAAACTTAGTTGAAATAGTCAAATTCCTAGAAAAATTTATCCCCCCAAAATGGACTCAATAAAGACCGCTCATTAAAAAAATAAATCAGCAGTTATAATTTTTTGACAAACATCAATTGGTTCTGCCAGCAAGTTCTGCCAAATATTCAGGAAACAAGTGACTTCGGTCTTAAATTCTTGAAGAGGGTAGAAAAAGGGGGACTGCACTTCATCTTACTTTATGGAGCTAAATGAATATAGATGCCAACATTTGACAAGAAAAGCATGAGAAGGGAAGATTGCACGCCAGTGTCTCATGAACAGTAACGGAAAAATACTAAACAAAATAGTTGCCAACCAAATCTAAATATAAGAAGGTCTGTGCATCATAATCAAGTTCATTTTACCCCAGAAATGTATCCTCTATGGTAACCTGCAGTTAACACAGAATATGTGGACACAGACACAGGGTGGATGGAGGATTTGGGGTTGAGAGCCTGTGGGAGTTCTCTTCGTATTGCTTCAGTTTTTTTATTCCAGTGATTTAGGAAAAAAAAAATGTTATTGGCTAAAGGTGCAGAAAGAGGAGGAGGTCTGGGAGATTTGAAGAAAGAGAAGGTATGAAATAGTCTTCTAGGAGAGTGGGAGAATCAATGGGATATCATATGATTACACTGACACTCATCTGAGGTTTATGGCCATGAACTTAAAGATCATCTACTAGAGGACCCAGCTTACACAGTAAGAAAAAAAAGGTCTAAGGATTAGGAAGGTACAAACATAACTCTTTTTACTTACAGATTATATGATTTTATGATTTCTCCTACCCCAAAGAGGTAACAGCATCATTATATAAAAGTCAATTGTAATCTGATACACTAACAGCAAATAGTTGGAAAATGTAATTTTAATTAAGGCTCCATTAAATGTGTATATTATCCTGCAATAAATCTAACAAAAGGGCAGATTTTTATGAAAAAATATAAAACTATTTTATTGAATTATATTAGATAAATCAAGGGAATGATACAACATATTCATGAATAGGAAGAATCAATACCACAAAGAAGTCAGTTCACCCCTAAGTTGATGTATAAATTCAATGTAATCCTAGTTACAACCTTATAAATATATGTTGTTGGCAGAAAGGCAAGAGATAGACCCTATCAAAAATGAAAATTTAATTTCATGCTATAATAGCTAACAGAATGTGGTACTGGCCCAGAAATAGACAAATAGTCGATTAACGGATTAAAAGGGAAAGTTTAGAAACAGACTCACACATATATGGAGTTTTAATTTATAACAGATCACTAAATAAAAGAAGGTAAATTCAAAAAATGATCTGAGACAACTAACTATCCAAATTAAAAGAAAATTAAAACTAATTTTCTACATTATATCATGCATAAAAATATCCGCATAAATTAAAGACTTAAATGTAAATAGCAATTTTATTTTTTTAATGGGGATTCTTCTTTTATTTGGAACTTTAAAAGGAGATTAAGAGTCACTTATGGTTTGTCTCCCTCCCAATCCCATCTTGTTTCATTTATTCTTCTACCCATTTAAGCCTCCATGTTGCATCACCACTTCCTCATATCAGGGAGATCATATGATAGTTGTCTTTCTCTGCTTGACTTATTTCGCTAAGCATGATACGCTCTAGTTCCATCCACGAGTATTTCTGAATAATTCTTGCTGTGTATTTTTAGAAAGTGCTTACAAAATTTTTTTGAGTGCAGTTGACACATTAGTTTCAGGTGTACACCAATTTGATTCACTTTCTCTGTATATTATGCTACACTCACCACAAGTGTAGCTACCATCTGTTACTATACAATATTACAGTATCATCAACTAATATTCCCTATTCTGTGTTTTTTTTTATCTCAGTGACTTATTTATTCTATAACTGGAAACCTGTGTCTCCTACTTCCTTTCACCTATCTTGTCCATTCCCCCATCCATCTTCCTTCTGACAACCATCAGTTTGTTGTCTTAATTACAGTTTGATTCTGCTCTTTGTTTGTTTATTCATTTGTTTTGTTTTGTAGATTCCACATTTAAGTGAAATCTGATTTTGTCTTTCCCAGTCTGGCTTATTTCATTTAGCAAAATACCTTTGGGAAGATACCCAGCAGTGGAATTACTGGATCTTATGGTATTTCTATTTTTAATTTTTTTAAGAACCTCCATACTGTTTTTCACAGTGGCTACACCAATTTACATTCCCGCCAGTAGTGCATGAGTGTTCCTGGTTTTCCACATCCTCACCAACACTTGTTATTTCTTATCCTTTCTATTTTAGCCATTCTGACAGGTGTAAGGTGATAGCTCATTGTGGTTTTGATTTGCATTTCCCTGATGATTAATGATGTTGAGCATCTTTTCATGTGTCTGTTGGCCATTTAAACAGCAATTTGAAAATGTATTTTGGAAAATAAAGTCATATGATCTCCAAAAACAAAATAAAATAAAGTGTATTTTGGAAAATATAAGAGAACGTTCCTATGACATTGCGATAAAAAATATTTTCCTAAATAAGATGGGTAATGCACCAAAAGGGAAATATTTGAATTCATTGAAATTAAATTTCTCTAAACCATAATATGTCTGGCTTTTAGTGTTCAAAATAATTCAGGAGCCTAAGAAAGGAAAAATTAAAATAGGCTATAATTCTAGCTACGTTAGAAACTATTGTACAATAGAGTTATAGATAAAATTGAAATGTTTCTCTGTCTCCTTTTGGTAAGACTAACAGCTTGTGCTTCAAAACGCAACGCAGTAGAGACAAAGGAGAGTTTTGGGAAAATATAGACATACTTTGGTAGCAGCTGAGAAGGAGATGTAGAGATGTTGTTGAGGATCTGAATTAAGGAAGCTAGACCTAGACCCTAAGCACAAGCATCTGACAGCTAGAAGAGAAAATAGCTTTCAAGGAACAACCAAAGAGAAATGAACAGAATGAATATGATAGATGGAAAATAAATCCAGGAGGGATTGTTCCATGCTTCATTCAAGCCATCTTGAATACTGCAACGCCACAGTATACACCAACTGAAGGTCAATTTATAGCAGTTCCTGCAGTAATTCTAGCAAAGGCAGAAAAGAGTTAACCTCAACCCCATCCACAAGTGTTAGACTAAACCACTCATGCAGCCATGACCAAGTGAGTTCATATTTGGCTTCCTAAAGTCACCTCCACTGCTGAGACCCAGGAGCCAGCCCTACTGTAACTAAATTCACCTCTAAATGGAGACTACCCTTCACTCTACCATCTCCGCCAACCCACCATTCTGTAGTTCTGACCAGGTTCTATTATTGGGAGTCAAGTCCCCGTTATATCTGAAATCCAACTGCCCACCTACCCTTGGCCTAAAGCTAAAGCCAGCCTCCTTCCCTTGCTACTGACATACATATAGACCCTCCTAAGTATCCCCATTGTCTCATTACTGGTGGAGGGAAAGACTTACTCTGAGGAGGAGTACTTGTAAACCAAAAAGGAGAGTCTACATCTCAAAGAGAAGTGTCCCAAGGCATCAGTCATAGATTTCACAGATCCCAACAGTTTCCCCTACAGTAGCCCCAGAGCATCCCATTGCCTGCCAAGAGAACTCATTTTTCAGATATGAGGTATTTGCCTTGGATAAAGACTCCTGATTCAGACATCAGGAGATACGGATGCATTACAGCACATCTGACTCAACTAGACATCTTCAGAGTTGGAATGTCTTACCTTGTGTGTCTGAAAGCCAGCTGCCAGCTCATCAGGACCAGTCATGAGAGGGAAAAAATATATCTTCCAAAAGCTTTTCTAAGTGTTCACATGGCTAGGTGCTCTAGCTTGCTCTCTCGAGTACTCAGGACACTGGGAGTCACAAAAACTAGCTGGGATCACTTCAGTGATGGGTTCTCTAAGGAAAGTGATGGTGTGAAGAGGTAGAAGGAAATTGTGAAAACTGTATGAATCTTTATGGAAGTCTGTACCGGGCTTGACATTTGCCAAAGTATAATTTACTCTCCAAGCTTCAGGGCTAAAGGCAAAGTCTTAAGAGGCTGAGCTGGACCTAACCAATCAAATGAAGTCAGAAATCTGATTGCTTACTATGAGGGGGACCTTCTCCATTGTTCTTTCTATTGTGGGTCCAGTGTCCCTGTGTTGACCCTACAAGCCAAGTCCCATATTGCACCCTACACGAGTCTGCCTTCTCCAAGCATTGTTTAAAGATTTGGGCCTTTTTTTCCCCTCCTCTCACAACTTACATGTCAGAAGACTGGGTCTGGGTTTCCTTTATTCAGTTCATTAATTTCAACCTAAATTTTTTGGTCACCTACTGTGATTCAGGACACCGTCCTATAGTCCAAAATATAAAACAGTAAATTAGACATGTCCCTTACTTTCAAGAATGAAAATAGTTCCAGTTCCCAAGGAACATGTGGCAATTGACCTAACATCTAAGTCTATACTGATATATTAGTTCATACTTCAGGGTTTATTTGTTCCACAAATATTTTATGTATTTCGATATTAGACTACTTGGTGGTTCAGTTTGGGAAATATTGAACTCTGAAGTGCTAGGGAGAGGGGGTAGAGGTATAGCAGTTAATGATATCTAGAAATTAACTGGAAATTCAAATAGACATTTTCAGGGAAAGTCAGGTCTGGATATGAGAAACAATGTGGCTACCTGGCAGATGGAAAGGCTGAGAACTACACCTGGAACACCCAACATTTAAAGTGTACAGGGGCACCTGGGTGGCTCAGTGGGTTAAAGCCTCTGCCTTCAGCTCAGGTCATGATCCCAGGGTGATGGGATCGAGCCCCACATCAGGGTCTCTGCTCAGCGGGGAGCCTGCTTCCACCTCTGTCTCTATCTGCCTACCTCTCTGCCTACTTGTGATCTCTGCCTGTCAAATAAATAAATAAAATCTAAAAAAATAAATAAATAAAGTGTACAAAGAGAAAGTGCATTCAGAGATAACTGAAAAGGAGTGTCAGTCATAGAAAGGAAATCACATGAGTACAATTTTAAAATATCATCAGTACCCCCAGTTAATAGTTCCTGGTCATTTTAACAATGCCCTCCACCCATCTCAGGCACATAGGCCATCCCTTCCCTCCGATTGGACCCCAGGGGTGGTCAGTCACTTAATCTAGAAGTGAGTTGGGTCTGTGTATCGACCTTTCTAATGGAGATGTGACCAAAGGTTGAGGACTCAGGAATAGGCCAAACAGACTCACCAGGGAACTATGTATTAGGGTGGAGGGCAGGATTGGCTCTGTGCCAGGAGTTTGGATTTCAACTGTTGGCTGCAAATGTGTGCCGCTTCCCCATGGAATGTTACAGTTCTCCCACCTGCCTTCGACTCAGAACACAGGTCACAATTCACTAAAGTTGCACAGTGCATTTCTGTGGATGTTTGGAAGCAGAAGCACAGAGTCTCAGAATAGTTGTACAGGGTTTAAAGAGATTCATCAGACTTGAGCCTTCTCATTTTACACAGGAGAAGGTTAAGTTTGAAGATTATTAATTTGGCCAGGGTTGCATAGCTGTTGAACATAGTGGTTAAGCAGAGTGGACTCGGGGTATCTGAGAACATGAAACTGCCTTGGGGCAGGTCCCTTAAAGCCAGTTAACTCTTCCTTAAAATGTAGTGAGAATAATATCTATATCACAACTTATTTATAGTATGAATGAGATATGAAGGCAAAGCTCATAGCCTAACAACTAGCATATGGCACACATGACTTTCAAAGCGAAGTCTTCTGACATGTAAATCAGAGCTTTTCTCTGAGTCATGCTCCCTCCATTATATAGAGAAGTTAGAAATGAACCCACAGAGGCACTGCACAGGGACAAAATCATCACTATATCATGTGAGTTATTATTTATTTCTTTAACAAATACCAGCTGGACATCTATGTCTTGGGTGTTGATGTGCAAGACCTAGTCTTTTCCAGAAAAGATAGGGCCATATGATAACCAGAGTGAGGTGGATTGGCAGAAAGGAAAGAGGAGCAGGGACAGTCTAGAGCCAAGAAGATGAGATGGAAGGTTCTTGCCATAGTCCCAGCATGAGGCACCGAGGTCCTGAACAACCACGGTAAGAGTGGAAACTAAGGGGAAGGACGAAGTAATGAGTAGGAGCGTGAGACTTACCCTGACGCATACTGTAATAATTGCTTATGAAATCCTTGCCTTTCTGTGTGTTTGTGTGACAATTTACTTCCAGAATTCCAAAATAAGGCCAGTTGGTCCTCCATGCTCAAAGAAATCTCATCTATTCCTAGTGCATAGAACAGGACAGGTGATGCATGTTAGACTTCTTGTCTAGGCTCTCATAATGGCGTAGGCCCACAGTTACTAGCGTGAGCTCCAGAAATGAAGTCTGTTTAGCCAGCTCTAAGATCATCTGTCAATCTTTATTGAGGGCATGATGGGCCTGGTTTAGATTTACTGAGGGCATGATGCCAAATTTACTGAGGGCATGACGGGCCTGGTTTAGATGGTAACAAAGTGAGGAGGGCAGGACTGAGCAAATAGACAAATGTTTATCTTTTGCAAGAATGTATGCTTGGCTCTAGGGGCTGCGGCTGTCCATGAAAATCCATGCTCGGTAAAGTCACAGAAGGAAGGGGCTCAGACAACACTCTACTTTCCTTGGCCTCTGCTGGGTTAGCTCCGCACGCCAGGATTCCAGGCTAAAATATGGTCACACTAATGGCATCAGGCAGAGATGTCCACTGGTCCATTAAGACTCAACACATAAACACCCCTACCACAGCCACCCTGTCCCTATTATGGCCCTGCCTCTCCTTGCAGCCCTGCTCGCTTCCTCAAGAAAGGGAGAATAGTCACCAACTTTCAGAAACTAAAACAAACACCAAAGTTTGCCAACATTAAACTCAGCTTCACAGTTAAATGGACCATAAACTTTCAGGACCTGGAACAAAACTTCAATTCAACCCCCTCCTACAGGTGCTGTGGGCACAAAGACGGCACAGTATAGTTTGCCCTGGAAAACATTCTCAAATTATTTTTGTTAAAAAAAAAAAAAATGTTGCCTGGATGTAAGTTTCATCTTGTGCTTAGAAAAATAAGCCCAGAGGTAATTCAGCGTTCTTTCTGTCCATTCTCATTTGCCTGCTCTCCCATGAGAAGGTCCCACCCCACTGGGAGGCTCTCAGCAGATGCTAGAGAAGTGAAACATCTTCTCTGAGGTTTTCAGGTGAGCATCCAGAGTGGGGCACACATAGACCATTCCTGCCAACCTGCAATCTGCCACCTTTTAAAAGGCCCACAGTCATGGCAAAAACTACATCAGTGGAAACTGTGGGCCCGAAAGCCAGGGTCTAGGCTTTGGCTCAGGCTCACCATCATTCCTGATGTAACTTTGGCATGTAACTTTGGTCCCAGCTCTCACTTTTGTTATCCAAAAATTTCAAGGTTTGGGCTAAGGTCCCTTCTCATCCTAAAATTCTGTACAGGAGTGGCACCACTAAAGGAAGCAGATTAATTATTTATTTAAACCAAGAGAGATTGGTGAGTACAAGAGGTAGCTATTAATAATTAATGCCTGGCAGCAACCAAGACTGTGCTGGGGAACCAGGACCCATGACTACTGCAGTCCTCAGCACCCCTACCAGGGGTGCCCACACAGAGAGCTCTCCTGGCTTATTCACTTACTAAAGACTTTGCGCTCTGGAGTCCAGTAAAAGAGGAACATAGAATGTTCTCAGAGTGTCTGGTGACTTTCCTCCATTCTCCAGTTGTTTCTCAGCCATACACTTCCCTCTCCATACTAACACCCCATCCCAGGCCCACAACATTCTAGGCTAACTTGGCAGCAAGGCAGAGCAATTAAGAGCCTGGTTCTGGTCTCCGACTGCATGGATTCAAATTACAGTTTCACAATTTACCATATGATCTTGGGCAAGTTACTTAAACTCTCTAAAGTATAGGCTTTCAAATGTTTTTTAACTACAACTTATAGTAAGAAATATATTTAAAATAGTACTCTAGTGTGTGTGTTTGTTGTGTGTCATATAAATTAAAATAAAGTTTAATAAAACAATACTTACTCTTGATCTGTTCCAAGCACTATTTGTTTGATTGATTCTTTTTTTTTTATTTTTTTTATTATAATTTTTTATTTTTTGTTTGATTGATTCTAT
This sequence comes from Mustela lutreola, assembly GCF_030435805.1. Classification (NCBI taxonomy): domain Eukaryota; kingdom Metazoa; phylum Chordata; class Mammalia; order Carnivora; family Mustelidae; genus Mustela; species Mustela lutreola. The sequence goes on along the minus strand of NC_081296.1, from coordinate 65,372,760 downwards.
TCTATGTGAATTTTTGTAAATGCTAGTCATGACCCACTAAACTGATTTCATGGTCTACTAATGGACTGAGGACCACAATTCGAAAAACTCTGCTTAAAGCTTTAGTTTCCTCATCTGAAAAAGAGGACAGTAATAGGATTATCTTTCTCAAGGACTTGTTGTGAAGATTGGCTAAAATGGTCATATAAAATATTTGACTTGGTACATAATAAGCACTCAGTGAATATTAGATATTATAATTATACAAGGCAGGACATGGCTAGGAAATAAATCTTCCTATACCTCAAGTCCAAGGGGGATACTCCCAGCATTGTACCCCTCAAGAACCTGAATCAGATAGATTTCCCCAGGGGGCATGCAGAACATCAAACTAATCTGAACTTAAGCCTCTGTCACATACGGGTGTGGTTATGTGAGAATGTGATGCTGTGATGCTTGGTGCTATGGCAGGAGCATCTTACAACCCTGAACTGCCACACCTGAGGAAGGAATTGCAAAATGATGGAAAGAGGCTGGGTCTTACTGGTATATCTGAGTTGCTAAAACAATCCTGGAACTTCCACTTCAGTCTTTTAAAAAATTTTATTTGTGAGCATTCCAGCTGATCGCCTCCCATGATATCCAATCTGTCCTCACCAGGAAGTGGCCTCATATTTAAATTGCCTTGACTTTTGAAAATGAGCATTCTTTAAACCTCCACTGTGGAGTTCCAGACTCTGAAACCCCAAAGATACCCCCAGTAGAAAATTTTCCTTTTTTTTTTTCTAGACCTTTCTTTCAGTCACCCCTGCAAGGCTCATAAGAATAAAAAGAATATCTGAGGCCTCTCATTAGCTGTGGCCAATGAGGCCACTGCTGTCCTTCAGGGAAAAGATGGGGACTTGAAGCCTCACCTCCACCCTTCAGTGGAAGTGTCACTGACTACCTTGAGTGCTGACAGCTAATTGAACCTAAGCCATGATGAGGAGAAGCTCTGTTTCAAGATGCAGGGGTAGGCTCACTCTGGCCAACATTCAGAGGATGGAAGAGAAAACAACTTATAAATTCCTCAATGTTGCTTGGCTTAGAAGGCAATTCGCTTGCTGGCTGGCTGACTTTGCAACTACTTTTCGTTAAGGGTTCCAAGGGACTAGAAGGTAAATAACCAGCAAGGTGTCATAACACTGAAGACAGAGGAAAATGTGATTTCCATCCTCCTGTGCCCTTGGCGGCCATTTTCCAGCTCTAGGGCAAGTTTACACATGATGATGAGTGGTATCTGAAGACCAGTTCTGGCAGGGAATGTGAGCAGATGATAATGGAGGACTCGAACCTTCCGCCTGAATCATTGGTGATCCCTGTCACTGATTCCAGCCAGGAGAATCCAAATCAAGTCTGTCCTTTCTTTCCCTTATGCTGTAAATTTTGCCCTATTTTAGTCGAACTATGCCAGCTTAGTAATTCTAACAGCCACAAACTGAATTTTAAACCTCTCCAGTTTCCAAATAATTAAGACAAAGAGAACGAATTCAATAAAATATGGTTAGATTAAAATAAACAATTCAGAATTGTAGGAACAGAATTCAGGCTAAGTCTAAGATAAGTGCCTGGCCCAGGGCCCTATGGTCATATGGTTAGTATTAAGTTGTTTTTTGAAAGGTGTACTTAAGGGTGCATTTGATAAATAAAGATAGGAGAAATCAAAACAAGTATTTGTCAAGGACCTGTTATCTATTAGGGACTACATATACATTCTCTCATTTATTTCTTACAAAATACATGTATCCTAGCTATTATCAGTCCTGTTTTTGAAAAATAACCTTCCCAAGATCGTAAAGGAAGTATATGTCAGAATTAGGATTTAACACTTAGCTCCCTGATGCAGGAGTTCATGGTCTTTCCACCATGCACACTCCCCTGAGGTAGAGTAGCTAGTGAGGAAAAAGTAAAGGAGTGGGGAGAAGAGAAAGGGAAAAGAATCTAAAAACAGGGAAAAGAAAGGAGAGAGAATGGGTAACGCTAAGAAATGAGAAAGAGGAGGAATGCAAAAAAAGACAGGGAAAGATGGTTGATGAGTGAGTGCTTGGGCTTTTTAGCTGAATTTTATCATTGGAAACTTGACATGTATAGTAAGTTCCTCTGGATTCCCTGGGAGAACCAACAGTTGCAGAGCTGTTCTTCCATATGGCCCAAGTACAAATACCTCCAGGGAACCTTTCAGCTACCCGAAGCAAGAGCCAGGAACACAAACTATCTTCTTATTTAGTCACAATTCTTTAAAGAAAAAAACAGTTCCATGCAGTTTCTGGTGGGACTGAAGGTACAAGCCCTATAGTTTATAGTTATAAAAAAGGGAGCTAGTACTGAATATTCCTCCTTATCAGGCCTTGGCCATGCTGTGAGACTTTTAGCTGCCATAAGCAGGTGTTTAGCCTAAGAAACAGGAACTAGTCAAAAATATGTTTATTGTTGGTGTTGATTACTAAGCTACTTCATCTCTAGGCTCCAAGCTCACCCTTCGTCTTTGGCCTTGCAGTGCACATACCACACTAATGCTAGCTGTTAATAAGAGGGGACACTGTGGGAGTGAGGAAGGAATATGGGAGATCTCTACTTTTGGCACAGTTTTTCTAGAAACCTAAAACTGCTCTAAAAATTAGTCTATTTAAAAAAATAAATAAAGGAAAAAATGAATGAGCATAATCTGTGCCACTTTTGGGTGAAAGCAGTAATAGCCTGTCCATGATTTGCTGTCCCCTTCCTCTTTGTACTTAAGGGTGGACACTTGAAAATTAACCTCCCTCATTCTGGCTCCCTTAGTGAGAATATATTCATCTAGAACATTTCCCCATCTTCCCATTCCCCACTGCCAATTTTCTGGGGATATGTACCTTGAGCGAGAAATAGCTTTTTTTGTTACTGCTGTTTTAAATAACAAGATTAGTGATTGTTTGTTACTTTGGGATAAGGTAGCATATTCTGTCTGATACAGACAGGAATTCCAAGGAAGTCCTGGTCTAAGTCTCCAACACAAATGTTAAACAGCAAGTAATCAAGCAATTTCTGGACAAATAAAAACACATTTTTATAAACAATTTTTAAATCCTTCACACTCTCTTCCTTGATTGTAATATGCACACCTTAATTTGGGGGAAAAAGATATGCCCCTTGCTCAAGAACCATTTATAAAAGCTATCTTTTCCAAGAAAAATAAAAAATCATATGGCAATGTTAAAGAACCCAAACAAGTCAAACATTTTCTATAGTAAATAGGGATCACTTTATCAGATTTTGCTGCATGCCCAAAATTTTATCATATGACAATTGTTTAGTATGTTTTTTACAGTTAAGTAATTAATTATTTTTTGAAATTTAGTATGTTAACTTAAGTGTCAAGAAATTCTGTTTTGAAGCAATGGAACTTAAATTTTAAAATAACCCATGAACTGGAAGGAAACTCAATATAAACAAAGCCAAATAAAGTTATAGAAACTTGCTGGGAAACTTTGTGTCTCATACACACACACACACACATAAGTGAAAGAAGGCAAAACATCATCACTAAATTGTCTTGTCAAATCTTATTTTATTGTGAAAGATGAAAAAGCATTCACCATGCCAATGAAAGTGAAAAAAAAACCCGAGTTAGCAATACTTGTATCAAACAAAATTCACTATAAAACAAAGACTGTAATGAGACAAAGACAGACATTGTATAATGATAAAGGGATCAGTCCAACAAGAGGATATAATAATTGTAAATATATATGCACCAACACTGGAGCACCTAAGTACATAAAGCAAATATTAGTGGCCATAAAGAGAGAAATTGATGGTAACACAATAATAGTAGGGGAATTTACAACCCCACTTACATCAATGGATAGATCATCTAGGCAGATTCAATAAGGAAACAAGGTCTTTGAACAACACAGTGGACCAGGATGGACAGAGCAGATATATAGAGAACATTCCATCTAAAACAACAGAATATACATTCTTTTCAAGTGCACATGGAACATACTTCAGAATGGATCACATTTTGGCCATAAAACAAGTCCCAATAAACTTAGGAAGGTTGAAATAATACCATAAATCTTTTCTGATCACAACAGCATGAAATTAGAAATCAATCACAAGAAAAAGATTTGAAAAGGAACGCACACAAACATGTGGAAACTAAATAACATGGTACTAAACAACCTGTAGGTCAACAAAGCAATTAAAGAAGAAATTTAAAAATAAATGGAGACAAATGAAAATGAAAACACAATGGTCCAAAATTTGGGAGACACAGCAAAAGCAGCTCAAAGCGGGAAATATGTAGTGATACCAGCCTACCTCAAGAAATAAGAAAAAGTTCAAATAAATAATCTAAAGGAGCTAGAAAAAGAAGAACAAAACCAAGTGGAATAGAGGAAAGGAAATAAAGATCAGAGCAGAAATAAATGACATAGAGACTAAAAAACAAACAAAAAAAAGAGAAAATCAATGAAAGCATGATCTGTTTTTTTGGGAAGATTTTTAAAAAATTGAAAAACCCTTAACCAAACTCCTCAAGAAAAGAAAAGAGCAAAGGACCCAAATAAATAAAATCTGAAATGAGAGAAGTAACACGTGACAACACAGAAATACAAAGGATTATAAGAGAATACTATGAGAAATTGTATGCCAACAAATTGAACCACCTAGAAGAAATAGATAAATTCCTAGAAACATACAATCTTCCAAAACTGAACCAGGAAGAAATAGATATTTTGAACAGAATAATTAGAGGTAACAAAATTAGGAGCATCTGGGTGGCTCATTCAGTTAAGTGTCTGACTCTTGATTTTGGCTCAGGTCATAATCTCAGGGTCCTGAAATCAGGCCCCACATCAGGCTCTGTGCTCCTTGGGGATACTGCTTGAGATTCTCTTCCTCTCCCTCTGCTTCTGCCCCTTCCCCCTTCCCTCGCACACACACTCTCTCAAAAAAAAAATGAATCTTAAAAAAGAAGTAAGAAAATTGAATTGGTATCAAAAAGCTCCCCAAAAATAAAAGTCCAGGACCAAATGGATTCACAGGGGCATTCTACCTGACATTTAAAGAAGATACCTAGTCTCCTCAAACTCTTCCCAAAAAATAGAAGAGGAAGGAAAGCTTCTGTGAGGCCAGCATTACCCTAATACCAGAATTAGATAAAGGCACCACAAAAAATGAAATCTACGGGTTAGTATCCCAGATGAACCTAAATGCAAAAATCACCAAGAAAATGTTAACAAATGCTACATTAAAAAGATTACTTACCATGATCAGGAGATACAAGGATGGCTCAATATTCGCAAGTCAATCAACATCATATTCGTCAACAGAATGAAGAAGAAAAAATGGTCATCTCAATAGAGGCAAAAAAAGCATTTGATAAGATTCAACACACATTCTTGATAAAAAAAACTCTCAACAAAGTGAGTTTAGGAGGAACATATCCCAATGTAATAAAGTCCATATATGAAAAATCTGTGGCTAACATCACACTCAAAGGTGAAAAACTGAGAGCTTTCCCAATAAGCTCAGCAAGAAGACAATTTTGCCGTATTTATTTGACATAGTACTGGAAGTCATAGCCCCTGCAATCAGACAAGAAAAAGGAATAAGAGGCCTCCATTTTGGTAAAGAAGAGGTTAAACTGTCACTATTTATAGATGACATGATACTATACATAGAAAATAATAGATTCAACCAAAAAAAAAAAAAAACTACTAGAATAAAGAAATTCAGTAAATTGTTAAGACACAAAATTAATACCCAGAAATTGGTAGCATTTCTGTACACTAATACTGAAGTAGCAGAAAGAGAAATCTTAAAAACAACACTATTTGCAGTTGCACCAGAAAGAATGAAATACCTAACAATAAACTTAACTAAAGAGGCAAAAGACCTGTACTCTGAAAATGATGAAATACCAATAAAAGAAAATGAAGATGGCACAAATTGAAAGATATTGTTAAAAATGCCCATACTACCCAAAGCAATTTATGAATTCAATACAATCCCTATCAAAATACCAAGAGCATTTTACAGAACTAGCATAACACTAAAATTTGTATAGAACCTCAGAAGATCCCAAATAGTGAAAGCAATCCTAAGAAAGTGCAAAGCTAGGAGTACATCCCAGATTTCAAGATATACTACAAAGCTGAAATAATCAAAACAGTATGGTATTGCACAAAAATAGACATATAGATCAGTGGAACAGAGAGTCCAGAAATAAACCCATGATTATATGGTCAATTAATCTATGACAAAGGAGGCAAAGATATACAGTGGGAAAAAGGCAGTCTCTTCAATAAATGGTGCTGGGAAAACTGGACAGCTACCTATAAAAGGAAGAAATTAGACCACACCATAAGCAAAAAATAAAACCAAAATGGATTAAAGACCTAAATATGAGACCTGAAACCATAAAACTCCTAGAAGAGAACACAGGCAGTAAGCTATCTGACATCAGCCATAGTAACATTTTTCTAGATATGTTCCCTGAGGCAAAGGAAACAAAAGCAAAAATAAACTATTGGGACTGTTTCAAAATAAAAAGCTTTTGCATAGTGAAGGTAACCTTCAACAAAACAAAAGGCAACCTACTGACTGGGAGACTGAACTTGTAGTTGAGTAGTTAATATCCAAAATATATAAAGAACTTGTATAATGCAATACCAAAAACAAGCAATCCAATTAAAAAAAAAAAAAAAAAAAGGTAAGAGGAGTCAAATAGACATTTTTTTTCCAAAGAAGACATACAGATGACCAATGGATGGACACATGAAAAGATGCTCAACATCAGTCCTCATCAGGGAAATGCAAATCAAAACCACAATGAGATAATCATCTTAACTCCAGGTAGAATGGCTAAAATCAAAATGATGAGAAATAACAAGTATTGGTGAGAATGTAGCGAAAAAGGAACCTTCATGCACTGCTGGTGGGGACGTAAATTGGTATAGCTACTGTGGAAAACAGTATGGAGGCTTCTCCAAAAAAATTAAAAATAGAAACATCAATAATTCCTCTATTGGGTATTTTTCCAAAGAAAACAAAACACTAACTCAAAAACCTATATGCACCTCTGTGTTTACTGCAACATTATTTACAAGCCATGATATGGAAGCAACCTAAGTTTCCATCGGTAGACAAATGGATGAGGAAAACTGAGTATTGCACAGCCATAAAAATGAATGAGATTGTGCCATTTGAGACAACATGGCTAGACCTAGAGGGTATTATGCTAATTGAAATAAGTCAGACTAAGAAAGACAAATTCCATATGACTCCACTCGTAAGTGGAATCTGAAAAAACAAAAAATTTAAAAAAAAAAATGAGTAAGGGAAAAGCAGAATCGGAGAACAAACTGACAGTGGCCAGATGGGTGAGGAAGGAGGATGGGCAAATGGTTGAAGGCGAGAAGGAGATATAAGCTTCCAGATATGGAATAAATAAGCCACACAATGAAAAGGCCCAACATAAGGAGTAGACTCAATGATAATGTAATAGTGATGTAAGAGGACAGCAGCTATACTTGTGGTGAACATAGCATAATATATAAACTTGCCCAATCACTTAAGGTGTACACCTAAATCTAAGGTAACATTGTGTGTCAACTATATTCCAATAAAAAAAAAATCTTACTTTAATCACATCTAAAAATTTCCCCGGCCCTTTTGCAGTCCATCTCTCCTTCTGGCAACGACTGACCTATTTTCTGTCACTATATGTTACTTTACATTTTCTAGAATTCCTCATAGATGGAATCATACAGTGTATATTCTTTTTTTTTTTTGTTTTGTTTATCTTCTTTTGCTCAGCATAATGATTCGTCAGTGTTGTGTGTCTTAATAATTCATGCCTTTTTGTTCCTAAGTAGTATTTCATTGCACCTACATTTGCTTATCTGTTAACACACTGATGGACATTTGGATTATTTTCAGTGGTTATTTCAAATAAAACTGCTGCAAACATTCATGTATAAGTCTTTGGGTGGACACACATCATTTGAGTGGGTTTTTTTTTTTTAAAGATTTTATTTATTTATTTGACAGAGAGATTACAAGTAGGCAGAAAGGCAGGCAGAGAGAGAGGAAGAAGCAGGCTCCCTGCTGAGCAGAGAGCCCGATGCGGAACTCGATCCCAGGACCCTGAGATCATGACCCGAGCCAAAGGCAGCGGCCTAACTGAGTGGGTTTTTTTTTTTAACATCACTATTATGTGGTTTATATTCTGAATTTGCACACACACAAATGGATTAATGATTTAAATGATGTTAAATGATAGTGAGGAAAGTAACAAATACTATAATTCAGGGACATCTGGGTGGCTCAGTTGGTTAAGCTGCTGCCTTCGGCTCAGATCATGATCCTAGGTCCTGGAATCGAGTCCCACATAGGGCTCCTTGCTCAGCTGGGAGCCCACTTCTTTCTCTGCCTCTGCCTGCCACTCTGCCTGCTTGTGCGCTCTCTCTCTCCCTGACAAATAAATAAATAAAATATTAAAAAACAAACAAATACTATAATTCAGACTTGTTTTATAAAATAAACTAGTGAATAAGATTTGGTAAATAGAAGAATGAAGCTGTTAATCAAATTAAGGTATGAGGGTGATAATTTAGGCAAGCATTCAAACAAGAAAATTACAAGCAGGAAAAATGACATTGCATATGCGGACATTTAATTTTAGTGATCTGTTTGTCCCATTTGCATTTTTAGTCATGAGTCTCAAATAGCAGACATGAAAGCATCAAAGTTTTTATTACATTTTTCAGAAAGAACAAGTTCTCTACAAAATCAATGGAGTTTTTCCAATAAAAAATGCAAAAACAAATGCTCTCCATTTCAAAACTGATTAACTTACTAAAGTCATGAAAGAGAATAAAACTAAAGATACATGTTTCATATTTGCATACCTCATAGCTAAAATAATAGAGCTGACACTATCAGTAAGGAATGTACAAAGCCAGTCACAAAGATAATGGCATCTATTATGTTCATCAGAATGAACTATTAAAAATTACTTTTGCAAATGACTCTATTACATGTTACCTAGTATCCATGTCATGCATTGTAGAATAACAATTCCTGGCATCTATTAGAAGTATATAAAAACACAGATGTGATAATTATCAGTCAATACTTAGCATTATTATAGGGTTCTCATGTAAAGAAGTGCCTGACAGATTTTTGTATTTTTATTTATTTATTTTTTAAGATTTTATTTATCTATTTGACAGAGAGAGAGATCTCAAGTAGGCAGAGCAGAAGGCAGAGAGAAAGGGGGAAGCAGGCTCCCCACTGAGCAGAGAGTCCAACGTGGGGCTCGACCCCAGGACTCCAGGATCATGACCTGAGCCGAAGGCGGAGGCTTAACCCACTGAGCCACCCAGGTGCCCCAATTTCTGTATTTTTAATCATCAAAAACCCAAGCTATAGAATTAGAATTTATTTCGCTTAATTGACTTTTCAAAAATATATATTTTATTTATTTTTGCCCGAGAGAGAGAGAGAGAGAGCGAGCACATGCAAGAGTTGAGAGGAGAGGTGGAGGGAGAAGAAGACTCGGCACTGGGCAGGGAGCCTGATGCGGGACTTGATCCCAGGACTCAACTGAGCTACCAAGGCACCCTTAATTGACTCTCGTTTTATGTGATTTATATATATGTGTATACAAAAGGATATAACTTCTTGAAGAAGAGAAGTGGCTCCTGAATGACTGCCTGCACCTATGTATTCACAGATAATAATCACTGGCCAAAAATAAATCTCCTGATCTTCACTTAGGGTTGATGGAAATGATGAGACTATTCAATACTATCAACTTTCAGGCACTGAATATACTCATTTTGAGAGCACTATTCAAAGAAATGAATGTCAGATATAAACATCGCCTTTCCACACTTTAATATTCTAATGTTGGAGCGTCTGGGTGACTCAGTGGGTTAAAGCCTCTGGCTTTAGCTCAGGTCATGGTCTCAGGGTCCTGGGATCAAGCCCCATGTCGGGCTCTCTGTTGGGCGGGGAGCCTGCTTCCTCCTGTCGCTGCCTGCCTCTCTGCCTACTTGTGATCTCTATCAAATAAATAAATAAAATCTTGAAAAACAATTCTAATGTTGAGGGAAGAAATACTCAGACATATTTTTTAAATGAGGAATGAGATAAAAATAAGTCTCATGGCCTCAACACCAGTGAAGACAAATGCCAATTTCAAGGGATTTACCCATGGAAATAACATATCTTGGTAACATATCAAGTATCACGAACCACCTAAATCTATGTTTCAGAACCAAGGTGTCAGGCTTCTACTGAATGAAGGTCAGTAGTTGGGATTTCTTAAGAGGGCTGACCATGAGGCCAAGGACTTGATCATCCAGTAACTTTCCCAGGGTCTGAGAATTTCTTCAACCTTCAGAAAACGTAGTCAATTGCTTGCCTAGACCTTTTAAACACCACATCTAAATGCTGAAACGGGTGGTGGCACCTTCCAGGGCAAACATAGTGTATTCTGAATCCATTGCTACTCCCCAGGTTGAATCATTCCATTTTCCAGCTTTGAAGAGCAATTATCCTTACCAGTTCATAATCTGAGGAAGGTCTGACCCCTCCAGTGAGAAATCAGCCCATAAGACTCATGTGAGAACATGAGGAAGACTGAGGACTTAAGATAATATACCCTTGAGCTGGACAGAAATGCCTTGGTGAAGATTATAAAATAAATTATTTTTGATAAAACTTTAAGTATGTTATTTTACTTTTATTATTTGCAAATGTTCATATTTTTAAATTCACTTAAAATTGGTAGTTTATTAATGCACTAAATGTTTTTGAATCAGAGATGCTGAGGATTTGGGAAGCAAGGAGGTATTCCAGTTGGTGGCTGTTGGGGCACTAAAGGAGTTTGATCTGAGATGCTTTAATGAGTAAAAGAATGTGAAATACAATACTCTTCAATCCAGTAAGAATGTCTGCTCAGGGCGTGTGGGTGGCTCAGTGGGTTAAAGCCTCTGCATTCTGCTCAGGTTGGGATCCCAGGGTCCTGGGATCGAGCCCCGCATTGGGCTCTCCGCTTGGCAGGGAGCCTGCTTCCCTTCCCTCTCTCTCTACCTGCCTCTCTGCCTACTTGTGATCTCTGTCAAATACATAAATAAAATCTTAAAAAAAAAAAAAGAATGTCTGCTCATAGTAGCGCTCCTTGATGGGTAACTGTCTCGAATTCAGATACCCAGGTTTGCCCATATTCGTAGGGGTGCAATTTCCTGTTGCTCCCTAGAATTGATGACCTTGAACTGGATCTACGAGGGCATATACCTCTCTCTTACTTGAGCAAACACAGATGAGTCCTTTGTTGCCATTTAAGCCCCATAAGCCCTCCTAATAATTCACTGAAGTCAACTAAATTCAGGTGGCTAAAATGTTTCTTTTGTTATGAAAGTGGTGGCCAGAAAATGCAAAGTCTTTAAGTCACTCAGCCCAGCTATTTCCTTCAGAATTCAGCACTGAGCCAAGCGGTTTTTATTTTGTCTTCTCCAACTAGGTAACGCTCACTTGTAGCAGACTCCGGGACAACTTCAGGCAGCCGGGGCACATCCCACTTGGTGGAGGAGGGGAGTTTTCAGACCGGATTTAAAACCAATTACCAGGCTTATATAAGTGAGGGCATCAGCAGGAGCCTGGCATGAGTAGGGTGGGTGGCATTTAGGAAAAGTGGCACAAACAGCAAAATAGGAGGAAACCATGGGAGAAAATAAACAAGGGGAAGCAGCTGGCAACAAACAGAGAAGATTGTTTTCTGACAGAATTTGTAGACGTGTTTTTAAAAGGTGGGGGGAGGGGTGGAGGAAGAAAAAGAGAATAAAGGGCAATTGCTTTTTTGTCTTGATTCAGTCACATGGCTGTCACACGGGACCAATCCAACCAGGCTGTGGATTTTCCTTTGTTCATCTCTGCTATTGTTTTCTTCTGCTCAGCTTGGGGCCCTTTCCCAATGTTGGTGTTCACGGAGGTACAGGAGGAACCCAAGTCTCTACACTCAGCTTTCCTTGAAAAGTTGTGATGCAAATGGACTCGGGAAGAAGGACCACTTGAACTTAATAGTTTCTCTGCTAGCTCCATGTCAAGCCACAAGGCCCCACATGCAGGGCTTTAAATAACAGGAAGTTCCAAATCCTTCCCGAAGACATTCGTTGTTATGATCACCTTGCAAACAAAGCACTTTCTAGATGTTTAGTATTTAAAATAATTTCCTCATAGGGTGCCTGGGTGGCACAGTCAGTTGAGCATCCTACTCTTGATTTCGGCTCAGGTCATGATCTCAGGGTCATGAGATCAAGCCCCAGTGGGTCTCCATGCTCAGAGGGGCCTCTACTTGAGATTCTCTCCCTCTCCCTCTGCTTGCTCTCTCTCTTAAATAAACTAATTAATTAAAAAAAATAATAATAACTTCCCCTGTTTGGAAGCTATAGTAATGCCATAGGAGCCCACTAGTTTCCAGATTCCCAAAAGACAGAAACAGAGGAAAGCATCCAACCCTTAGTTCTTACCACTAAGCAGTCCACTCACTGTAGAGTCTTCCTTCCTAGAAATATCTAAAAACAAACCACTGTGAGACATGTGGATATGGCAGAAAGCTACTGTTTTTTCCAGCTATGTATTCTCAGCAATATCCTTTAGAGCACTGTTTTCTCTAACAAAGAGTAACACTGGGAGATGATTTTGTGGAGAGAGGCAATCCAACAAATCTCTTTTCAAAACACAGGTCCTTTGCTGTTATAAGAGAAAACTTTGTCACTGAGTGTTTAGCACAGGTGCACTCTGATAGAGCTATAAAAAATTCTGATTCCAAATTTTCTAGCAAGTGGGTCAAAGCATTGGCTTTGAAGCAGAAATCCTGGCAGGAAGGAACAAAGGTTGATTTTCAAAATCAAAAGGTTCAAAGTGTTGTTTGGTCAGGATTTTTCAAGATAGAAAGTCTGGGAGGAGGAGTCAAGATGGCGGAGAAGTAGCAAGCTGAGACTGCTTCAGCTAGCCGGAGATCAGCTAGATAGCTTATCTAAAGATTGCAAACACCTGAAAATCCATCGGCAGATCGAAGAGAAGAAGAACAGCAATTCTGGAAACAGAAAAACAACCACTTTCTGAAAGGTAGGACCGGCGGAGAAGTGAATCCAAAGCGACGGGAAGATAGACCCCGGGGGGAGGGGCCGGCTCCCGGCAAGCGGCGGAGCAACCGCGCACAAAATCAGGACTTTTAAAAGTCTGTTCCGCTGAGGGACATCGCTCCAGAGGCTAAACCGGGGCGAAGCCCACGCGGGGTCAGCGTGGCCTCAGGTCCCGCAGGGTCACAGAAGGATCGGGGGTGTCTGAGTGTCGCAGAGCTTGCGGGTATTGGAACGGGAAAGCCGGCTACAGAGACAGAGCCGACAGTAAGCTCGCAGCTCCGTGTTACCTTGAACCGATCCCAGGCTCGGTGAGCTCGGAGCGCGGCCGGAGGTCAGGCAGACGGGAGTAACTGGGCGCTGTTCTCTGAGGGCGCACTGAGGAGTGGGGCCCTGGGCTCTCGGCTCCTCCGGGCCGGAGACCAGGAGGCCGCCATTTGTATTCCCGTCCTCCGGAACTCTACGGAAAGCGCTCAGGGAACAAAAGCTCCTGAAAGCAAACCCGAGCGGATTACTCACCCCGGCCCCGGGTAAGGGCGGTGTAATTCCGCCTGGGGCAAAGACACTTGAGAATCACTACAACAGGCCCCTCCCCCAGAAGATCAACAAGAAATCCAGCCGAGACCAAGTTCACCTACCAAGGAGTGCGGTTTCAATACCAAGGAGAGCAGCAGAATTCCAGAGGAGGAGAAAGCCAAGCACGGAACTCATGGCTTTTTTCCTGTGATTTTTTTTAGTCTTGCAGTTAATTTAATTTTTTCTTTTTCATTTTTTTTTTTTTCTCGCCTTCGGGTAAAATTTTTTTTTTTTTTTAACTGTTACCTTTTTCTTTTTTAACGATTTTTTACTAGTTTATCTAATATATATATATATATTTTTACATTTTTCTTAGGTGTTTTCTTTTTTAAAAAAAATTCTTTTCTTTTTTTTTTTTTTTTTTCTTTTTTCTTTCTTCCTTTTTGAACCTCTTTTTATCCCCTTTCTCCCCACTCACGATTTTGGATCTCTTCTAATTTGGCTAAAGCATATTTTCCTGGGGTTGTTGCCACCCTTTTAGTATTTTACTTGCCCCTTCATTTACTCTTATCTGGACAAAATGACAAGACGTAAAAATTCACCACAAAAAAAAGAACAAGAGGCAGTACCGAAGGCTAGGGACCTAATCAATACAGACATCGGTAATATGTCAGATCTAGAGTTCAGAATGACAATTCTCAAGGTTCTAGCCGGGCTCGAAAAAGGCATGGAAGATATTAGAGAAACCCTCTCGAGAGATATAAAAGCCCTTTCTGGAGAAATAAAAGAACTAAAATCTAACCAAGTTGAAATCAAAAAAGCTATTAATGAGGTGCAATCAAAAATGGAGGCTCTCACTGCTAGGATAAATGAGGCAGAAGAAAGAATTAGTGATATAGAAGACCAAATGACAGAGAATAAAGAAGCTGAGCAAAAGAGGGACAAACAGCTACTGGACCACGAGGGGAGAATTCGAGAAATAAGTGACACCATAAGACGAAACAACATTAGAATAATTGGGATTCCAGAAGAAGAAGAAAGTGAGAGGGGAGCAGAAGGTATACTGGAGAGAATTATTGGGGAGAATTTCCCCAATATGGCAAAGGGAACAAGCATCAAAATTCAGGAGGTTCAGAGAATGCCCCTCAAAATAAATAAGAAT